>NC_082719.1:106145977-106472248 GCF_030144855.1 Hypanus sabinus | reverse complement strand
GACTACACAATCGTATTAAACAATTTGGGCTACATAGCAATATCTGTGTAAATCTTCAGAAAGTCACAATATGAAACACCACCAGAATAGTCCAAAAGTTCCTAGTAATTGAGAAATGAGTGTGCTTGGTTATGCCCCAACTTCAGGTTTAATCAGCTTCTGCTGAGAAAAAATATTTATATAATAATAATAAGAAGAAGCTTCTGCCCAATGGGGGAGGGGAGAAGAGAGACTGGGATGGGTAGGGTCTTTGATTATGCTGGCTCCCTTACTGAGGTAGTGAGCAGTATAGATGGGAACCAGTACGATAGAGCAGAGGATGAGCCAGCAGGTTTACAAGTAGATGATGATGTAACATGAATGTAAGGAAGGATGAGCCAATGATTGGATACAAATGCAGACAGAGCAAAGAGTTAAATTGCACCACAGAGGCAAAATTCAAAAGGGTTAAGAATGCAGGACTAAACGTGCTGTATTTAAATGCGTGTAGCATTTGGAATAAGGTGGATGAACTTGTGGCACAATTAGAGATTGGTTGGTATGATGTTGTGGGCATCACAGAGTCATGGCTGAAAGAAGGCCAAAGGTGGGAGCTTAACATTGAAGGATATACTTTATACTGAAAGGACAAGCAGGAAGGCATAACTGGTGGTGCGGCTCTGTTGGTAAGAGATGGGATTACATCTTTAGAAAGAGGTGACATATGGTCAGAGAATGGCGAATCTTTGTGAGTGGAGTTAACAAATCATATACAGGCCTCCAAATCGAGATTGCAAAGGGAGCTGGAAAAGGCATGTAATAATGGTAATGTCACATCTAGGGGATTGGAAAATTAGGTTGGTTTGAGGGAATTTGTTGAATGCCTATGAGATGGCTCTTTAGAACAGCTTGTGCTTGATCCTACTGGGGGAAAGGCTGTCGTAGATTGGGTGTTGTGTAATGATCCAGATCTTATTAGGGAGCTTAACGTATAGGAACCCTAAGGAGGCAGTGATCATAATATGATTGAATTCATACTGCAGTTTGAGAGGGAGAAGCATAACTCACATGTATCAGTATCACAATGGAATAAAGGGAATTACAGAGGCATGAGAGAGGAGCTTGCCCAGGTGGGTTGAAGGGGAATACTGGTGGGGATGATGGCAGATTAGAGATGGCTAAATTATCTGGGAATAGTTCACAAGGAGCAGGATAAATATGTCCCACAGAGGAAGAATTCTTCAAATGGTAGGGGTAGGCAATTGTGGCTGACAAAGGAAGTTAAGGACTGCATAAAAGTCAAGGAAAGGGCATATAAGGTAGCAAATGTGAATGGGAAGTTGGATGATTGGAAACCTGTTAAAATCCAACAAAAGGCAACAAAAAAGCTATAAGAAGTGAAGAGGTGAAATATAAGGGTAAACTAGCCAATAATGTAAAGCAGGATAACAAAAGTTTTTTTCAGTTATATAAAGAGTAAAAGGGAAGTGAGAGTTGCTATTGGACCATTGGAAAAAGATGCTAATGAGGTATTAATGCAGGACAAAGAAATGGCAGATGAATTTAATGGGTATTTTGTATCAGTCTTCACTGTGGAAGACACTAGCAGTGTGCCAGAGATTCGTGAGTGTCAGGGAGCAGGACTGAGAGCCATTGTTATTACAAAGGAAAAAGTGTCAGGCAAACTTGAAGTCGCCTGGACCAGATGGATTACATTCCGGAGTCCTGAGAGAGGTTGCTGAAGAGATAACGGATAAATTGGTCATGATCTTTCAAGAACCACTTGATTCTGGATTGGTCCCTGAGGACTGGAGAATTGTAAATGTCACTCCACTCTTCAAGAAGGGAGGAAGGCAAAAGAGAAGAAATTATAGGGTAACACACAAAATGCTGGTGGAACACAGCAGGCCAGGCAGCATCTATAGGGAGAAGCACTGTCGACTTTTCAGGCCGAGACCTTTCGTCAGGAGACTGACGTCCCTCCAGCATTTTGTGTATGTTGCTTGAATTTCCAGCATCTGCAGATTTCCTCTTGTTTGTGAAATTATAGGCCAGATAGCCTAACCTCAGTGGTTGGGGAAGTGTTGGAATCCATTACTAAGAATGAGGTTTCAGGGTACTTGGAGACTAGTGATAAAATACGTCATGGCTTTTGTAAAGGGAAATCTTGCCCAACAAATCTGTTTGAGTCCTTCGAGGAAGTCACAAGCTGGGTGGACAAAGGAGAGGCAGTGGATGTCATTTACTTGGATTTTCAGAAGGCATTTCATAAGGTGCCAAAGATGAGGCTGATTAACAAGATAAAATCCTATGGCATTACAGGAAAGGTACTGGCATGGGTAGAGGAATGGCTGACAAACAGGAGGCAGTGAGTGGGAATAAAGAGAGTCTTCTCTGGTTGGCTGGAGTAACTAGCGGTGTTCCTCAGGCATTAGTACTGGGACCGTTACTTTTCACTTTGTTTGTCAATGATTTAGATAATGGAGTTAATGGCTTTGTGGCAAAGTTTGTGGATGATACGAGGACAGGTGGAGGGGTAGGTAGTGCTGAGGAAGCAATGTGATTGCAGCAGGACTTAGACAAATTGGAAGAATGGGCAAAAAAGTGGCAGATGGAATACAGTGCTGGGAAATGTATGATAATGCATTTTGGTAAAAGGAAAAATAGTGCAGACTACTGTCTAAAAGGGGAGAAGGTTCGAACATTAGAGGTGCAGATGGAATTAGGAGTTCTTGTGCAAGACTCCAGAAGGTTAATTCACAGATTGAATCTGTGGTAAAGAAGGCAAATGCAATGTTGACATTTATTTCAAGGGCAATAGAATCTGCGGTGTAGGTTGACTGTGTAATTAAGAAGGCATACGGTGCATTGTCCTTCATCAACCATGGGATTGAGTTTAAGAGCCATAAGGTAATGTTACAGCTATAGACGACCCTTGTTAGATCTCACTTGGAGTACTGTGCTCAGTTCTGGTCATCTCACTACAGAAAGGATGTGGAAGCCACAGAAGGGGTGCAGAGGAGATTTACAAGGATGTTGGCTGGATTGGGGAGCATGCCTTATGAAATTAGGTCAAGTGAACTCGGCCTTTTCTCCTTGGAGCGACGGAGGATGAGAGGTGACCTGATAGAGGTGTACAAGATGATGAGAGGCATTGATCGTGTGGATAGTCAGGGGCTTTTTCCAGGGTTGAAATGGCTAACACGAGAGGGCACAGTTTTAAGGTGCTTGGAAGTAGATACAGAGGAGATGTCAGGGGTAAGCTTTTTATGCTGAGTGCGGTGAGTGCGTGGAATGGGGCTTGGGCTTCTGGCGATTGTGGTGGAAGTGGATACGATAGGGTTTTTTAAGAGACTCCTGGTCAGGTACATGGAGCTCAGAAAAATAGAGGGCTATGTGTAACACTAGGTAATTTCTAAAGTAAGTACATGTTTGACACAGCATTGTGGGCCTAAGGGTCTGTACTGTGCTGTAGGTTTTCTATGTTTCTAAGTTTCTGTAAAAGTAAGGAGATAGTGCTGAGCCTTTATAAGACACTAGTCAGGCTGCACTTAGAGTACTGTCAACAGTTTTGGGCCCCAATGTCAGAAAGAATGTGTTGTCATTGGGGAGAGTCCAGAGGAGGTTCACGAGGATGATTCCGGGAATGAAGGGGTTAACATATGAGGAGCATTTGGCAGCTTTGGGCCTGTACTCACTGCGTGGGGATCTCATCGGGACCTACAGGATGCTGAAAGGACTGGACAGGGAGGATGTGGAGAGGATGTTTCCTGTGGTGAGGGATTCTAGAACTAGAGGACACAGCCTCAGAATTGAGGGTTGACCTTTTAGAATAGAGTTGAGGAGGATTATTTTTAGCCAGAAGAGTAGTGAATCTGTGGAATGCTCTGCCAGAGACTGCGGTGGAGGCCAAGTCCATGGGTATATTTAAAGTGGAAGTTGATCGTTCCCTGAATGGTCGGGGCATCAAAAGATATGGTGGAAATGCAGGTGCATGGGGTTGGGTAGGAACAGCAGAGCAGACTCAATGGGTTGAATGGCCTATGTCTTAGGGTTTTAGGCAGTCCATGGTGTGGAGGCTGATTTCTGTGATGTGTTGAGCTAAATCACAACTCTCTGCAGTTTCTAGAGTGAGGAAGACTGTGATCCCACATAGAAAATAAGTAATAGGCTGAGGAACGTACACAGCCTTGTAAAAGAACCAACCAGAGGTGTTGTCCTGCAAGTGATCGGGTCAGATTTTGACCAGACTGCTCCAGTAAGCACTCTGCCCCCTCTGGTGGAAACCTGGGACTGTGCCCATCCATGAAAAGAACTCCTACACTCCGTCTGTAAGCATTAGTCCAAACTTCCTTTATTTCCCAGCACACTCTACCTGTCTTCAGCATTGTATACCATTCTGGTGCAGCCCCTTGTCTTCCAACCAAGCTCGGTGCCATCCTCAGAGTGTCCAGGAGCAGAAATATCTCTGTGAAAGAGGCAAGGCGTAGTAAGAGAGTCACCACCCTCTGACTAAAGGAATTTCTCCGCATGACCTGATGTAGACTGGGAGTCTGCTTTGCTGAGCACCTTCACTCCACCTGCCAGAAGAAGCAGGATTTCCCAGTGGCCAGCCATTTTAATTCCACTTCCCATTCCCATTCCAATATGTCAGCTAATGGTGTCCTCTACTGTCGGGATGAGGCCATACTCAAGTTGGAGGAATAACACCTTATATTCCATTTGGGTAGACACCAACCTGATGGCATGAACATTGATTTCTCAAATAACCATCCCCCTTCTCCATTTCCCATTCCTTTTTCCCTCTCTCAGCTCATTTCACCAATCAGCTTACTAGCTTTTTACATCATCCCTCCCCCTCCAGGTTTCAACGACCACCTTGTGTTTCTCTCTCCCCTCCCCCTACCTTTTAAATCTGCTCCTCAACTTTTGTCCTCCAGTCCTGCTGAAAGGTCTTGGCCTGAAATGTTAACTATCCTCTTTTCCATAGACGCTACCTGGCCTGCTGAGTTCCTCCAGCATTTTGTGTGTGTTGCTCGGATTTCCAGCACCTGCAGATTTTCTCGTGTTTGTGGTTTGACAACTTATGAGGACGTGTGCGAGATAGGAGGCAGAGATGGAGAGGACAGACAGTGGATTTTCCCAGGGCAGGAACGGCTTACACAAGGGAGAATACCTTAAGGTTACTGGAGGAGAGTGTAGAAGCGATGCAAGGGGTAGGTTTTTTTACACAGAGATTGGTGGGTGTGTGTAACACACTGTCAGGTGTGCTGTTAGAGGTAGAAACATTAAGGATATTTAAGAAATTCTGACATTGGCACAGGGATATTAGAAAAAATGGAGGTTATGTGGGAAGAAAGGGTTAGATTGATCTTGGAGTAGATTAAAAGGTCGGCACAACGTTGTGGGCTGAATGGCCTGTGCTGTGTCAGAACATAGAACATAAAAAATCTACAGCACATTACAGACCCTTTGACCCACAATGTTGTGCTGACCATGTAACCTACTTGAGAAACTGCCCAGAATTTCCCTCCCGCATAGCCCTCTATTTTTCTGAGCTCTGTGTACCTGTCCAGGAGTCTCTTAAAAGACCCTGTCGTATCTGCCTCCACCACCGTTGCCGGCAGCCCATTCCACACACTCACCACTCTCTGAGTAAAAAACTTACTCCTGATATCTCCTCTGTACCTACTTCCAGACACCTTAAAACTGTGCCCTCTTGTGCTAGCCATTTCAGCCCTGGGAAAAAGCCTCTGACTATCCACATGATCAATGCCTGTCTTCATCTTATACACCTCTATCAGGTCACCTCTAATCCTCTGTCACTCCAAGGAGAAAAGGCTGAGTTTACTCAACCTATTCTCATAAGGCATGCTCCGCAATCCAGGCAATATCCTTGTAAATTTCCTCTGCGCCCTTTCTATGGCTTCTGCATCCTTCCTATAGTGAGGTGACCAGAACTGAGCACAGTATTCCAAGTGGGATCTGACCAGGGTCCTATATAGCTGCAACATAACCTCACGGCTCCTAAACTCAATCCCACGATCGATGAAGGCCAACACACCGTCCGCCTTCTTAACCACAGAGTCAACCTGCGCAGCTGCTTTGAGTGTCCTATGGACTCAGACCCCCGAAATCCCTCTGATCCTCCACACTGCCAGGAGTATTACTATTAATACTATATTCTGCCATCAAATTTGACCTACCAAAATGAACCACCTCAGACTTATCTGCTACTTCTCAGTCCAGTTTTACATCCTATCAATGTCCCGCTGTAACATCTGACAGCCCTTCACACTATCCACAACACCCCCAACCTTGGTGTCACCAACAAACTTACTAACCCATCCCTCCACTTCCTCATCCAGGTTATTTATAAAAACCGCAAAGAGTAGGGGTCCCAGAGCAGATTTCTGAGGCACACCACTGGTCACTGGCCTCCATGCAGAATATGACCCGACTACAACCACTCTTTGTCTTCTGTGGGCAAGCCAGTTCTGGATCCACAAAGCAAGGTCTCCTTGGATCCCATGCCTCTTTACTTTCTGAATGAGTCTTGCAGGAACCCTTATCAAATGTCTTACTGAAATCCATATACACTACATCCACTGCTCTACCTTCATCAATGTGTTTAGTCACGTCCTCAAAGAATTCAGTTAGGCCCATAAGGCACGACCTGTCCTTTACAAAGTGATGCTGACTATCCCTGGTCATGTCTCTCCACATGTTCATAAATCCTGCCTCTCAGGGTCTTCTACAACAACTTGCCCACCACTGAAGAAAGACTCATTGTCTATAATTTCCTATGTTACCTCTACTCCTTTTCTTGAACAAAGGAACAACATTTGCAACCCTCCAATCCTCCAGTACTTCTCCCGTCCCTATCAATGATGCAAAGATCATCGCCAGAGACTCAGCAATCTCCTTCCTCACTTCCCACAGTAGCCTGGGGTAAATCTCGTCTGGGCCTGGAAACATCTAACTTAATGCTTTTCAAAAATTCCAGCACATCCTCTTTCTTAATGTTTATATGCGCAAACGTTTCAGTCCGCTGTAAGTCATCGCCACAGTTGCCAAGGTCTTTTTCCCTGGTGAATACTGAAGCAAAGTTTTCATTCAGAACCCGTGTTCCCTCCTCCGACTCCATGCACACATTTCCACAATCACACCTGATTGGTCCTATTCTCACACGGTTCATCCTCTTGCTCTTCGCATACTTGTAGAATGTCTTGGGGTTTTCCTTAATCCTGCTCACCAAAGCCTTCTCATGGCCCCTTCTAGCTCTCCTAATTCCATTCTTAAACTCTTTTCTGGCAATCTTGTAATTTTCTAGAGCTCTACAGTACCTAGTTTCTTGAACCTTTCATAAGTGAGAGAAATGATTAAATTAAAAACGGTTCTTAAGGAGTCCATTTAGAATGTGCTGACACAGAAAGAACGTGCAAAGCAACTTGCAGGGCAACGTATAAACCAATTTGCAAAATCAGGATGAAACAATAGCTTGCTGATTAAAGAAGCGATACAGGTAACGGGAAGACATGCTTAACGGTTGAACAATAACGGTGTTAATGCGCTGAGGCTGATAAGTGGGCCAAAGGGTAATCACATTTGTAATTTTGTAATGAGATTAAGGAAGAATGTCTGCACCTCACATGGGTGCAACTCACAAAGTCGTAAACAAGTAGGGTATAAAAAACTGTGCAAAGTGTAATTCGGCACTAGATCTAGCAGGAGCTGGTTGGGTCCGACTCTGCAGACTCGAAAAATAAAGTTTACCGTTCTGCAAATTGCTGAGACTCAGTGTGTTTCTGACAATAAGCTTTTCTTTTCTTCTTAAGTAGATTTTCTACATCTTTTGTACACCGTGGTTCTTTTACCCTTCCATCCTTTCCCTGCCTCAATGGAACATATCTCTGCATGAATCCATACAAATGTTCCCTGAACATTTGCCACATTTCTGCCATGCATTTCCCTGAGAACATCTGCTCTCAATTCATGCTCCCAAGTTCCTGCCTAATAGCTTCATATTTCCCCCTACCCCAATTAAATGTTTTCCCAAATTTTCTGCTCCTATCCCTCTCCAGTGTTATGGTGAAGGAGACAGAGTTGTGATCTCCAAAATGCTGTCTTGAGAATCTGACACCTGACGAGGTTCATTTCCCAATCCCAGATCAAGTACAGCCTCTCCTCTAGTTGGCTTATCTACATACTGTGTCAAGACACCTTCCTGAACACACCTAACAAACTCCACCCCATCTAAACCCCTTGCTCTAAGGAAATGCCAGTCGATACTAGGAAGGTTAAAATCATCCATTACAACAACCCCATTATTATTGCACTGTTGCAGAATATGCCTCCCTGTCTGCTCCTCGATATCTCTGTTACTATTGGGGGGGGGGGTGTCTATAAAAACACCCAGTAGGGTTATTGATTCCTTCCTGTTTCTGACTTCCACCCATACTGACTCAGTGGACATTTGCTCTATGACTTCCTCCTTTTCTGCAGTCGTGATGCTATTCCTGATCAGCACTCTTTTGCCTCTCTGTTGTAATGTTCTATGTTATATGCTTTATAATCTGTGTAAAGAAACTCACCTCTGATATCCCCACTTTCCTCCGATGGCATTTAAATTTTGCCCCCTTGTATTAGCCTTTCTGTCCTGGGAAAAAGTCTCTGACTGTCCAGTCGATCTAAGCCTATTATCACCTTTTACACCTTTCTCAAGTCACCTCTCATCCTCATTCACTACAAAGAGAAAAGCCCGAGCTCACTCAACCTATCCTCATCAGACACCCTCTCTAACCCAGACAGCATCCTGGTAAATCTCCTCTGCACCGTCTCTAACCCAGACAGCATCCTGGTAAATCTCCTCTGCACCGTCTCTAACCCAGACAGCATCCTGGTAAATCTCCTCTGCACCGTCTCTAGCCCAGACAGCATCCTGGTAAATCTCCTCTGCACCGTCTCTAATCCAGGCAGCATCCTGGTAAATCTCCTCTGCACCGTCTCTAGCCCAGACAGCATCCTGGTAAATCTCCTCTGCACCCTCTCTAATCCAGGCAGCTTCCTGGTCAATCTCCTCTGCACCCTCTCTAATCCAGGCAGCTTCCTGGTAAATCTCCTCTGCACCCTCTCTAATCCAGGCAGCATCGTGGTTAATCTCCTCTGCACCCTCTCTAATCCAGGCAGCTTCCTGGTCAATCTCCTCTGCACCCTCTCTAATCCAGGCAGCTTCCTGGTAAATCTCCTCTGCACCCTCTCTAATCCAGGCAGCATCGTGGTTAATCTCCTCTGCACCCTCTCTAATCCAGGCAGCATCGTGGTTAATCTCCTCTGCACCCTCTCTAATCCAGGCAGCTTCCTGGTCAATCTCCTCTGCACCCTCTCTAATCCAGGCAGCATCGTGGTTAATCTCCTCTGCACCCTCTCTAACCCAGACAGCATCCTGGTAAATCTCCTCTGCACCCTCTCTAATCCAGGCAGCATCGTGGTTAATCTCCTCTGCACCCTCTCTAATCCAGGCAGCATCGTGGTTAATCTCCTCTGCACCCTCTCTAATCCAGGCAGCTTCCTGGTCAATCTCCTCTGCACCCTCTCTAATCCAGGCAGTTTCCTGGTGAATCTCCTCTACACCCTCTCTAATCCAGGCAGCGTTCCGGTGAATCTCCTCTGCACCCTCTCTAATCCAGGCAGCATCCTGGTCAATCTCCTCTGCACCCTCTCTAATCCAGGCAGTTTCCTGGTAAATCTCCTGTGCCCCTTTTCTAAAGCTTTCACATCTTTCCTAAAATGAGGCAACCAGAACTGAAAGCTTGACTGGCTGAGGAGTGTTTGATGTCTCTGGACCTTTACTCACTGGACTTTAGAAGAATGGGGGGGGGGGGGGGTGAATCTTATTGAAACCTATCGGACATTGAAAGGCCTGGACATAGTGGATGTGGAGAAGATGTTTTCTATAGCTAGGGAGTCTAAGGCCAGAGAGCATGATTTCAGGATAGAGGACCGTTCACTTAGAACAGATTTGAGGAGGAATTTCTTTAGCCAGTGGATGGCGTATCTATGGAATTCATTGCCACAGATGGCTTTGAAGGCAAAGTTATTTTGATATATTTAAAGTGGAGATTAACAGGTTCTTGATTAGTCATGATGTCAAAGGGGATGGTGAAAAGACAGGAGAATGGGGTTGAGAGGAATAATAAATTAGCCACGATGGAATTGGAGAGCAGACTCAATGGGCCAAATGGCCTAAATCTGCTCCCATGTCAGATGGTCTTCTGGTCTGCAAACTGGTTACCACATTCCCTACATTGTAACAGTGTTTATAAAGAACTTAACCGACACCTTGGGATGTCCTGATGTTGCAAACGGTGTGTACGCACAACATATCTTTCACACAGCACACAGATGAACTGTTGTTCCTTCCATACGGGTTTTTGTCACTATGACCAGAGACTATGGGATTGAGAGGTGATGCTCTGTTACACAACTCAGCTTTATTATCACTGAAATTTGTTGTTTGTGACAGCAGCATTGTTCAACAGATTAGGCAAAATACTATATCTTAGTCTTTCAGCCTGAGGGAAGAGGCTGTTATCCAGTCTGGCACTTCAGTCGGGCAAAAGAGAACAAAATAGTGAGGTGGTGCTCATGGGTTCATGGACTGTTCATAAATCTGATGGCAGAAAGGAAAACACTGTTCCTAAACCATTGAGCATGGGTCCTCAGACTCCTGACGGTAACAATGAGACGAGACCTTTATTCATCACATAAAATTCAAGAGTGTTGGGTGTCATTTTCAGTACACAAGTGTAAAGGAAAACAAAATTATTACTCCCCAAATGATGCACCACAAAAGTAAACAACAAAAGATAAATAACATAATAATAATTTTAAAACACTAAATAAATATAAATACATAAGATAGCTGATACACACAGATTGATTGTATGTTCATAATGTAATGCCAGGCACAGGAGTGTCTGTACGTCAGGTGACTGACAGGAAATGATAAAGTGGTGGTGGTTGGGGGTGTGGAGGGATGGGTCAGTGGGTGGAGGTGTTGATCAGCCTCACTGCTTGGGGAAAGTAACTGTTTTTGGATGAACTCAGCAGGTCAGGCAGCTTCTATGGAAGGGACTAAAGAGTCGACGTTTCAGGCCGAGACCCTTCATCTGTCCAGTGGCTACCTTTGAGATCAGCCCCCAGAATTGCCTTGCACACTAAATCCCTCGAGGATTCTTTCCATGGCTCCATCGCAATCAATCCTTCTCAATTACAAGCAGATCTGAATGTGATCTATCTGTTTCAATACCACACGAACCCCATCAATAAAACCCTGAAAGCAATCATTTCAGCGCTGTCAATAGACGCTATGAAGCGAAAAAAGGGCAACTGTTCAGATATTTTGACTTTTCCTGCACTTAATTAAGTCAACAAGAAGCTGTCAGGGATAATTTTCAAAGTATACAGCGTAGCCGTTGACATTTAATAATATTACAGTCAATGTTGATTGAAATTGATTTTTGAATTGGAGGAGGGGGTGTTGGGACCCTAACAGCTTTATTTCAATGCAATCAAGGACACAAGGCTACTGTTAACGCAGTTCATGACAAGCCTGGAGATTTCTAACAGTGGCAACATTGCAAATATTTATTAAAGACAAGTCATCACCCAAGGTGGCATCTTGTTTTTCAGATTTCCATTCCCGCAGCTCTTTAATTTAACTCCTCTTCTGAACGTACAGATTCTTGGAGTGCACCTTCATCGACGCTGTGTGCTTGCCTTCAGATTTGGAATTATTTATCACTGTACATTGAAATTGTGAAATGTGTCACAAACAACCTACACACCTACGGATGTGCTGGGGGCAGCCCGCAATTGCCACCACGTGCAAGCCCACCATGCTTGGCGCAATGACAGAATATCTGGGGAGAGGGTGGTGAAGCAGGTGTCACAGTATTAAACCAGAAGATATAGGAGCAGAATTAGGCCATTTGGCCCATCGAATCTGCTTCGCCATTTCATCATGGCTGATCCATTTCTCCTCAGCCCCAGTCTCCTATCTTCACCCGTATCACTTCATGCCCTGACCAATCAAGAATCTATCAACCTCAATCTATCAAAGACTTGGCCTCCACAGCTGTGTGTGGCAAAGAATTCCACAAATTCACCACTGCACATTCTAAATGGATGTCCCACTATTCTGAGCTTGGACTTCCTCCCCACATCCACTCTATCCAGTCCTTTCTCCATTTGTAGGTTTCAATGATGTCACTCCTCATTCTTCCGAACTTCAGCGAGTACAGTCCCAGAGTCATCAGACGCTTCTCAAATGACAAGCCTTTCAATCCAGGAATCATTTTTGTGAACCTCCTTTGAACCCGCTTCAATGTCAGCACATCTTTTCTTTGATAAGGGGCCCAGAACTGCTCACAATACTCCAAGTGAGGCCTCACCAGTGCCTTACAGAGCTAACATTGCATTTGCCTTCCTCCCCACAGACTCAACCTGCAAATGAAGTACTGCTACCGCTGTTTCCTTCTGAACCATCAGGACATCTGCGAGGATCCAGAGCGGGTGGTCTTGGAACAAGAGTAGTCAGCGCAACCAGCAAAGTACACGCCTTAATCCACAAAGTGACACAGCACAGAACAGGCCATTTGGCCCATTCTGACCATGATGCCTCATTTAAACTTACCTCATTTGTCTGCATTTGGCTCATTACTCTCTAAACCAGGGGTCTATGGCCTCCTTGTTAATGATATTAGTCCATGGCATAACAAAGGTTAAGAACCCTGTTCTAAACCTTTCCAATCCATGCACCTGTCTTTTAAATGTTTAAATGTTGAACATGCCTCAAACACTTTCTCTGCAAGTTAAACCTACATATAACTTTAATACCTTCTGGGTAAAAATGTTTCCCCTCAGATTCCTACTAACTCTCTCCCATCTCACCTGAGACATCTTGATTTCCCCAACTTTAGGAATCCACTATGTCTACCTGCATCTCCACTTTCAGGGAACCATGTACTTGTGCTCCGAGGTCCCTCTGTTCTAAAGCACACAGTGCCATGATGTACTGTTCATCCAACCTAGACCATCAGATATAGGAGCTGAAGTAGGCCATTCAGCCCATCAAGTTTGCTCTGCCATTCAGTCATGGGCTGATCCAATTCTTCCAGTCATCCCCACTCCCCTGCTTTCACCCCATACCCTTTGTTTCCCTGGCTAATGAAGAACCTATCTATCTCTGCCTTAAATGCACCCAATGACTCGGCCTCCACAGCTGCTTGTGACAACAAATTCCACAGATTTACCACCCTCTGACTAAAGTAATTTCTCAGCATCTCTGTTCTAAAAGGACATCCTTCAATTCTGAAGTTGTGACCTCTTGTCCTAGACTACCCTACCATGAGAAATAACTGCTGTATCTAATCTGTTCAAGCCTTTTAACATTTGGAATGTTTCTATGAGATCCCCCCTCATTCTCCTGAACTCCAGGGAATACAGCCCAAGAGCTGCTGGATGTTCCTCATATGGTAACCCTTTCAATCCTGGAATCATTCTCTGAACCCTCTCCAATGTCAGTATATGCTTTCTAAAATAAGAAGCCCAACACTGTGCACACAATACTCCAAGTGTGGTCTCACTAGTGCCTTATGGAGCATCACATCCCTGTTCTTATATTCGATACCTCTAGAAATGAATGCCAACATTGCATTCTCCTTCTTCACAGCCGACTCAACCAGCCAGAATAGGATCCCTTTATTCCCACTCTCTGTTTTCTGCTGACCAGCCAGTGCTCCACCCACGCTAGCAACTCCCCTGTAACTCCATGGGCTCTTAACTTGCTAAGCAGCCTCATGTGTAGCATCTTATCAAAGGCCTTCTGAAAATCCAAGTACACCACGTCTACTACATCTCCTTTGTCTACCCTGCTTGGAATTTCCTCAAAGAATTGCAGTAGGTTTGTCAGGCAGAATTTTCCTTTCAGGAAACCATGCTGGCTTTGGCCTTCTTATGTGCCTCCAGGTACTCAGTAATCTCATCCTTAACAATCGATTCCAACAACTTCCCAACCACTGATGTCAGGCTAACAGGTCTATAGTTTGCTTTCTGCTGCCTCCCACCCTTCTTAAATAGCAGAGTAACATTTGCAGTTTTCCAGTCATCTGGTACAATGCCAGAATCTACTGATTCGTGGAAGGTCATTGTTACTGCCTCCACAATCTCTCCAACTGTTTCCTTCAGAACCCGAGGCTGCATTCCATCAGGTCCAGGAGATTTATCCTTCCTTAGCTTCCTGAGCACCTTCTCAGACGTAATTTTCACTGCACAAACTTTACTTCCCTGACACTCTTGAATGTCCGGTATACTGCAGATGTCTTCCACTGTGAAGACTGATGCAAAATACACATTCAGTTCCTCTGCCTTCTCTGCATCTCTCGTTACAATATCTCCAGCATCATTTTGTATTGGTCCTATATCCACCCTCAACTCTCTTTTACCCTTTATATACTTAAAAAAGCTTTTAGTATCTTCTTTGATATTAGTCTACCTGATAGTCTGGCTGGGGAACTGGTCTGACTCCAACACTCCCCACCCTGTCAGATATAGACAAGTTACTCTATGTGGAAAACCAGTCCATCTCCAACACTCACCACTCCTCCACCCCGATAATAGAGAGGGTAGTCTGGCTGGGGAACTGACCGTCTCCAACACTCACCCTCACTGTCTGATGTAGACAGGGTAGTCTGGCTTGGGAACCGGCCGTCTCCAACACTCACCCTCGCTGTCTGATGTAGACAGGGTAGTCTGGCTTGGGAACCGGCCGTCTCCAACACTCACCCTCACTGTCTGATGTAGACAGGGTAGTCTGGCTTGGGAACCGGCCGTCTCCAACACTCACCCTCACTGTCTGATGTAGACAGGGTAGTCTGGCTTGGGAACCGGCCGTCTCCAACACTCACCCTCACTGTCTGATGTAGACAGGGTAGTCTGGCTTGGGAACCGGCCGTCTCCAACACTCACCCTCACTGTCTGATGTAGACAGGGTAGTCTGGCTTGGGAACCGGCCGGCTCCAACAATCACCACCTTGTCAGATATACACGGGGTAGTCTATCTGGGAAAACAGTCCAATCCAACAGTCACCACCCTGCCAGATATCGGGTGGGTAAAAGCCCCCACTGTGTTACATCTTGCCTCCCCCCTCAACTCCACCCAGCCCTGGTGAGAATCTCTTGTCTTTGCCCCCACTGTTCTTTCCCTACCTCAATGGTGAGCTGAGGGCATGAGATGTTGGTGTTGGAAGCATGGTACGCTGATGGGCATACAGAGGGGATGGGTTCCTCAGTCACTGTGTGCTCTGATGTTTCAATGTTCATGTGACAAAGAAAGCTAATCACATCGTTACACCTTTACCTTCAATAGTTAAGCTGTGCCGAACACTGAATCCATGAACATTGCCTCCCTACTTTTGTTTATTCTTTTTGTGCTGTTTAATTTAACTTTTTAAATAACTATACATAGATATATGTGTACACATACTATTTTACAGCTTTTTATTATTATTTATTGCAAGCTCAGGGTGTCGGAGTTCAGAGTTCAATCTCAGGGTCCTCTGTAAGGGATTAATAGGTTCTTACCTGTGTGCATGTGGGTTTCCACCAGGTGCTCTGCTTTCCTCCCACAGTCCAAAGTTGCACTGGTTAGTAGGTGAATTGGTCACTGTAAATTGTCCCGTGACTAGGCCAGGATTAAGTCGGTGGGTTGCTGGGTGGTGTAACTTGAAAGGGCCTATTCAGTGCTAAATCAACAAATAAACATACTGCTGCCTCAAAACAAATGTCACAAGATCAGCTGGTGATATTAAATCTGATCCTGAACCCTATGAATCTCTTGGCATTATCCACACAACTTTACAAGGATGTTGCCTGGATTGAGGAGCATGCCTTATAGGAATAGGTTGAGAGAACTCGGCCTTTTCTCCTTAGCGTGACTAAGGTTGAGAGGTGACCTGATGGAGGTGTATAAGATGATGAGAGGCATTGATTATGTGGATAGTCAGAGGCTTTTTCCCATGGCTGAAATGGTTGCCACAGGTTTAGGGTGCTGGGGAGTAGGAACAGAGGAGATGTCAGGGGTAAGTTTTTTTACACAGAGAGTGGTGAGTGTGTGGAATGGGCTGCTGGCGATGGTGGTGGAGGTGGATACAATAGGGTCTTTTAAGAGACTCTTGGAAGGTACATGGAGCTTAGAAAAATAGAGGGCTATGGGTAACCCTAGGTCACTTCTAAGATAAGGACATGTTTGGCACAGCTTTGTGGGTCGAAGGGCCTGTATTGTGCTGTAGGTGTTCTTTTTTTCTATGTTTCAAACTTTTTCCATGACTTTCACATTTGGTGTGAGATTAGTCTCAATGAAACTGCTTTTAACCTCTTAAACTCAAGTCAGGTAGGACAGGGAGCCAGAAGAAATTACCATGAGTGGTGAGTAGTGACCGGATATGAACCAGGACTATAAAATAAAAGGTCTTGCCAAAGGTAATAAGACCATAAGACCATAGACCATATAGGAGCAGAATTAGGCCATTTGGCCCATCGAGTCTGCTCTGCCATTTCTTCATGGCTGATCCTTTTTTCCCTCTCAGTCCTAGTCTCCGGCCTTCTCCCCATATCCCTTCATCTCCTGATCAATCAAGAATCTATCAAACTCTGCCTTAAAGACTTGGCCTCCACAGAAGCCTGTGGCAAAGAACTCCACAGATTCACCACCCTTTGGCTAAAGAAATTCCTCCTCATCTCCATTCTAAAAGGACGCCCCTCTATTCTGAGGCTGTCCTCTAGTTTTAGACTCTCCCACCACAGGAAACATCCTCTCCACATCCACTCTATCAAGGCCTTTCACCATTTGATAGGTGTCAATGAGGTCACCCCTCATCTTTCTGAATTCTGGTGAATACAGGCTCCGAGCCATTAAATACTCTTCATACACCAAGCCGTTCAATCCTGGAATCGTTTTCAAGAACCTCCTTTGAACCCTCTCCAGTTTCAGCACATCCTTTCTCAGATGAGGCTCAAACCTACTCCCAATACTCCAAGTGAGGCCTCACCAGTGCTTGACAAAGTCTCAACATTAAGTCCTTGACTAAGACAATTGTGTTGCTCCAAAGAGCGCTATATGCAGTAATTCTTACCCTCGGCTATTAGACTCTATAATGAGTCAACCTTTCACTGGGGAAGTGATGCCTCCCTCCTTTTAGACTGGTTGAGGTAACTTATTTCCTATTCTTTCTTATTTCTCTTCTAATATTTCTCTATCTGTGCACTTGCAGTGCTACTGTGACACTGTAATTTCCTTTGGGATCAATAAAATATCTACCTCTCTTATATTCTAGTCTTTGTGAAATGAATGCTAACATTGCATTTGTCTTCCTCACCACCGACTCGACCTGCAAGTTCATCTTTAGGGTGTCTGCACAAGTCCCTTTGCATCTCAGGTTTTTTTAAATTTTTCTCTCCAATTAGGAACTAGTCAACCCTTTTATTTTCTCTACCAAAGTGCATGATCATACACTTTCTGACATTCCATCTGCCTTTTCTTACACCATTCCCCTAATCTCATTCCTTCTGTAGCCTCTCTACTTCCTCAAAACCTCTGCCCTCCACCTTTCTCCACATTGTCTGCAAACTGAATTCATCAAATCCACGAGGATACACAAAGATGGTTTTCATTCTTTGATCTCAATTCCAGTTGTTACCAGATAGAGGTTGAAGAAGTCGACAAGCCTAAAACAGCCTTTGTGTGTCTCTTGGATTCTATGAGTTCAGTAGCATGCCACTGGAAATGACAAACATGCCAAGCACATTTCAGTGACTTGTGGCTAATAGAAACCTGAGGGAATCCTTCCTGTTCATCGATGACATCACTGTGTTCTCTAAAGAGCTAGATGAGCATGAGGAAAGACTTATGAGAGTTGGGAATTGACTCAGAGAGTACGGTCTGAAACTAGCTCCAGGAAAGTGTGTTTTTGCACAGACCTCAGTCAAATACCTCGGACGTATTGTGTCTCATCAAGCAGTTCATCTGATTCTGACAAGGTAACCGTGGCCAAAACCTGGCCAATTCCCAGAAATCTGGGAATTGGAGTCCCTCCTGGTTTTATCAGCTATTACTACCGATTTATCGAGGATTTTTCTCAGAGTTAAGCTGCTCAGTCATTTGTCATCAAGGTACCCGCTGACCAGAAAGAACTCCGAAGTGAAGAATCCTCATCCGAAAGACTCATCTGGAGGCTGTTGGATGACCATATGTCATGAAGCATTTGACCAAATCAGAAAGGAACTTATATCTGCCCTAGTGTTGGTGTTTGCTAATCTTCCGCTGCCATGCATTTTACACACAGATGCCAGCACTACTGGTCTCAGGGCTGCTCTCTAGCAAGAGCAAGATGGCTATCTTAGGATCATTGGCTTTGCCAGTAGGGACTCCCGCTTTGTGAATCAAAACATTCTGCCCATAAATTAGATCCCTTAGCTCTAAAATGGGCAGTCAGTGAAAATGTCATGATTATCTTTATGGTAGCTCATTTGCTGTGGTAACACACAGTAACTCCCTGCCTTGTGTGCTTTCCACTTCCAGACTGGAAGCAACCAGTCTAGCTGCTCTGTCAACTGATAACTTTAAGCTGCAATATAGGTTCAGGAAGCTGAACAATGATGCTAATGGGTTGTCCCAATGACAACATGGAGAACTATCGGATGATCTCCTGTCCCAGAAGGAGCAGGAAGACATCTTGGAGTTCACTGAAAGTCATCTGGTGAACACGGGTGATGTCACTGTGATCTGTTATTTCCTTTGGGATCAATAAAGTATTTATCTATCTATCCATTTATCTTTCATCACTTCTACTGAAGTGCATGACCACATACTTACTGACACTCTATTCCATCTGCCATTTCTTTGCCCATTCTCCTAATCTGTCCAAGTCCTTCTGTAGCCTCTCTACTTCCTCAAAACTATCTGTCCCTTTATCTATCTCCATATCATCTGCAAACTTTGCAAAAAGCCATCAATTCCATCATACAAATCATTGACATATAATGTAAAAAGAATCGGTCCCAACACAGACCCCTGTGGAACACCACTAGTCACTAGGAGACAGCCAGAAAAGACTCTCTTTATTCCCATTCTTTGTCTCCTGCCATTCAGCCACTGCTTTATCCATGTAAGAAACTTTCCTGAAATACCATGGGTTCATAGCTTGTTAAGTAGCCTCTTTTGTGGCACCTTGTCAATGGCTTTGTGAAAAGCCAAGTACACAACATCTACCGATTCTCCTTGGTCTATCCTGCTTACTTCTTCAAAGAATTCCAACAGATTTGTCAGGTAAGATTTTCCCTTGAGGAACCATGCTGACTATGGTCTATTTTATCATGTGCCTCCAAGTACCCTGAGACCTCATCTTTAATAATCAACTCCAACATCTGCTCAACTACTGAGGTCAGACTAACTGGCCTATAATTTCCTTTCTTCTGCCTCTCTCCCTTCTTGAAGACTGGAGTGATATTTGAACTTTTCCAGTCTTCTGGAACCATTCCAGAATCTAGTGATTCTTGAAAGATTATTACTAATGTCTCCATGATTTCTTCAACCACCTCCTTCAGAACTCTGGGGTGTACTCCATCTGGTCCAGGTGACTGATCTATCTTCAGTCCTTTCAGTTTCCCAAGAAATTTATCTCTAGTTATGGTAACGTCACACCATTCATGACCCTTGACATCTAGACCTTCCACCACACTGCTAGAGTCTTCCACAGTAAAGACTGATGCAAAATACTTACTCATTTCATCCACTACTTTGTTGTCCCCCCCCCCCCATTGTTACCTCTCCAGCATAATTTTCCAGTGGTCCAATATCCAATCTCACCTCTCTTTTATACTTTATGTATCTGAAGAAACTTTTGTAATCCTCTTTAATATTATTAGCTGCCTTACTTTTGTATTCCATCTTTATGCTCTTACTGACTCCTTTAGTTACCTTCTGTTTGTTTTTAAAAGCTTGCCAATCCTCTAACTTCCCAGTAATTTTTGCTCTATTATATACCCTGTCTTTGGCTTTTATGTTGGCTTTGACTTCTCTTGCTAGCTACAGTTGTGTTACATTTTCTTTTAGAAAATGTCTTCCTCTTTGGGATGTATATATGTGCCCCCTAGTGCGGTGCTTCCTTCAACTTAAGCATGATTGAAAAGTGAGTCTCATAAGATTTTTCTTCCTATTTTCATTTATTTTTATTTAGAGATACAGCGTGGTAGCAGGTCCTTTCAACCCAATAAGCCTATGCCACCCAATTACACCCATTGAACACTAAATCAAAATCAGGTTTAATATCAGCAGCACACATAGTGAAATTTGTTGTTTTGTTGCAGCTGTACTTTGCAATACATAATAATAAATCTATAAATTACAATAATAAGTATATACACATATGGAAGTGTTCGTGGGTTTATTGTCCTTTGGGAGATCTGATGGAATAGGGGGTGGGGTTGGGGCAGAAGAAGCTGTTCCTGAAACACTGAGTGTGGGGTTCAGGCTCCTGATGGTAGCAATGAGAAGAGGGCACGAACTAGATAGTAAGGGTTCTTAATGTTGATGCTACCTTTTGAAGATGTTCTGGATGCTGGGGAGGCTATTGCCCAAGATGGAACTGGTGTAGTTACAACTTTCTGCAGTTCTTTCCGATTCTGATCAGTCACCCTTTCAGATGGTGATGTAGCTCGTTAGAATGCAATTTAACCACAAAGGCAAAGGGTGGTTGTAGATGGTTCACATTCTGCACAAAGTCGGTGACCAGTGGTGATCTGCAGGGATCTGCTCTCGGATTCCTTTTCTTTGTGATTTTTATAAATGACCTGGATGAGGAAGTACGAGGGGTGATCGATAAGTTCATAGCCTAAGGTAGAAGGAGTCGATTTTAAAAAACCTAACACATTTATTTTTCCTACATTTACACACCCAGTCCAGCGGTTGTGGAGCACACGGATCCCTTCTTTGTAGAAGTCGGACCTCCAGAAGTGGTCCACAGCAGGGGTGATTGATAAGTTTGTGGCCTAAGGTAGAAGGAGATGAGTTATTAACTTCAAACTTTCTGCATTTTCACTCAAAGAGTTGATCTGCACGAACATGTAACGAGAGCTGTATAACTCATCTCCTTTTACCTTAGGCCACGGACTTAATAATCATCCCTGCTGTGGACCACCTGGAGGTCCAAGATGCTCTCGTTACACGCACGTGCAGTTCAACTCTGAGTGATAATGCAGAAAGTTTGAAGTTAATAACTCATTTCCTTCTACCTTAGGTCACAAACTTATCAATCACCTCTTTTATAAGGGTGGATTAGTATGTTTGCTGGTGCTACAAAAGTTGGGGGTGTTATGGATAATCTGGAGGGTTGTCAGAGGTTACAGCAGGATGCAGAACTGGACTGAGAAGTGGCAGATGGAGTTCAATCCAGATAAGTGTGAGGTGGTTCATCTTGGTAGGTTCAATTTGAAGACAGAATATAATATTAATGGTAAGATTCTTGGCAGTATGGAAGATCAGTGAGATCTTGGGGTCTGTGTCCATGAGACACTCAAAGCTGGTGTGCAGGTGGACAGTGTTGTTAAGAAGGTGTATGATGTGATGGCCTTCATCAACCAGGGGATTGAGTTCAAGAGCTGTGAGGTAATGTTACAGCTCTTTAAGACCTTGGTCAAACCCCACTTGGAGCACTGTGTTCAGTTCTGGTCACCTCATTACAGGAAGGATGTGGATACTATAGAGAGAGTGCAGAGGAGATTGACAAGGATGTTGCGTGGATTGGGGAGCATGCCTTATGAGAATAGGTTGAGTGAACTCGGCCTTTTCTCCTTGGAGCGATGGAGGATGAGAGGTGACCTGATAGAGGTGTACAAGATGATGAGGGGGAGTGATCATGTGGATAGTCAGAGGCTCTTTCCCAGGGCTGAAATGGCTAACACAAGGGGGCACAGTTTTAAGGTGCTTGAAAATACGTACTGAGGAGATTTCAGGGGTAAGTTTTTAACACAGAGAGTGGTGGGTGTGTGGAATGCACTGCTGGCGGTGGTGATGGAAGTGGATACAATAGGGTCTTTTAAGAGCCTCTTAGACAGGTACATGGAGCTTAGAAAAGTAGGGGGCTATGTGGTAGGGTAATTCTTGGCAGTTTTTAGAGTAGGTTACATGATCGGTAAAACCTTGCGGGCTGAGGGGCCTGTCATGTGCTGTAGATTTCTATGTTCTATGTTTCTATGTATATCTTGAGTGCAGGCGGCCAGTGTCACCACAAATTCCAGCAGCAATGTACCAGGCCCACAATGTTCGGCAGAGCAACACGGAACATGGTAAACAACAAAAGAACAACAAACAAGCCCCTTTCCCACCTCCCGCCCATGTCCACATAAAGCCCGCTGATCTCAGGGCAGGCTGGTTCCAGCCTCAGGTCTCCAGGGCACACAGGGATTTGCAGACGTTTAGCCTTTAACTTTCCCAGTGGATTCGCAGACTCAGAGCTCTGGCCAACAAGACTCGACATCAATGTTCCCTCTAATTTATAGTAACCAGAGTGTGCAAAAATCTTGTGCTGTGCTTTGTTTTGCCCAGTGAAAATAAAATGTGCGCAGTGAATTTCTAAGGGAAATAAACCTGAAGCTATTCTAAGGATTGTACGTAAATATTTCTCGTAGCTGCATGTTCCTGACCTCATGAGCTTTCGATGTAGCAGTTTCTACCGTTTCATTAAGCCATTCTGCTTTAAATGACCCAGCAGTTCTTTTGCGCTTCACACCCTTTGCTTCTTTGGAATTCAACATAGTGAATCAATAATTTATTCAATAAAGACAGTAAAAGTAACTTAGTTCTAAAATCTGCAGACAAGTCATCAGAAACTCAATTACCAACACCGTCTGCATCAGAAACCAGAAAAGGAACTGTTTACAATCATGAAATATACTTAACATACCAACAAGGTAGAGGGTGACAACCTTTTATATGCAGTTTAAGCTCCTTGGTACGAGGTTAGTAAAAGATGTGTGCATGTGCACACCTTAGAGGGAACATTGCTTGTCATCCAGATGACTGATTGACTTTTGAGCTTTGGTATCAATGCCAGGACTCACCAATGTGTCAGCCAGGATCCACTGCCTGAACCTGTTTCGTCCGCCTGCTTCTGACTCGTCTCCCTCTCTTCTCATGACTACTATCGGGTGCTAGGTACAGGAGCGTTGATCAGCTGCACACCTCAACACTGAACTGTCTCCATCTCTGTGGCCTGTAGACATCAGTAATCACCTCAGCACTGAACTGTCTCCGTGTCTGTGGCCTGTAGACATTGGTAATCACCTCAGCACTGAACTGTCTGTGTCTGTGGCCTGTAGACATCAGTAATCACCTCAGCACTGAACTGTCTCCATGTCTGTGGCCTGTAGACATCAGTAATCACCTCAGCACTGAACTGTCTCCGTGTCTGTGGCCTGTAGACATCAGTAATCACCTCAGCACTGAACTGTCTCCGTGTCTGTGGCCTGTAGACATCAGTAATCACCTCAGCACTGAATTGTCTCCGTGTCTGTGGCCTGTAGACATCAGTAATCACCTCAGCACTGAACTGTCTCCCTGTCTGTGGCCTGTAGACATCAGTAATCACCTCAGCACTGAACTGTCTCCATGTCTGTGGCCTGTAGACATCAGGAATCACCTCAGCACTGAACTGTCTCCGTGCCTATGGCCTGTAGACATCAGTAATCACCTCAGCACTGAACTGTCTCTGTCTCTGTGGCCTGTAGACATCAGTAATCACCTCAGCACTGAACTGTCTCCATGTCTGTGGCCTGTAGACATCAGTAATCACCTCAGCACTGAACTGTCTCTGTGTCTGTGGCCTGTAGACATCAGTAATCACCTCAGCATTGAACTGTCTCTGTGTCTGTGGCCTGTAGACATCAGTAATCACCTCAGCACTGAACTGTCTCCGTGTCTGTGGCCTGTAGACATCAGTAATCACCTCAGCACTGAACTGTCTCCGTGTCTGTGGCCTGTAGACATCAGTAATCACCTCAGCACTGAACTGTCTCCGTGTCTGTGGCCTGTAGACATCAGTAATCACCTCAGCACTGAACTGTCTCCATGTCTGTGGCCTGTTGACATCAGTAATCACCTCAGCACTGAACTGTCTCCGTGTCTGTGGCCTGTAGACATCAGTAATCACCTCAGCACTGAACTGTCTCCGTGTCTGTGGCCTGTAGACATCAGTAATCACCTCAGCACTGAACTGTCTCTATCTCTGTGGCCTGTAGACACCAGTAATCACCTCAGCACTGAACTGTCTCCGTGTCTGTGGCCTGCAGACATCAGTAATCACCTCAGCACTGAACTGTCTCCGTGTCTGTGGACCTCAGGCATCGGCACTCACCTCAGCAAACTGGCTCCATGGCTGTGGACTCATGCTCAGGGAGTCTGTGGGTTATTTGTTTGTTCTTTTCAATTGTTTGCATGATTTGCTCATTTTTTGCACGTGGATGCATAACAGTCTTTATTGTGTAGGGCTTTTCGTGGATTTTGTTGTGTTTCTTTGTTTTGTGGTGGCCTGCAAAAAGATGAATCTCAACATTGTATATGGTATACTTACTAGGATAATAAATGTACTTGGATTGACAGTGAATGAGGACCCAGGTTAAGAACCCGAACTGTAGGCCTTAACTGCAGACTCACTGTTCATGTTTGGGGGGAGAGGATCCCCAGCCTGCGTGCCTCCTTCCTGCCTGGAACTCTGATTCAGAGCTTGCTGAGCTGAGAGGACAGTCTATTCTTATTCTCACTGGTCAGCTAGCTTGACATCTGATCATTGATGTCCTTCATTACATGTCCATGTCTTGACCTTCGAGCTTGGAACAGAGTCCTAGACTCCGGCCTGACCTCTAACTTTGCTACATCCTTCTTCATAAAGCCATAACCTAACCCCCCAAATCCCACCTCTGTTCACAAAGCTATGCCTATGAATAGGAATTCCCCTTTAGTCTCCACTCCTTTTCTCTGTCCGAGTGTTTCTCAGGCCAATTGGCTGTCTGTCTGTACCAAATTGGCCTGATTTAGTCCCATCTCCCGATGCCTCACCTCGCCTGTCCGGTTACATTTCATTAGGAGTTTGAGGAGACTGCGTATGTCACCAAAGACGCTCAGATTTCTACAGATGTGAGTGGAGAGCATTCTAACTGGTTGCATCACTGTCTGGTACGGAGGGGCCACTGCACAAGATCGGAAAAAGATGCAGAAAGTACTAAACTCAGCCAGCTCCATCATGGGCACTGGCCTCCCCAACGTCCAGTACATCCTCAAAATGTTTAGCTGTTTCAGAAAGGCCAGGGAGGGAGGCAGAAGAGGTGGGGGCGTGGAACTGTTGTTCAGAGATAGTGTCACAGCTGCAGAAAAGGAGGAAGTCATGGAGGGATTGTTTACTGAGTCTCTGTGGGTGGAAGTTAGGAATAAGAAGCGATCAATAACTCCACTGGGTGTATTTTATAGACCACCCAATAGTATCAGGGACATCAAGGAGCAGATAGGGAGACAGATTCTGGAAAGGTGTAATAATAACAGGGTTGTTGTGGTGGGAGATTTTAATTTCCCAAATATTGATTGTCATCTCCCTCAACTGTGGGGTTTAGATGGGGTGGAGTTTGTTAGGTGTGTTCAGGAAGGTTTCTTGACACAATATGTAGATAAACCTACAAGAGGAGAAGCTGTACTTGATCTGGTATTAGGAAATGAACCTGGTCAGGTGTCAGGTCTCTCAGTGGGAGAACATTTTGGAAATAGTGATCACAACTCTATCTCCTTTACCATAGCATTGGAGAGGAATATGAACAGACAAGTTAGGAAAGCGTTTAATTGGAGTAAAGGGAAATATGAGGCTATCAGGCAGGAACTTGGAAGCATAAATTGGGAGCAGATGTTCTCAGGGAAATGTATGGAAGAAATGTGGCAAATGTTCAGGGGATACTTGTGTGGGGTATGTTCCAATGAGACAGGGAAGTTACGGTAGGGTACAGGAACTGTGGTGTATAAAGGCTGTTGTAAGTCTAGTCAAGAAGAAAAGAAGAGCTTACGAAAGGTTCCAAAAACTAGATAATGATATGAATCTCAAAGATTATAAGGCTAGCAGGAAGGAGTTTAAGAAAGAAATTAGGAGAGCCAGAAGGGGCCATGAGAAGGCCTTGGTGAACAGGATTAAGGAAAACCCCAAGGCATCCTACAAGTATGTGAAGTGCAAGAGGATAAAATGTGAGAGAATAGGACCAATCAAGTGTGACAGTGGAAAAGTGTGTAAGGAACCAGAGGAGATAGCAGTGGCACTTAATGAATACTTTGCTTCAGTATTCACTACGTAAAAGGATCTTGGCGATTGTAGTGATGACTTGCAGCGGACTGAAAAGCTTGAGAATGTAGATCTTAAGAAAGAGGATGTGCTGGAGCTTTTGGAAAGCATCAAGTTGGATAAGTCGCTGGGACCAGATGAGACGTACCCCAGGCTACTGTGGGGTGCGAGGGAGGAGATTGCTGAGCCTCTGGCCATGATCTTTGCATCATCAATGAGGACGGGAGAGGTTCTGGATGATTGGAAGGTTGCAGATGTTGTTCTCTCATTCAAGAAAGGGAGTAGAGATAGCCCAGGAAATTACAGACCAGTGAGTCTTATGCAGAAACAGGCCATCTGGCCCATGCACTCTGTGCTGAACTGCCTAGTGCCATCGACCAGCACAGGACCCATACTGCGCATATTCCCCCTAAACATTTCACCTTGCACCATTTGCTCATGACCTCTAGTTGTCGTCCCACCCAACCTCAGAGGAAAGAGCATGCTCGTATTTACCCGATCCATCACTTCTCCAAATCCTGGACTTGTAATTTTGTCTTGGCCTTCTCAATGAAGAGAAATCGTTTATCTTTCATCTACCCTTTAATTCTCTTTAACATATCAAAAATATAATCAAATCCTTCCCATCTCATTTTGAATTCCTGTGGAACAACCATGGTTTGTATAATCTCTCCTTGTAGTTTCAATCTTGATTCCTGATATCATTAATAAAACTTAGGGGCAGTATGATAGTGTAACAATGGCAGCAACCTGGGTCCAGTTCTGTCACTGTCCGTAAGGAGTTTGTATTCCGCTGGGGTTTCCTCTGGGTGATCTGGTTTCCTCCCACACACCAAAGACATACAGGTTAGCAGGTTAAATTGGTCACATGGTTGTACTTGGGTAGCGTGAACTCATTGGGACAAAAGGGCTTGTTAATGGCCATTTCTAAAAAGGTAGAAAGAAAGAAAAAGATTAGATAAAGACCAGCTTTTTTTTAAAATGTGCATTGAAACATACAGTGAAATGAATTGTTCAGCAAGGAATGAACTCCACAATGCCCCTCCCAAAGATGATATGTCTTTCAGCATAAGAGTCATAGAATACTAGAAATTCACAGTACAGGAGTCTATTCGGCCCATCGTGTCCATGCATACGAAACCCACTTTTATTGGGCGTCTCTGGAAATGTGACTTGCCAGCCCCTCACTAACAGCCACTGGATTCCACAGTGAGAAACCCACCTTTCACAGACTTCATACATCCAGGGAGTATATGACTTTGGTCCCACCAAATCCGTGGGGCTGGGACATTTCACACACCCAAGCCCCGGTTTGTGTGAATGCTGTGTGATTTACACCCCCCCAACAATCACTCGTTGGCAAGAAATAACAGACCGTACACTGTGTGCAATTAATAAGAAGTATACTCAAGGGTGCTAACTTCAGCAAACGGTCATTAAAGAAAAGAACAAAGAAACAAAAAGGGTTCTTTATACTTAAACAGTTAAATGAGCTCTAATCTTTAACTTGACTGTAACTCTCGAGCTGGACCCTCGGTCTGTGTGAAAGCACACGCCACCTTCCGAATGTTGCTCGGAATTCATCTTAACCAAACAGGCTTCCCCTACGGGAGTACTGCTCCTTTCTGCTTGAAGCCATTCATCTGAACAAAGCACCTTGTTCAACAAGCACGACATCGTTCCGCCATCTGTCTTCTCCCAGCTCCCGCCAACAAAGTCCTCTCCAACCCAGTGTTCTCTAGAACCTTTACCCAACTCTACCATTCTGATCGGCTGACACCACAGTCCTAAGTTGAACAACAAAGCCTCTTATCTCAGCTCAAACCCAAACAGGCTGAAGGCAGAACTGCTGAAATGAAATACTTACAGCCCAGCAGTGAAAATCTTAACCAGGATCTTACATGCTCCCTCCCACCAAAGTAATCATTTCCTCATAACTTTGAAACTTATCAAATCATCATTTGTTTTCAAAGGAATTTTGTCAGAATCAGAATCAGGTTTATTATCACCGGCACGTGATGTGAAATTTGTTAACTTAGTAGCAGCAGTTCAGTACAATACATAATCTAGAAGACAAACAATAATAATAATAATAAAATATGTAAATATTATTCAGTATACTTTAAACAGTATACGTATACTGAATAGATTAAAAATTGTGCTAAAAACAGAAATACTATATATTAAAAAAAAGTGAGGTAGAGTCCATGGATTCAATGTCCATTTAGGAATCAGATAGCAGGGGGGAAGAAGCTGTTCCTGAATCGCTGAGTGTGTGCCTTCGGGCTTCTGTACCTCCTACCTGATGGTAACAGTGAGAAAAGGGCATGCCCTGGGTGCTGGAGGTCCTTAATAATGGACGCTGCCTTTTTGAGATGCCACTCCTTGAAGCTGTCCTGGGTACTTTGTAGGCCAGTACCCAAGATGGAGCTGACTAGATTCACAACCCTCTGCAGCTTCTTTCAGTCCTGTGCAGTAATCCCTCCATACCAGACAGTGATGCAGCCTGTCAGAATGCTCTCCACGGTACATCTGCAGAAGTTTTTGATGTATTTGTTGACGTACCAAATCTCTTCAAATTCCCAATAAAGTATAACCACTGTCTTGCCTTCTTTATGACTGCATCAACATGTTGGGACCAGGCTAGATCCTCAGAGATCTTAACACCCAGGAACTTGAAGCTGCTCACTCTCTCCACTTCTGATCCCTCTATGAGGATTGGTATGTGTTCTTTCTGGTATGTCAGGACCTCCAATCCATTTGTGAATGGTAGTGACATATCTCACTGGGGATAGATGCAACACTGCTTTATAGGCCAGCCTATCTGGGACCTCCTTATCCCATCCTCAGCTCCTGCAGCTTCAACTGCCCATTGTGACCCTCCCTGTCTGCTGGAGGGTGCCTCTCCCTGTCTATCATCCAGTGGCTCAGGCCCCCCTGCTCCATGACTGGATTTGACTTCCGTCAGTTTAAGCAGGTGAAGCCAAACATCTTCACCCTCAGCTGGTGCTAACCGGCGAGACCTCTGTCGGAGAGGGGTGTCCTCAGACAGACAGACATACTTTACTGATCCCAAGGGAAACTGGGTTTTGTTACAGCCGCACCAACTAAGAGTAGTGTAGAAATATAGCAATATAAAACCATAAATGATTAAATAATAATAAGTAAATAATGCCTAGTGGAAATTAGTCCAGGACCAGCCTATTGGCTCAGGGTGTCTGGCACTCTGAGGGAGGAGTTGTAAAGTTTGATGGCCACAGGCAGGAATGACCTCCTATGACGCTCAGTGCTACGTCTCGGTGGAATGAGTCTCTGGCTGAATGTACTCCTGTGCCTAACCAGTACATTATGGAGTGGATGGGAGACCTCTAATACACTCCAGTAGTGTGGCAAGTACTTCCGGAGTAACCAATGTCAGTCTCGTCAGTAGAAAACACATTTTTGTATCTCAACATCGTCTCAGTTAAACTTCTTTTCTTTTCTTTGGACATTTCGGGATCCTGTCACTCTTGCTGCTCCTCCAAGATGTAACGTGATGGGTTTAGACTGGGTGCACCACACAGTTGCTCATTTCTGCTCATCATCCTGCTCAGGAGGAACTTGCATCTTCTCAAAAGCTGCTCTGAACACAGTGTGAATGGATAAGGGGTTCAAAAGTTCTCTCATTCCTCTCCTTTTCACACTGCCAGAAGCCTCCTCACTACAGCAGTATTTGTTCCCACAAAAATGGAAACTCTGGATCCCAGCAAAGCAACACTGATGTATCAATGTTACTCCAACATCTGATTCCCAAAACTCCAGCTTCAACGACAAGCAACCACGGTATGGGTACTCACCAGTACAAAACCCCCGAATCTCGTGCAGTGAGTGGTGTCAGCGGTAAAACACCGGTTGTAAAAGCACACACCGATCAAAATCCAACTTGATCAAACAGGCTCTCCCACGGGAGTACTGGTCTTTCCTCATTGAAACTGTACAAAGCACCTTGTGCATCCTCCACCACCTTCCCTGCTGTCCTCTCCTAGCTCCCGCCCAGCATTCTCTAGAACCTTCTCCCAATTGTACCACCTCACACTAAGTGCTGGAGGGAAACAGGCCAGGCAGCATCTATGGAAAAAAGTATCGTCGACGTTTTGGGCCAAGACTTTTCAGCATTTTGTATGTGTTGTGTGGATTTCTAGCACCTGCAGATTTTCTCTTGTTTGTTCCCAGTTCTACCACCCTGACTGACTGACTCCACGTTCCTAAGGTGAATAACAGAGCCTCCTTCTCAGTTCAAACCCAAACAAGCTGAAAGTACAACAATCGCTCTTATAGAACTGCTAAAACAAACTATCTCGAGCATAACAGTAAAAATCGTAACTAGGGCAAACACACAGTGCTTGAGTGAACTTACCTCGGCATCATGAGTCAGAACCGTGGACTCTGCCACTGAGTCTGGATGCTCACACGGGTGGGCAGCTGAAAGAAGACAGCAATCACGCAGGTGAGAACGCTCACGTTCCAGCCGATTGGTGTTTCTTTCTAATTGGATTTAACTCTCCAATTGAAACTCTTGTTTCAGTCTTGACAAGTCTTGATCGAAGCACGAGGACAACAATGCTCCCTGTTTCCCTTAGTCCATGTTCCTGGAAAGGAGATCAGTGATTTAGGTAGATGCTGTTAAAGCAGTGGAATTAATGCAATTGTAGGTGACTGCTTTTGAGCCACAGTGACAGTGTTAGTTTTTAGTTAGTTTGAGAGTTTATTTAGCGGCCCTGTTGGCTGAGCGTTTATTATTTTCCTCTGTTCTGTACAGTTCTCATTAAAACTCAGTGGGCTGTTCAGACTGTGTCTGTGTCACTCCCTTGGAACTTCGGCCATCACCGAATGCCCTGTCATCACATGGATGGAACACAGCTTCCAGCTCTCCCTACTCTAAAACTCTGGATATGAAGGCCCAGATTTCATTAGCCTGTTCATTTATTTTGTACCTTGGTCCAATATATTCTCATGGTTATTGTGATGGATCATTGTTCTCTGTGGACCTTTAACCTAGACCTTGGTGGATGGAGTTGAAATCATTGCTCAGGTTGTTCAGCCCATTAAAGGAAAACAGAAAGTTCAAAAGTTCAAAGTAAATTTATTATCAAAGTACACATATGTCACCGTATACAGCCCTGAGATTCATTTTCACAGTAAATAAAAGAGACACTGTAGAATCAATGAAAGACAGCACCCAACAGGACGGACAAATAACCAATGTGCAAAAGACAAGAAACTGCAAATGCAATAAGACAGAAAAGGACAAAATAATAATAATAATAATAATAATAATAATAATAATAATGATGATGATAAATAAGCAATATATATCAAAAACATGAGATGTAGAGTCATTGAAAGTGAGTCCATAGGTTGTGAGAACAGTTCAGTGCTGGGGTGAGTGGAATTGAGTGAAGTTATCCCCTCTGGTTCAAGAGCCTGATGGTTGAGGGGTAATAATTGTTCCTGGACTTGGTGGTGTGGGACCTGAGGCTCCTGTACCTCCTTCCTGATGGTTGAGGGGTAATAATTGTTCCTGGACTTGGTGGTGTGGGTCCTGAGGCTCCTGTACCTTCCTGATGGCTGCAGTGAGAGGCAGAGTTCATGCCAGCTCTTATTACAATCGTGTGACCCTGGTTAAAAAGTCAGGAAGACAGATGTCTGTTATATTGTATTGATTTTCCTGCATCTTTTTGAGGGGGGAAAGCCTGTCATCAAAGTGTTCTCATTGATAAATTCTAATGTCAGAAAAATCAATACAGCTTTACTGATCTCCACTTCCACTCTTCCTGCTGGAGTAATTTTTTTTGGTAATGTGAACTGCACAAGAACTGACCATAGTGCTCTCTGAAGCAAGCTTTTCATGACTTACAATCAGTTATTAATAGCATACTTATTCTATACACAATCTTAAAATTACACATTAAGAGTTTTTAATGGAGATGCCGAAAAAATAAAGAGTTCAAACATAATAAAAGATTCCAATCACATAGCTTCAGGTGGTTTTTCTTATTGACAGAAGGTGAGGAAATGTATTAGAACTAGATTTTGGGCACAAGTGGTTTTGCAGATGCTGGGAATCCAGAGTAACACACAAAATGCTGGAGGAATTCAGCAGGTCAGCCAGCATCTATGGAGGGGAATAAAGAGCAGAGGCAACAGAGGGAGGTGTTGTCTCCCAGCATCTGGAGTTTAGTGGTGAGTTTGCTTGGATTGGAAGGCTGATCAGTAGTTAATAAGCAAAGGTCTGAATAGATGTCGTATCAAAATTCAAAGTAAGTTTATTATCAAAGTACATACTCTGTATGTCACCATACACAACCCCGAGATTCGTCTTCTTATGGACATTCACTGTAAATACAAAGAACCATGATAGCTTCAGTGACAAACCACACATAACAGGGACGGACAAACAACCAATGTGCAAAAGGTAACAAACTGCAAATACAAATGTAGCCCCCTCACTGGGGCTCACATACAAACTCAGTCCATTAGCTCGCTCTGCTAACAGCCACATGACTCAGCGGTGGGAAGGCCACCGTTCTAAACAATATACATCCAGGGTCGGTATGATTTGGGGTTCAGCCAGACAGGAAAGTCGTGATGTTCTGATTAAAGCGAATTGAAGTGTAAGTATTGCCTACACACAAAAGCAAGAAATAACAGACCATCCATCGCATAAAATTATAAAGGAATTTCAGCTTTATCAAACAGTTATTTGTTACACACCCACAGTCTGAACGGGACAGTGGGATGATGTAATTGTCCCTTGAACGTGGGGTGATGTTATGTCATGTGATGGCATGTTCCAAATGGCATTTAAACCAATCCGCGGTCTGTGACGCAGTTCTCATTTTTATTTTTGATGTAATGTTGTTGTTACCAGTCGGAGGTGTGGAGGCTCCACCGGTTTTGTTTGTTGCACGTTTGTTTTTCCCTCACAGTCCAGTATCGGAGAGTGAAGGCATTACCGGAGGTATCCGAGTTCAAAGGATTGGATAAAGTAAACGTCGTTCAGCATCTTGAGGAATGATAGACCTTTTTGAATTCATGCACATTTGAATTAAACCCTTGCAAGGTCGGGAAGGTTGGTGCAGCGACCACTCTCCAGTCAAAAGGTCTGTTCCTTTTATTTCCTCGTGATTTCTTCGAACAAGGCATCAACCAGCTGTGGAATCGGCAGATCGTCGTTACTTCGAAGGAATTGTTTGTTTCAAAGAAGTCTCTCCTTACTGACTGTATAAATCACATGGAGCTTTGAATTTATCACTTTCAGTCTGTGCTTGGATGAGAACTCATTAAGAACAGTTTCTAAGTTTGAATGTTTGTGCTGCCTAACTGTTAACTTCCGGTTAAGTTAGTCATTTGTTTACTTTTCTAAGTTTGAGCAGAGGTGAATAAATCTTGGGATTTGTTTTAAACCCTGTCTCAGTTTCATATTCATTGCAGCTGAATTCGTAACATATTAAAAGTAAGAAAAGGAAGAAAAAAAGTAAAAGGGCTCATTACAGCTGAACCTGTCTAAATGTTTACATGACAGCTGGAGCGCATCCCTTCCAATCTGTTACTCATGACATGGAGTCCACGGTCAGTGCGAAAGCACCCGCCACAGTCCAAATCTCTCTGAAAGTCCATCGTGAACAAATTGGCTCTCTCAGGAGAATTGCCCCTTCCTCCCTGGAGCCATTCAGCTGTACAGAGCATCCCTGACAATAGGGTCTGTCCTTCCTTCGGCATTCTATGACATCTTCCTTTCCGTCCCTGTCCCCAGCTCCCACCAAAAGACCCCAAACCAGACTACTGTCCATCACGAATCTCTCCGAGCCCCGCTCTCACTACAACTTCCTTACTGATTCCATCATCCTGATTAGCTGACACAACATTCCTAAGTTGCAGAGCAGGGCTTCTTATCCTCAGCAGAGACCAAAATGTTCTACCAGTCGTCTTGCAGAAATCTGCTCTACTTAAGTCCCTGCAGCACAGCAGTGTAAGTCTTAACCAGGGCAGGACACAAAAGAAAGACATAATTAATAAACAGATACACAAATAAATAAATAAACAAACAAACAAACAAATAAATAAATGGCTAAGCAACAATTATTGAGAATGTCTCTAAGGTAAGGACATGTTCGGCACAGCTCTGTGGACTGAAGGACCTGTATTGTGCTGTAGGTTTTCTATGTTTTTATGCTTCTAATGTGAGAGGACAAGTCTTTCAAGGTGAGTTCATACGTTGTGGGAATGTTTCAGTGATGGGGCAAGTGAAGTTATCCCCTTTGGTTCAGGAGCCTGATGATTGAGGGGTAATAACTGTTCCTGAAGCTGGTGATGAGAGACCTGAGGCTCCTGTACCTTCTTCCTGATGGCAGCAGTGAGAAGAGAGCATGGCCTGGGTGGTGGGGGTCCCTGATGATGGACACTGGCCCTGCAACAGTGCTACATGTGCTCAGTGTGGGGAAGGCTTTACCATTACTTTCTGTTCAAAGGCACTGGTATTTCCATGACAGCACTTAGCAATATGACACAGAAGAGACATGTACCCACACAGACGTGAGGCATGTAACCTGCCAGAGTGATGTAACTTAAGGACAATGAGTTTAACTCAACAGGGAGCTAGCTCCTCGTTAAGCAATCTGGCACTTCTTTGCTCCCTACTCTCTAAGCAAAACTCTTAATTAGTGTTAATTAAGATCAAGTGTGTGGTGGAGACATGGAATTCCCCGAGTCAGGTCAAGTTTATTGTCAGATGGACAAGCCGATGTGTGCTCAGTCATGACGAGAAGCTCGTCAGGGCAGCTTCGCGGGCACAGAGCATCCACGAGGTACCATTCACCCGATCAACGGGATTCATTTATTTACAATACAGTGCGGAAATGCCCTCTTCTTCTTTCAAGCTTGCCACCCAGCCGCTCCCAATTAACCTTCGCCTGATCACTGCACAACCAGTTAACCTAGCTGGTGGGTCTTTGGACTGTGGGAGGAAACCGGAGCACCCGGAGGAAACCTATGCATTCCACAGGGAGGGTGTACAGACTCCTTACCGATCTTACAGATGACATTGGAATTGACCCTGGAACTCTGATACCCAAAGCTGAGATAGCGTCTGACTAATCGCTACATTACTTCGTCAGCCAATCAAACATCATTTCTGTTCCTCTTTATTTCTCGGTGGCACGATAATGTAGCGGTTAGCGTAATGTTCTTACTGTGCAAGGGATCCAGTTTCAATTCCCGCTGCTCCGGGTAAGGAGTTTATATCCCCCAGACCATGTGGGTGCTTCCCATGCCCTGTGGGTTTTCTCCGCAGTCCGACGACGGAGATGGTCGGCATGGGCTCATTTGTCCGGAAGGGCCTGTAACCAAGCTGTATCTCTAGTAAAGTAATATGAGCAGTGTGTTGGTTTGGATTTCCAGCATCTAGACTCAGAATCAGGTTTATTAACACCGGTACGTGCTGTGAAATCTGTTATCTTAGCAGCAGTTTGCGTCCTAAGGTAGAAAGAGTCAATTTTAGAAAACCTAACACATTTATTTTTCAACATAGTCCCCTTATACATTTACACACTTAATCCAGTAGTCATGGAGCATACGGATCCCTTCTTTGTAGAAGTGGTCCACAGCAGGAGTGATCGGTAAGTTTGTGGCCTAAGGTAGAAGAAGATGTGTAATACAGCTCTCGTTACATGTTCGTGCAGATTAACTGTTTGAGTGAAAATGCAGAAAGTTTGAAATTGATAACTCATCTCCTTCTACCTTAGGCCACGAACTTACCGATCACCCCTACTGTGGACCACTTCTGGAGGTCCAAGACACCGACTTCTACAAAGAAGGGATCCGTGTGCTCCACGACCGCTGGACTGAGTGTGTAAATGTAGGAAAAATAAATGTGCTAGGTTTTCTAAAATTGACTCCTTCTACCTTAGGCCACAAACTTATCAATCACCCCCACACATAATATAGAAGGAATAAATAATAATAATAGATAAATCAATTACAGTATACGTGTATTGAATAGATTAAAAATCATGCAAAAAACCCAGAAATAATATATATTTTAAAAAGTGAGGTAGTGACCAAGGGTTCAATGTCCATTTAGGAATCAGATAGCAGAGGGGAAGAAGCTGTTCCTGAATCACTGAGTGTGTGCCTTCGGGCTTCTGTACCTCCTACCTGATGGTACCAGTGAGAAAAGGGCATGCCCTGGGTGTTGGGGCTCCATAATAATGGATGCTGCCTTTCTGAGACACTGCTCCTTGAAGATGTCCTGGGTGCTTTGTAGGCTAGTACCCAAGATGGAGCTGACTGGATTTACAACCCTCTGCAGCTTCTTTCAGTCCTGTGCAGAAGCTCCCCCCCCCCCCCCCATACTAGACAGTGATGCAGCCTGTCAGAATGCTGTCCATGGTACAACTATAGAAGATTTTGAGTGTATTTGTTGACATACCAGATCATTTGGAGTTTGAAGAGAGTCACTGTCTTGCCTTCTTTATAGCTGCATCGATATGTTGGGACCAGGTTAGATCCTCAGAGATCTTGATACCCAGGAACTTGAAGCTGCTCACTCTCCACTTCTGATCCCTCTATGAGGATTGGTATGTGTTCCTTCGTCTTACCCTTCCTGAAGTCCACAATCAACTCTTTCGTCTTACTGACGCTGAGTGCCAGGTTGTTGCTGTGACACCATTCCACTAGTTGGCATATCTCCCTCCTGTCCTCTCATCTCCATCTAAGATTCTGCCAACAATGATTGTATCGTCAGCAAATTTATAGGTGGTATTTGAGCTATGTCTAGCTACACAGTCACAGGTATAGACAGAGTAGGGCAGTGGGCTAAGCACACACTCCTGAGGTGCACCAGTTTTGATCGTCAGCGAGGAGGATGTTATCATCAATCCGCACAGACTGTGGTCTTCCAATTAGGAAGTCAAAGATCCAATTGCAGAGGGAGGTACAGAGGCCCAGGTTCTGTAACTTCTCATCATGATTGTGGGATCGATGGTGTTAAATGCTGAGTTACAGTCGATGAACAGCATCCTGACGTAGGTGTTTGTGTTGTCCAGGTGGTCTAAGGCTGTGTGAAGAGCCACTGATATTGTGTCTGCCGTTGACCTATTGTGGTGATATGCAAATTGCAGTGGCAGGCATTCATTCTAGTCATGACCAACCTCTCAAAGCATTTTGTCACTTTAGATGTGAGTGCTACCAGGCAATAGTCATTAAGGTGCTGGTATAATTGCTGCCTTTTTGAAGCAAGTGGGAACTTCTGTCTGTAGCAGTGAGAGGTTGAAAATGTCCTTGAATACTCCCACCAGTTGGTTGGCACCGGTTTTCAGAGTCTTACCAGGTACTCCATCAGGACCTTCCACTTTGCGAGGGTTCACTCTCTTTAAAGACAACCAATATCGGCCTCCAAGGCAGAAGTCACAGGGATATTAGATGCAGCATTGATCTTCACAGCTGTAGTTCTCCCTTTCAAAACGTGCATAGAAGGCAGTCACATACCCCGTGACGGGTTAAAGAACCAGCAGAAATGGAAAACACACTGGAGTCTGGTATTGCTATAAACTAATAGTGTTTATTAGTAACTACGCAATACAGTAATACCAATGCAGATATATCAAGCAGGTTAGCAATGACATATATATACATAAGTGTGGAAATAGGAACAAAACTAGGCTCTTTCAAACCCAGGGATACAGTCTTACGATGAAGAGAGTTCAGTTCAGTTGGTGGAGAGAGAGAGAGGGAGGTGAGAGAGAGAGAGAGAGAGAGAGAGAGAGAGGTGAGAGAGAGAGAGAGAGACAGAGGGAGAGAGGGAGAGAGAGAGAGAGAGAGAGAGAGAGAGAGAGAGAGAGAGAGAGAGAGGTGAGAGGTGAGAGGTGAGAGGTGAGCTGATGCTGTCGATCTTCCCGTTGTCCTCCGAAATCCTGTTGAAGTCACCGACTGTGACCATAACATGTACGACTGTTCTTCAGTGATGGAATTATCACCCACATGAGGATGGACACACAAATAATTCCCCATCGGTCACACCTTTTCACACTGCGAGAGCCACTGATCGATTTCCCCGAATTGATCCTCCAAAAACCCCACCTTCCTGTGGGTACGTCCAGTGTCCAAAACCGTGTGTCACATTCTCCCGACATTTTAAAGTAATAGTCCACAGAAAATATGAACCCTAGGGGTACATAACAAGTCGTTGAGTTCATCTGGTAGTGAAGCATTGCAGCCATTCATGCTATTGGGTTTTGCTTTGTAGGAATTAATGTCTTGCAAGCCCTGCTAGAGTTGTTGTACATCTGTTATCATCTCCAACCTCGTTTGAAATTGTTGAGGTCTGTGGTGAATGTTATCTCTGTGAGCTTCGCAGTGTTTTTGCCTCGCTGATACGATGAACTGAGATTGAGGCTTGCGCCTACCTTGGCTGCTCTGGGAATGGATCGAAGGAAGGGCTCAGTCTGGTTCGGAATGCTTGTATGACTTGTGTATTTTTCCCTCTTTCTCTGGGCAGTGGATATGGTCTTTCTGTTTTTAATCTGGTTCTTCAGGTTTCTTGCTTTGTGCCTGCCTGTAAGCAAATGAAATTCAAGGTTGTCTAATTTACACATTCTCTGATAATCAATGTGCTTCGATTCTCAGTGTTGTTGATTGATACTGGTGAGGCCACAGCTGGACTACTGCCTGCAGTGCCGGACCCTTGAGGAGAGATACACCGGGGGGGAGGCAGAGAAGGTCCACCAGCTCAGTTCCAGAGAGAGATACACTGGCTTCGGGGGGGCAGAGAAGGTCCACCAGCTCAGTTCCAGAGAGAGATACACTGGCTTTGGGGGGGGGGGGGGGCAGAGAAGGTCCACCAGCTCAGTTCCAGAGAGAGATACACTGGCTTTGGGGGGGGGGGCAGAGAAGGTCCACCAGCTCAGTTCCAGAGAGAGATACACTGGCTTTGGGGGGGGCAGAGAAGGTCCACCAGCTCAGTTCCAGAGAGAGATACACTGGCTTTGGGGGGGGGGCAGAGAAGGTCCACCAGCTCAGTTCCAGAGAGAGATACACTGGCTTTGGGGGGGGGGGGCAGAGAAGGTCCACCAGCTCAGTTCCAGAGAGAGATACACTGGCTTTGGGGGGGGGCAGAGAAGGTCCACCTGGTCAGTTTCAGAGACCTTGAGCATGGGATTGGTCCTTCCAGCCCTTTGAACCAGCTGCCAGAAAAACAGATTCAACTTCAGCCTAATCATGGGATAATTTACAAAAAACAATTAACGTACTGTCCAGTATGTCTTTGGACCACAGTGAGAAACCAGAGCACACCCATACACTCTACGGGGAGGACGTACGGACTTCTTACAGAGAATGCCAGAATGGAAATCTGAACGCCATGCCCCGAGCTATAATAGCATCATGTTAACCACTATGTTACCATGGCAAGACGTGGAGGGTGCTGATGAGTCGATCGGCCTATGAGGAGAGACTGAGCTGTTTGGCCTATGAAGAATACAGAAGGATGAGACGGGATCTTATAGAAACTAAGGGACCGAGTTTCATGGTTCAGGGGAATAGATTTAGGATGCAGAGGATGAGAAACCACTTTTCCCAGAGAGTGGTAAATCTGTAGAATTCTCTGCTGAGGAAAGCAATGGAGGTTACCTCAGTTAGATAGATTTGTGCACAGCAGGGTAATTAATCTGATCTGACCATGGTCTGATTGAATGGCTCAATGGGCCAGATGGCCAATTCTTGCACTTGTTCACAAAGATTGAGAGGAAGACAGGGAGAGAGGGAAAGGGAATGCTTCACATCCTAGTGTAGGAGTTTTGGCTGGCAAGGGCTCAAAGTTCAAAGCAAATCTATTATCAAAGTACATAAATGTCATCATGCACAAAAATGGTGGAGGGGCTTAGCAGGCCAGACATCTTTGGACATGTTTTGGGCCGAGGCCCTTCATCAAGACTGGAAAGGAAGAGTATTGACCTGAAACACTGACTGTTTACTCTTTTCCACAGATGCTGCCTGGCCTGCTGAGTTCCTTCAGCATTTTGTGTGTGTTGCTCTGGATTTCCAGCACCTGCAGAACTGCTCTTGTTTGTGTCATCAAATCCAAGCCTAAATTAATTTTCTTGCAGGTATACTCAGAAAATTTGAAACATAATAGAATCAGGACAGACAACTATCCAGTGTTCAGGAAATAACAAACCATGCAAAGACAAAAGATAAAAAAAACAATAAATATCAAGAACATGAGATGAAGAGTCACTGAAAGTGAGTCCATAGATTGTGGGAATAGCTCAGTGATGGGGTGAGTGAAGTTGAGTGAAGTTCTCCCCTCTGGTTCAAAAGCCTGATGGTTGAGAGGTAATAACTGCTCCTGAACCTGGCGGTGTGGGTCCTGAGGCTCCTGTACCTTCTTCCCAATGACAGCAAGGAGCATGTCCTGGGTGGTGGGGGCCTCGATGAGGGATGCTGCTTTCCTGTAACAGCACTCTGGGTGGATGTGGGGAGGGCTTTACCCAGGATGGATGGGCCATAACCACTACATTTTGTAGGCTTTTTCAAGGGCATTAGTGATTCCTACAGGCAGTGATGCTGCCAGTCAGTATAATCTCCACCCATATAAGTTTGTCAGCATTTTAGATGCCATGCCGAATCTTCACAAACTTCTGAAGTAGAGGGGCTGCTATGCTTTCTTCATAATTGCACTTGTGTGCTAGGCCCAGGGCAGATCCTCTGAAACATGTTTGCTGACCCTCTCCACCAATGAAAGCTCCTCTTGGACCTCCAGTTTCCTCTTCCTGAAGTCAATGATCAGCTCCTTGGCGTGAGAGGTTGTTGTTGTACCACTCAGCCAGGTTTTCAATCTCCCTCCCTACCTGTCTGCTCTACTGCCTTATTGAAAGCACACTCAGGTTGGAGGAGCAATACCTCATTTCCACCCAGGTAGCCTCCAACCTGATGGCATGAAGATTGATTTCTCTAACCCCATCCACATACTCTGCTTTTCTATTCCCCATCCTGATTCCCCTTTCACCCTTTCTCTTCTCCTCACCTGCCCATGTGGTTGAAGGAGGGAGGGGAGAGACATGACCAGAATGTGGAGAAATTGATGTACATGCCATCAGGTTGGAGGTGACCCAGACAGAAAATGAGATGTTGCTCCTCCATCCTGAGAGTGACTTCATCGTGGCATTAGATGTGGCCACAGACAGGCCCGTTGGAATGGGAATGGGAATGGGAAGTTGAGTTGAAATGTGTGGCCACTGGGAGATCCTGATTTTAGTGGATTCTTCAATACTTCACAACCAAAGTTTTACGCAATTGCAGTGTGCCTTTCCAATTATTATACTCAGCAGCCTTTCTATTGAAGGCAAGCATGTCCTACATTTGTGTTACCATTTGTAGGGAGCTCTGGACTTGCACTCTGAGGCTTCTGTACACCAGTTCTCCCTGGAGTCCAGCCATTTGCTGCCTACTTGACCTCCCAGAATTATTCACTGTGTCAAAGTTTACAGGGGAAACAGGAGAATGGGGTCGAGAGAGATATTAAATTAGCCATGGTGGAATGGCAGAGCAGAGTCAATGGGCCGAATGGCCTAATTCTGTTCCTATAGCATGTCGTATCATCTTCTGCAGCAATAAATCTGTAAAACCACCAGCTCATCTCTAGATCCAGTTCATCATCATCAATATGTGCAGTCTTGTTCTTGGCAAATATTTCTGCAGAAGTGGTTTACCATTGCCTTTTTCTAGGCAGGGAGTCACTTATTCAATGAGATGACAAAATCTGGAAATTAATTAACACCTTCATCAGATGATCACAATGCTGAAACAGGAAGTCGTTTGAAAATACGGTACTTAATACTTATCCAGTCACTGAACCTGGCTGATGTGGGAATGACAGACGGCAGGAATGTGCGAAGCAGCTGTTTAGATAACTCAGCTCTCTTTTATTATTGTCAATCAGCGGCCATCTGTCTCTCACTGTGTTAGCTGGTAGCATCCTCTGCATGCTGTTCTCTGTTTCAGGCAGTCACTGGAAACTCTACAGATGGCATGTAAATACTCCTGCTCACATTTACGATCAACAACAGTTGAGCTTCACAGGGCAACATGCCATTACAAAGGGTGAATCTGTGGAATTTGTTGCCACAGGCGATTGTGGAGGCCAAGTCTTTATGTAGAGTATATTTAAGGCAGAGGTTGTTAGATTCCTGATTGGTCAGGGCATGAAGGGATGTGGGAAGAAGGCAGGAGATTAGGGCTGAGAGGAAAATTGGATCAGCCATGATGAAATGGCAGAGTAAACTTAATGGGCCAACTGGCCTAATTCTGCTTCTATATTTTATATATACAAGGACAGGTGTGTAAAAAGGGCCCGAAGGATCATTGGGGACCCGAGTCACCCCAACCACAAACTGTTTCAGCTCCTACCATCCGGGAAATGGTACCGCAGCATAAAAACCAGGACCAACAGGCTCCGGGACAGCTTCTTCCACCAGGCCATCAGACTGATTAACTCATGCTGATTTCAGTGTATTTCTATGTTATATTGACTGTAATTTAAATTATTATAAATTACTATGATTGCACATTGCACATTTAGATAGAGACATGACGCAAAGAATTTTACTCCTCATGTCTGTGAAGGATATAAGAAATAAAGTCAATTCATTTCTTTGACTTAAAGCATTGACTTGGTTTCTGTCTCCACAGCTGCTGACTAACCAGCAAAGCATTTCAAGATTCAAGATTCAAGATTATTTAATGTCATTTCCAGTACACAAGTGTAAAGGAGAACAAAATAATTGTTACAATGGATCTGATGCAGCACATAAAACACAATAAGATAAAGAACACATACACAGTAAAGTGCACAATAAATATGAATACATACAATAGTTTATATACACAGGCTAATTGTATGTTCATAAAGTGACGCTCGGCACAGGAGTGTCTGTGCACAAGGTGACTCTGACAGGAAATGATAAAGTAGTAACCAGAAGACTGAGTACAGGATTAATGGTCAATTATTTACATTATTATTAACAAAAGGACCTTGGGGTTCAAATCCATACATCTCTCAAGGTCACTGCTCAGGTTGGTAGGGTAGTTAAAAAGGCCTATGGAATGCTAGGCTTCATTAACAGGGGGATTGTGTTGAAGAATAGAGAGGTCATGTAGAGAGGGCACAAATCTCTGGTGAAACCGCACTTAGAGTATTGTGTACAATTCTGGTCACCTCATTACAAGAAGGATGTGAAAGCTATGGAGAGGGTGCAGAGGAGATTTACCAGGATGTTGCCTGGTTTGGAGAGCGAGTCATATAAAGCAAGGATAGCAGAGCTGGGTCTTTTCTCTTTGGAGCGTAGAAGAATGAGAGGGGACTTGATAGAGGTCTACAAGATTATGAGAGGCATAGATAGGGTGGATAGTCAGTACCTGTTTCCCAGGGCACCAATATCAAACACCAGAGGGCATATGTACAAAATTAAGGAAGGGAAGTTTAGGGGAGACATCAGGGGTAAGTTTTTTTACACAGAGGGTTGTGAGTGCCTGGAATGACTTGCCAGGGATGGTGGTGGAGGCTAAAACATTAGGGGTATTTAAGAGCCTCTTAGATAGGCACATGGATGAAAGAAAAATGGAGGGTTATGGGGTAGTGTGGGTTTTGTGCTTTTTTTAAAGGATTATATGGGTCGGCACAACATGGAGGGCTGAAGGTCCTGTACTGTGCTGTCATATTCTACGGTTCTATAGTAGTGGTTGGGAGAGTGGAGGGGTGGGTTAGTGGGTGGAGGTGTTGATCAGCCTCACTGCTTGGGGAAAGTAACTGTTATTGAGTCTGGTGGTCCTGGTGTGGATGTTATATAGTCTCCTTCCTGATGGGAGTGGGACAAACAGTCCATGAGCAGGGTGGGTGGGATCCTTCATGATGTTACTGGCCCTTTTCTAGTATATATCTCCCTGATTTGAAGTGATTCTGCCATTTTCTGTATTTATTTCAGATACCTTGCAGATTACAGAAACATCACGCCATTACCTCCCGTTAAGGATCACTTTCGCTACAGTCAAGTCCATTATATTTTTGGAGGTACAGCACAGGCTCTCCTGGCCCTCTGGCAACCTACTGACTGAACCCGAGTCTGATCACAGGACAATTTACCAAACCAATTAACCTACTAATGGAAACCTGAGGAAATCTGCAGATGCTGGAAATTCAAGCAACACACACAAACTGCTGGTGGAACACAGCAGGCCAGGCAGCATCTATAGGGAGAAGTACAGTCAACGTTTCAGGCCGAGACCCTTCGTCAGGACTAACTGAAAGGAAAGATAGTAAGAGATTTGAAAGTAGTGGGGGGAGGGGGAAATGTGAAATGATAGAAGACCGGAGGGGGTGGGGTGAAGCTAAGAGCTGGAAAGATGATTAGCAAAAGGGATACAGAGCTGGAGAAGGGAAAGGATGATGGGACGGGAGGCCTCGGGAGAAAGAAAGGAGGAGGAGAGCATCAGAGGGAGATGGAGAACAGGCAAGGAAGCTCTTTTGGAAGAGGACAGCGAGGCTTGAGAGGAAGTGCGGCGGCGGCCATTTTCAAATTGTCCAATTGCTTCTCAGATCGGAGTACTGAGAGGCGGGACTGTGCAGGCGCGTGAAGGAGGCCCAGGAAGGAGGGAAGATATGTAAAGAACGCCGCCTTAAGAAGCGGGCAGCGGAGTGAGCCGGGCGCAGAGTGTAGGGCTTGGGCTCAGAGTGCTTAGGCAGAAGAGGGCACAGTAGGCTTATCTTTTAGTTCTTGTATTTTCAGTTATTCGGGAAGTATGAGTGTGAGGGCAGCTTGTTGTTCTCGGTGTCGGATGTGGGAGATCCTGGAGTCTCCGAGCCTCCCGGACGTCCACATCTGCGCCAGGTGCGCTGAACTGCAGCTCCTGAGGGACCGAGTTAGGGAACTGGAGCTGCAGCTCGATGACCTTCGCCTGGTCAGGGAGAGTGAGGAGGTGATAGAGAGGAGTTACAGGCAGGTGGTCACTCCGGGGCCACGGGAGGCAGATAGGTGGGTCACGGTCAGGAAGGGGAAGAGGCAGGTACTAGAGAGCACCCCAGTGGCTGTACCACTTGACAATAAGTACTCATGTTTGAGTACTGTTGGGAGGGACAGCCTACCTGGTGGGAGTGACAGTGGCCGAGCCTCCGGCACAGAGGACGGCCCTGCAGCTCAGAAGGGTAGGGTTAGAAGAAAGAGGTCCATAGTAATAGGGGATTCGATAGTCAGGGGTTCAGACAGGCAGTTCTGTGGAGGTGATCAGGAGTCCCGGATGGTAATTTGCCTCCCTGGTGCCAGGGTTCGGGACGTTTCTGATCGCGTCCAAGATATCCTGAAGTGGGAGGGTGAAGAGCCAGAGGTCGTGGTACATGTAGGTACCAATGACATAGGAAGGAAAGGGGAAGAGGTCCTGAAACGAGAGTATAGGGAGTTAGGAAGGCAGTTAAGAAGAAGGACCGCAAAGGTAGTAATCTCGGGATTACTGCCTGTGCCACGCGACAGTGAGAGTAGGAATAGAATTAGGTGGAGGATGAATGCATGGCTGTGGGATTGGAGCAGGGGACAGGGATTCAAGTTTCTGGATCATTGGGACCTCTTCTGGGGCAGGCGTGACCTGTTCAAAAAGGACGGGTTACACTTGAATCATGGGGGGACCAATATCCTAGCGGGGAGGTTTGCTAGGGCTACAGGGCAGACTTTAAACTAGTAAGATGGGGGGGGGCGGGAGACTATTTGAGGAGACTATGGGAGAGGAGGTTAGTTCACCAGTGGAGCAAGTAAATAGACAGTGTGTGAGGGAGGAAAGGCAGGTGATGGAGAAGGGATGCACTCAGCCCGAAGATGTAGGGGAGAAGAAAGAAAAAGATAATAAATTTGAATGCATTGTTAGGGATGGAAAGAGAGGAGGAGATGGACAGTATCTTAAATGTATCTATTTTAATGCTAGGAGCATTGTAAGAAAGGTGGATGAGCTTAAAGCGTGGATTGATACCTGGAATTATGATGTTGTAGCTATTAGTGAAACATGGTTGCAGGAAGGGTGTGATTGGCAACTAAATATTCCTGGATTTAGTTGCTTCAGGTGTGATAGAGTAGGAGGGGCCCGAGGAGGAGGTGTTGCATTGCTTGTCCGAGAAAATCTTATGGCGGTGCTTTGGAAGGATAGATTAGAGATCTCCTCTAGGGAGGCTATTTGGGTGGAATTGAGGAATGGGAAAGGTGCAGTAACACTGATAGGAGTGTATTATAGGCCACCTAATGGGGCGCGTGAGTTAGAAGAGCAAATGTGTAAGGAGATAGCAGATATTTGTAGTAAACACAAGGTGGTGATTGTGGGAGATTTTAATTTTCCACACGTAGACTGGGAAGCTCATTCTGTAAAAGGGCTGGATGGTTTAGAGTTTGTGAAATGTGTGCAGGATAGTTTTTTGCAACAATACATAGAAGTACCGACTAGAGATGGGGCAGTGTTGGATCTCCTGTTAGGGAATGCGATAGGTCAGCTGACAGATATATGTGTTGGGGAGCACTTCGGGTCCAGTGATCACAATAGCATTAACTTCAATATAATTATGGAGAAGGACAGGACTGGACCTAGAGTTGAGATTTTTGATTGGAGAAAGGCTAACTTTGAGGGGATGCGAAGGGATTTAGAGAGAGTGGATTGGGTCAAGTTGTTTTATGGGAAGGATGTAATAGAGAAATGGAGGTCATTTAAGGGTGAAATTATGAGGGTACAGAATCTTTATGTTCCTGTTAGGGTGAAAGGAAAGGTTAAAGGTTTGAGAGCACCATGGTTTTCAAGGGATATTAGAAATTTGGTTCAGAAAAAGAGGGATGTCTACAATAGATATAGGCAGCATGGAGTAAAGGAATTGCTCGAGGAATATAAAGAATGTAAAAGGAATCTTAAGAAAGAGATTAGAAAAGCTAAAAGAAGATACGAGGTTGGTTTGGCAAATAAGGTGAAAGTAAATCCGAAAGGTTTCTACAGTTATATTAAAAGCAAGAGGATAGTGAGGGATAAAATTGGCCCCTTAGAGAATCAGAGTGGTCAGCTATGAATGGAACCGAAGGAGATGGGAGAGATTTTGAATGATTTCTTCTCTTCGGTATTCACTAAGGAGAAGGATATTGAATTGTCTAAGGTGTGGGAAACAAGTAAGGAAGTTATGGAACCTATGACAATTAAAGAGGTGGAGGTACTGGCGCTTTTAAGAAATTTAAGTGGATAAATCTCCGGGTCCTGACAGGATATTCCCCAGGACCTTGAGGGAAGTTTGTGTAGAAATAGCAGGAGCTCTGATGGAGATCTTTAATATGTCATTAGAAACGGGGATTGTGCCAGAGGATTGGCGTATTGCTCATGTGGTTCCATTGTTTAAAAAGGGTTCTAGAAGGAAGCCTAGCAATTATAGACCTGTCAGTTTGACATCAGTGGTGGGTAAATTATTGGAAAGTATTCTTAGAGATAGTATTTATAATTATCTGGATAGACGGGATCTGATTAGAAGTAGCCAGCATGGATTTGTGCGTGGAAGGTCATGTTTGACAAACCTTATTGAATTTTTTGAAGAAGTTACGAGGAATGTTGACGAGGGTAAGGCAGTGGATGTAGTCTATATGGACTTCAGCAAAGCCTTTGACAAAGTTCCACATGGAAGGTTAGTTAAGAAGGTTCAGTCGTTAGATATTAATGCTGGAGTAATAAAATGGATTCAACAGTGGCTAGATGGGAGATGCCAGAGAGTAGTGGTGGATAATTGTTTATCGGGACGGAGGCCGGTGACTAGCGGGGTGCCTCAGGGATCTGTTTTGGGCCCAATGTTGTTTGTAATATACATAAATGATCTGGATGATGGGGTGGTAAATTGGATTAGTAAGTATGCCGATGATACTAAGGTAGGAGGTGTTGTGGATAATGAGGTGGGTTTTCAAAGCTTGCAGGGAGATTTATGCCGGTTAGAAGAATGGGCTGAACGTTGGCAGATGGAGTTTAATGCTGAGAAGTGTGAGGTTCTACATTTTGGCAGGAATAATCCAAATAGAACACACAGAGTAAATGGTAAGGCATTGAGGAATGCAGAGGAACAGAGAGATCTAGGAATAACTGTGCATAGTTCCCTGAAAGTGGAGTCTCATGTAGATAGGGTGGTGAAGAGGGCTTTTGGAACGCTGGCCTTTATAAATCAAAGCATTGAGTACAGAAGTTGGGATGTAATGCTAAAGTTGTACAAGGCATTGGTAAGGCCAAATTTGGAATATTGTGTGCAGTTCTGGTCACCGAATTATAGGAAAGATATCAATAAATTAGAGAGAGTGCAGAGACGATTTACTAGGATGTTACCTAGGTTTCAGCAATTAAGTTACAGAGAAAGGTTGAACAAGTTAGGTCTCTATTCATTGGAGCGTAGAAGGTTGAGGGGGGATTTGATCGAGGTATTTAAAATTTTGAAAGGGATAGATAGAGTTGACGTGAACAGGCTGTTTCCATTGAGAGTAGGGGAGATTCAAACTAGAGGACATGATTTGAGAGTTAGGGGGCAGAAGTTTAAGGGAAACACGAGGGGGTATTTCTTTACTCAAAGAGTGATAGCTGTGTGGAATGAGCTTCCTGTAGAAGTAGTAGAGGCCAGTTCAGTTGTGTCATTTAAGGTAAAATTGGATAGGTATATGAACAGGAAAGGTGTGGAGGGTTATGGGCTGAGTGCGGGTTGGTGGGACTAGGTGAGATTGAGGGTTCGGCACGGACTAGGAGGGCCAAGATGGCCTGTTTCCGTGCTGTGATTGTTATATGGTTATATGGTTATAAGGAGTGATTGTGAGAGGGGTAGAGAGAGGAAAAAAAAGAGAAAAAAGGGGGGGGAGAGGAGAAATAATAAATAAATAAATAGATAGATAAGGGATGGGGTAAGAAGGGGAGGAGGGGCATTAACAGAAGTTAGAGAAGTCAATGTTCATGTCATCAGGTTGGAGGCTACCCAGCCGGTATATAAGGTGTTGTTCCTCCAACCTGAGTGTGGCTTTAAATGAAGGAGGCCATGCATAGACATATCAGAATGGGAATGGGATGTGGAATTAAAATGTGTGGCCACTGGGAGATCCTGCTTTCTCTGGCGGACTGAGCGTAGGTGTTCAGCGAAATGATCTCCCAGTCTGCATCGGGTCTCACCAATATATAAATGGCCACACCAGGAGCACCGGACGCAGTATACCACACCAGCCGACTCACAGATGAAGTGTCGCCTCACCTGAAAGGACTGTCTGGGGCCCTGAATGGTGGTGAGGGAGGAAGTGTAAGGGCAGGTGTAGCACTTGTTTCGCTTACAAGGATAAGTGCCAGGAGGGAGATCAGTGGGAAGGGATGGTGGGGACGAATGGACAAGAGAGTCGCATAGGGAGCGATCCCTGCAGAAAGCAGAAGTGGAAGGGAGGGAAAGATGTGCTTGGTAGTGGGATCCCGTTGGAGGTGGCCAAAGTTACAGAGAATTATGTGTTGGACTCGGAGGCTGGTGGGGTGGTAGGTGAGGACAAGGGGTACCCTATCACGAGTGGGGTGGTGGGTGGATGGGGTAAGGGCAGACGTGCAGGAGATGGGAGAGATGCATTTGAGAGCAGAGTTGATGGTGGATGAAGGGAAGCCCCTTTCTTTAAAAATGGAAAACATCTCCTTCGTCCTGGAATGAAAAGCCTCATCCTGAGAGCAGATGCGGCGGAGACGGAGGAATTGCAAGAAGGGGATAGCATTTTTGCAAGAGACAGGGTGGGAAGAGGAATAGTCGAGGTAGCTGTGAGAGTTTGTAGGCTTATAGTAGATATCAGTAGATAAGCCGTCTCCAGAGATGGAGACAGAATGATCAAGAAAGGGGAGGGAAGTGAAAGTTAGAGGCAAAGTCGTCGATGTAGGAAGGAAAAGAGGGGGACGGATATCTGTATAGGCTTGGAACGTGGACTGTTCCACAAAGCCAACAAAAAGGCAGGCATAGCTGGGACACATGCGGATGCCCATGGCTACACCCTTGGTTTGGAGGAAGTGGGAGGAACCAAAGGAGAAATTATTGAGAGTAAGAGCTAATCCCGCTAGATGGAAGAGAGTGGTGGTAGAGGGGAACTGGTTAGGTAAAAAAAAAGCAGAGAGCTTCCTGGTGGGGGATTGAGGTATATAGGGACTGGACATCTATGGTGAAAATAAGATGGTGGGGGCCAGGGAACTTAAAATCATTGAAAAAATCCAAAGCATGAGTATGGCCAGGTAGAGGTCAGTACGCCAGACTACAACAGCTCCCCCCTTATCAGTGGGTTTTATAGTGAGGTTGTGATTGCTGCGGAGGGAGCGGAGAGCAGAGCGTTCGGAAGGAGTGAGGTTGGAATTGGAACAGGGTGTGGTGAAGTCGAGACGGTTGATGCCCCGTCGGCAGTTAGCAGTAAAGAGATCCAGAGCAGGCAGAAGACCAGAGGGGGGTGTCCATGAAGAGGAGGAGGGTTGAAGACAGGAGAAAGGGTCATCGGTGGGGGTAGGAGAGTTCTTGCCGAAGAAGTGGGCTCGAAGACGGAGCCGGGGGAAGAAGAGTTCAGTGTCATGGTGTACGTGGAACTCACTGAGGTGTGGGCGCAGAAGGACAAAGGTGAGGCCCTTACTGAGGGCAGAGCACTCTGCCTCAGAGAGCTGAAGGTCGGAGGGAATGGTAAAGACCCAGCACGGATGAGAGATGGGATCAGAGGGGGGAGGGAGGCTGGTGGTGTCGGTGGAGAGGGAAGGGTTGGGGTGAGAGGAAGATGGAGCCTCTGAGGGCCCAGGAGCTGACGATGGGATCTGAGGAAGAGGGGATTGCAGAGTGGTGGTGGGGGAAGGGGAGACAGGAGTCACAATCGCAGCATGTGAAGACCCGGCCTGGAGTTCAAGGCCGGAGTCGCAGCTGGAGGCTGCACAATCGCTTTGAAGCTGTCCATGGTCGTTGGAATCTGTGTTGATGGTGCTGGAGTCCGGGTTTTCAATATGCCCTGGGTCGCTGGGGCAGCCGAGATCAACAGCCGGGGTGAATCCATGGTCGTTGGAGCCCGCGGTGATGGTGCTGGAGTCCGGGTTTTCAATATGCCCTGGGTCGCTGGGGCAGCCGAGATCAACAGCCGGGGTGAATCCATGGTCGTTGGAGCCCGCGGTGATGGTGCTGGAGTCCGGGTTTTCAATATGCCCTGGGTCGCTGGGGCAGCCGAGATCAACAGCCGGGGTGAATCCATGGTCGTTGGAGCCCGCGGTGATGGTGCTGGAGTCCGGGTTTTCAATATGCCCTGGGTCGCTGGGGCAGCCGAGATCAACAGCCGGGGTGAATCCATGATCGTTGGAGCCCGCGGTGATGGTGCTGGAGTCCGGGTTTTCAATATGCCCTGGGTCGCTGGGGCAGCCGAGGTGAATCCATGGTCGTTGGAGCCCGCGGTGATGGTGCTGGAGTCCGGGTTTTCAATATGCCCTGGGTCGCTGGGGCAGCCGAGATCAACAGCCGGGGTGAATCCATGGTCGTTGGAGCCCGCGGTGATGGTGCTGGAGTCCGGGTTTTCAATATGCCCTGGGTCGCTGGGGCAGCCGAGATCAACAGCCGAGGTGAATCCATGGTTGTTGGAGCCCGCGTTGATGGTGCTGGAGTCCGGGTTTTCAATATGCCCTGGGTCGCTGGGGCAGCCGAGATCAACAGCCGGGGTGAATCCATGATCGTTGGAGCCCGCGGTGATGGTGCTGGAGTCCGGGTTTTCAATATGCCCTGGGTCGCTGGGGCAGCCGAGATCAACAGCCGGGGTGAATCCATGGTCTTTGGAGCCCGCGTTGATGGTGCTGGAGTCCGGGTTTTCAACATGTCCTGGGTCGCTGGGGCAGCCGAGATCAACAGCCGGGGTGAATCCATGGTCGTTGGAGCCCGCGTTGATGGTGCTGGAGTCCGGGTTTTCAATATGCCCTGGGTCGCTGGGGCAGCCGAGATCAACAGCCGGGGTGAATCCATGATCGTTGGAGCCCGCGGTGATGGTGCTGGAGTCCGGGTTTTCAATATGCCCTGGGTCGCTGGGGCAGCCGAGATCAACAGCCGGGGTGAATCCATGGTCGTTGGAGCCCGCGGTGATGGTGCTGGAGTCCGGGTTTTCAATATGCCCTGGGTCGCTGGGGCAGCCGAGATCAACAGCCGGGGTGAATCCATGGTCGTTGGAGCCCGCGTTGATGGTGCTGGAGTCCGGGTTTTCAATATGCCCTGGGTCGCTGGGGCAGCCGAGATTGACAGCCGGGGTGAATCCATGGTCGTTGGAGCCCGCGGTGATGGTGCTGGAGTCCGGGTTTTCAATATGCCCTGGGTCGCTGGGGCAGCCGAGATCAACAGCCGGGGTGAATCCATGGTCGTTGGAGCCCGCGTTGATGGTGCTGGAGTCCGGGTTTTCAACATGTCCTGGGTCGCTGGGGCAGCCGAGATCAACAGCCGGGGTGAATCCATGGTCGTTGGAGCCCGCGTTGATGGTGCTGGAGTCCGGGTTTTCAATATGCCCTGGGTCGCTGGGGCAGCCGAGATCAACAGCCGGGGTGAATCCATGATCGTTGGAGCCCGCGGTGATGGTGCTGGAGTCCGGGTTTTCAATATGCCCTGGGTCGCTGGGGCAGCCGAGATCAACAGCCGGGGTGAATCCATGGTCGTTGGAGCCCGCGGTGATGGTGCTGGAGTCCGGGTTTTCAATATGCCCTGGGTCGCTGGGGCAGCCGAGATCAACAGCCGGGGTGAATCCATGGTCGTTGGAGCCCGCGTTGATGGTGCTGGAGTCCGGGTTTTCAATATGCCCTGGGTCGCTGGGGCAGCCGAGATTGACAGCCGGGGTGAATCCATGGTCGTTGGAGCCCGCGGTGATGGTGCTGGAGTCCGGGTTTTCAATATGCCCTGGGTCGCTGGGGCAGCCGAGATCAACAGCCGGGGTGAATCCATGGTCGTTGGAGCCCGCGTTGATGGTGCTGGAGTCCGGGTTTTCAACATGTCCTGGGTCGCTGGGGCAGCCGAGATTGACAGCTGGGGCAGCGATCCAAAATTCGTGCCTGCTAGTGGTGGAGCCAGCAGGCTCTGGGGTCTGCAGATGGAAGATCTTGCGATCCTTGCAGGATGTGATAAACTCAAAGAAACGGCGATTGCACGCATGGATCCGACGGAGGATGAAATAACAGACAGGTCCATTAACGGACCTCAGCAAAGACTGTCTCTGCTCTGAGGACTACCATTGCCAGAAATGGCTTGCCAGAACAAATTGTGAGTGACAACAGACCACAATACATGTCAGAAGAATTCCGACTGTTCATGGAGAAAAATGGCTTCAGACATTTCAAGTCAGCTCCTCAACACCCAGCAATGACTGGGCTAGCTGAAAGGTTTATCTCACCCAGAGGGGGCCAACCTTTTACATTCCATGCATCAACTTTTTCACGCACGAGTTCAGATGCGCCACACAATACCATTAAATGTACCCTCATTCAATTCTTGTGAAAATATGTTAATATAGATATATTTAGCATTTTACATGATATATTGATTTAATATAAAAACAAGATAAACATTACTTACCTTTATGAGACTTTTAACAAATATATTTTGTCTTCTTTTGATTTCTTCCTTTTTCTTAATCACATATTCTTTCCGTAACTCAGACCCAAGCACTAGCTTCAGTTTTCCTTCTATTTCAGTCTGATGTTGTGTTTTATAGTGTCTATTAAGATCATGTCTTCTATTATGTGAGAAAGTGTTTTCACAAACAATTCACAACGGTTTTCCTGACCGACCTGCTACAAGAAAGAACTCATTTTCCTACTGTTCATTGAATTCACACTTACTGTCACTTTCTGCTTTTCTTTTGCTCATTTCTTTTGCACTGCGATGGGTAACTGAATGTAAAAACAAGCTTAATTTTCAAAAAGTACAAAACTGCAAATGTTCACAAAGGATGAATAGAGCACAACTCTGTAGTGCACAAGTGTGAATTGTAAACTGACTGGCAAAACCCTGTGATGCACCGCTGGTGCAGACGCCTGGCACCTCAGGATCAAACAAGTATCAAACGTGTATTGAACAGTTATGGAACGACTGCAGAACAAAAGTCCTTCTTTCTGACTCATTGAACATTTTTAAAAATTGAAAACAGATTAATGTGAAAAAAGATAACATTCACCAAAAGATGTGCACAAAATAATAAAATCACTAAAAATAATTGCAAAGTTTTAGATTTATCCTGTTATAGATTTTTCTTCTACAACTCGGTTTTTGGTTAATACTTTTTGCATGAGTAGGCTTACTTTTTTATTATTATCACTGGGGTGCAATGCCACTTCTAATCATCCAATGCGCCACTTTTGGCGCATGCGCAATAAGTTGGCCACCCCTGATCTTTAAGAAGTCCATTAAAGCGATGGACAAGGATGATTTTTCTCTACAGCATAAGGTGGACAACTTCCTTTTTGTGTAACGAAACTCTGTTCAAGCGACAACAAATGCTGTTCATGAACAGGAATCTGAGATCTCCCATAGACCTCCTGAAACCAGATCTATGGAGGGAAGTGCAGAGTAAACAGTTCAGCCAGTTGCCAAGTGAATCAGTGAGATGCCTCAAGATTAGACAGGAAGTCCTAGCACGTGATTACTGAGAAGACAAGTGAACACCTGGTAGAATAGTAAGAAGAACTGGACTGTGGATGTTGGAGGTCAGACATGGAGGTGTCATGTGGACCAGATACTGGATGCTCTACCGAATCTGTTTCTTTTGGAGCAGAGACCATTACTACGTACTGATCTGTTGTCTACGTATGCACGTTGCTGTCTTTCTCTCTTGCTGTAATGTGAATACACCAGGTAAAGCCACCTCCTGATGCATGCTTTTATTTAATCAATATGTAGCTGTGCAAGGATACAGGACACATCACTTCATCTATAGGAAGAATGTGAAAGGTGCAGAGGAGATTTGCCAGGATGCTGCCTGGTTTATAGAGCATGTCTTTCAAGGACAGGTTGAGTGAGCTCGAGCTTTTCAAAGGAGGATGAAAGTTGAATTGACAGAGGTGTACAAGATGATAAGAGGCATAGATCGTGTGGACAGCCAGAGACTTTTTCCCAGGGTGGAAATGACTACTACAAGGGGCCATAGCTTTAAGATGATAGGAGGAAATGTCAAAGGTAGTGGTGGGTGTGTCGAACACCTAGTCCAGGCTGGTGGTAGAGGCAGATACATTAGGGACATTTAAGAAACTCTCAGATGGGCACATGGATGATGGAAAAATGGAGGGCTATGTGGGAGGGAAGAGTTTGATCTTAAAGCAGGTTAATTTTCGGCACAATTCCGCTGGCCGAAGATCCGGTACTGGGCTGTAAAGTTTCATGCGCTATGATTTGTCTTTACTTTGCTGGCCAGCCTTATTCATAACGTGAACTAATCAGCAGTTCATAAAATCACCGAGGGGCAGGGAAGTAACATTTTGAGGAAGTTTATCTACTTCTGTTGAGGCAGACTGGGCCACCCCAGCGACAGATCTAAACACTGTGGGATGCTGCAGGATGTAGGGTCATATCATGATTTCTGAAATGGTTCAAGATTCAAGATAGTCTAATATCATCTCCTGTACACAAGTGTAAAGGAGAACAAAATAACTGTTACTCCGGATCCAGTGCAGAACAAAAAAAAAAGAACACAATAGTAGTATAAAAACACAGTAGATATAAATACATAAGATAGCTTATACACAGATTGATAGTTTGTCCATAAAGTGACACGAGGCACAGGAGTGTCTGTGAATAAGGTGACTGACAGGAAATGATAAAGTAGTGGTGGTTGGGGGTGTGGAGGGGTGGGTTAGTGGGTGGAGGTGTGGATCAGCCTCACTGCTTTGAGAAAGTAACTATTTTTGAGTCTGGTGTGGTTGCTACATAACCTCCTTGCTGATGGGAGTGGGACAAACAGTCTGAGCAGGATCCTTCATGATGGTGCTAGCCCTTTTCCAGTTCCTTTCTGTATATGGAAATGGAAATAGGAATCTAGTGTAGAAGATTATTGCCTAGAAGTTGGATCCATTTGCTGCTTCATGTATAAATCACACAGTACAGAGTGTTTATCAGAGACACTGGCATTCATAATCATTTCCAGGTGCAATGCCCTGGTTAAGAACATGTTGTATTGGATTTCCACTGCTATACTGTTGGGTATTTTTAGTTTTGCAGTTTTTCCACAATTGCAGTGTGTCCTTAGTTAAACTTCATAGACTAGTGTTTTGGATTTGGCTAAAAATGAGGAGTCATTTGCCTAACTTGGGAATGCTGTGTTAGCCGATCGGATTTGTCTTGGTAATGTGTTGTACATTGCATCCTTGGGAAGCTGTGGAAGGTTTGAGAGAGCTGGGTGGGATCAGGTTTCTGAAGGACAGGAGTCTGGTGTGGGATCTTTAGTTAGGAGGTGCAGAGAGAGCACAAGGGAAGACACATGGAGAATCCCACTCACAGGCTAGACCCTGTTGCAAGGAGAGATTTGTGTAGACGAATAGTTCCATGGAGTTAGACAGTTTGTTCATGATGTTCTTCGAGGGAAGTTCGACCTGCAGCTGGTGATGAGGATTCAGCACCATGAGGAAAGCAATACACCCACCTACTACAGAAACGAGCCCCGATGTTTATGTGCACATTTAGACTGGTTTAACTACAATGGGCCCTTTCTCTTTTCTTTTTCTATTAACTGTTTGCTAAAGTGGAAATAATCATTAATATGCTTCCACTGTAATTTTATGCTGGTTATGGCCTTTTATTTCCTGGTGGATTATAACTTTGCATGGGGTAGTATTTACACAGCATTCACCACAAAGCATTCCCTCGTTGGAAAGTTCCAAATTTCCGGTTTGGCTAACCCGAATCATACTGACCCTAGATGCGTACTGCTTCCTAAAGGTGGCCTTCTCACTGTTACCCATGAAATGCTGAGTCGTGTGGCTGTTAGGTAATGAGCTGAGTTTGTTATGAGCCATTATGAAAGAGTTACACAGGTAAAATCTCACCGCTCAGGAAACTCACTTAGTTGTAAATGAAAACAACGCATTTCAATCTGTGTCTCAATGTCATAAATCTAATCTTGAATCTTCATCTTGACATTTTCCCAGGCTCAGTTGCACATCTATCGATGCCATAAGTCTGGTGTCCCCAGGGTTCTCAGATGCAATATTCACTGAACACTCACAAGAGTAAGCAGGAGTTATTTATTTAATTAGCAATAAAGCATGGAACAGCCCAACGACCTCACCTATTTAACCCTAGCCTAATCACAGGGCAGTTTGCAATGACAAATTACCTGCTAATCGGTATGACTAGAGCTGCGGGAGGAAACCGGAGCACCTGGAGGAAATCTGTGCAGTCATGGGGAGAACATACAGAGGTTACAGGAATTGAACTCTGAACTCTGAGGGGCATAATTTGAGGGTGATTGGAGGGAAGTGTAGGGAGGATGTCAGAGACATGTTTTTTTAGACGGGCGTGTGGATCGCACTGCCTGGGGTGATGGTAGAGGCAGATATATAAGGGACATTTAAGAGACTCTTGGATAGGCACTAGATGATAAAAAATTAAGGGTTATGTGGGAGGGAAGGGTTAGATTGATCCTAGAGTAGGTTAAAGAGTTGGTACAACATCATGGCCTGCAGTGTGCTGGAATATTTTATGTTCTATGTTTATTACATGGCCCAAGAGAGTGAGAATCACAAATGTTCATCAGTTCCATGTACAACAGCAGTGATAATCAGGAAGCAGCAGCCTTCATTCATGACTAACAGGGTGAGAATTAAATATCAAATGAGGCTCTTCTTTGGTCAGGGTTGACTATGGATGTTGTGTCCCAACTGTCATATACAAGCCAGGGCAGTCTGATACGGTGAGCCAGCTGTTACCCATACAGCAGGCTCCCCCTTTCCATGCAGCCGATGAATCCAAAGAGACAGATATAGTTTGGCACCAGAGGCGCTGCAGGAGTTGCCAGTCAGGGTTGAACTCAACGTAGGACTGCCTTAGGGACTCCAGCTCTGGAGTTTTCCGTCGGGGTTTACTCCCAAAGCCTTCCCCTGGAGTGGGTGTATCCACAAGGCTGTGGAGGTTTGAGATCAGAGTTTTCCTTCTCCTAGATATAGGAGGATGACGAGAATGAAAGTGGGACCGCTAAAGGATAAAGAGGGCAACATGTGCCTGGAAGCGGAGGAGGTTGGGGAGGTCCTAAATGAATACTTTGCTTCAGTATTCACAAGTGAAAAGGATCTTGATCAGGATGAGGTCGAAATAGAGCGGGCCTGTGTGCTGGACAAAGAAGAAGTGCGGGATCTTCTTAAAAACATTAAGATTGATAAATCCCCAAGGCCGGATATGATACACTCCAGGTTGTTGTGGGAATTGAGAGAAGAGATCGCAGGAGCATTAGCTGTGATCTTTGAATCCTCGTTGGCTGCAGGGGAAGTGCCGGAGGATTGGAGAATGGCAAATGTAGATCCCTTGTTTAAAAAAGGTAATAGGGAGAAACGTGGGAACTATAGACCGGTGAGTCTTACGTCAGTGGTATGCAAACTACTGGAAAGGATTCTTAAGGATAGGATCTAAGAGCATTTGGAGAAGTACAGTCTACTCATGGATAGACAACATGGCTTTGTGAAGGGAAGATCGTGCCTCACAAGCCTGATTGAGTTTTTGAGGAGCTAACAAAAGAAATTGATGAGGGTAGGGCAGTGGATGTGGTCTACATGGACTTTAGCAAAGCATTTGACAAGGTCCCTCATGAGAGACTCATCTGGAAAGTCATGAGGCATGGGATAAGTGGAACATTGGCTGTTTGGATAAAAAAAAATGGCTTAAAGGAAGAAAGCAGAGGGTAGTTGTGGAAGGAAAGTATTCTGCCTGGAGGTTAGTGACTAGTGGAGTGCCACAGGGATCTGTGCTGGGATCCCTGCTATTTGTGATTTTTATAAGTGACCTGGATGTAGAGGTGGAAGGATGGGTGAGTAAGTTTGCGGATGACATGAAGATTGGAGGAGTTGTGGATGGAACTGTAGATTGTCGAAGGATACAAGAGGATATAGACAGGCTGCAGAGTTGGGCAGAAAAATGGCAGATGGAGTTCAATCTGGACAAGTGTGAGGTGATGCGTTTTGGAAGGACAAACCAGAAGACTGAGTACAGGATTAATGGTTAGTTACTTAAGAGTGTGGATGAACAAAGGGACCTTGGGGTTCAAATCCATACATCCCTCAAGGTCGCTGCACAGGTTCATAGGGTAGTTAAGAAGGCCTATGGGATGCTAGGCTTCATTAACAGAGGGATTGAGTTCAAGAGTAGAGAGGTCATGTTGCAACTCTACAAATCTCTGGTGAGACTGCACTTAGAGTATTGTGCTCAATTCTGGCACCTCATTATAGGAAGGATGTGGAAGCTATGGAGAGGGTGCAGAGGAGATTTACCAGGATGTTGCCTGGTTTGGAGAACAAGTCATATAAAGCAAGGATAGCAGAGCTGGGATTTTTCTCTTTGGAGCGTAGAAGAATGAGAGGGGACTTGATAGAGGTCTACAAGATTATGAGAGGCATAGATAGGGTGGATAGTCAGTACCTGTTTCCCAGGGCACCAATAGCAAACACCAGAGGGCATATGTACAAAATTAAGGGAGGGAAGTTTAGGGGAGACATCAGGGGTAAGTTTTTTACACAGAAAGTTGTGAGTGCCTGGAATGACTTGCCAGGGATTGTGGTGGAGGCTCAAACATTAGGGGTGTTTAAGAGCCTCTTGGACAAGCACATGGATGAAAGAAAAATGGAGGGTTATGGGGTAGTGTGGGTTTAGTACTTTTTTTAAGGATTATATGGGTCAGCACAACATGGAGGGCTGAAGGGCCTGTACTGTGCTGTAGTGTTCTATGCTTCTATGGTTCTAGATGAGTTACCAACCACAGCTGACAAGCCCCATCTACCCGGAACTGACTATCAGATAGTTAATAAAAGAAATGGGAACTTAATGTACTTGAGAGAAAGAAAAATCAATGCATTAAATGTTAGTGAGCTTCACTCAGAACCCGAGCCTGCCTGTCCAGCTTTCATAGATCTACCTTGAGCTGTGGTGCCACGCAGGCGAAGGTCTGTGCACAGCGCAGGCAATCACTGGATCAGTTCCGTCTGCGGTAACATCAACATATCCTCACTGACTTCGGTGGCAACGACCAGCCTAGCCTGGCAGTAAAAACTTGGGCGTAGTTATTCCAAGAATGAACTTTTTCACAGTGAAGTCAGTCACAAACATCAGCTTCAGATTTATTTATTTATCATACATCCATCAAAATGGAGCAATGCACTGACCAGCACACCTGGGGACGTGCTGGGGGCAGAGCACAGGCGTACCTACATGTTCCAGTGGCAACAAAGCATGCTCTCAGAACTCTGCAGAACAGCACAGAACACAAAAAAACCAGAAGATTGTAAGACAGAATTCGGCCATTCAGCCCATCAAGTCTGCAATAATAGCAGGGATGTCGTGGTGGGAGATTTTATTTTCCTCACTATTGATTGGCATCTCCCTAGAGCGAGGGGTTTAGATGGGGTGGAGTTTGTTAGGTGTGTTCAGGAAGGTTTCTTGACACAGTATGTAGATAAGCCAACTAGAGGAGAGGCTGTACTTGATTTGGTATTGGGAAATGAACCTCGTCAGGTGTCAGATCTCTCAGTGGGAGAACATTTTGGAGATAGTGATCACAACTCTATCTCCTTTACCATAGCATTGGAGAGGGATAGGATCAGACAAGTTAGGAAAGTGTATAATTGGAATGAGGGGAAATATGAAGCTATCAGGCAGGAACTTGGAAGCATAAATCGCAAACAGATGTTCTCAGGGAAATGTAAGGTAGAAATGTGGCAAATGTTCAGGGCAGATTTGTGTGATGTTCTATATAGGTACGTTCCAATGAGACAGGGAAAAAATGATAGGGTACAGGAACCATGGTGTAAAAAGGCTGTTGAAAACCTAGTCAAGAAGAAAAGATAAGGTTATAAGGTTACAAAAATTCAAAACTAATTAATAATAGAGATCTAGAAAATTATAAGGCTAGCAGGAAGGAGCTTAAGAAATTAGGACAGCTAGAAGGGGTCAAGAGAAGACCTTGGCATACAGGATTAAGAAAATTCCCAAGGCATTTTACAAGTATGTGTAGAGCAAGAGGATAAGACATTAAAGAATAGGACCAATCAAGTGTGACAGTGGAAGTGTGTATGGAACCGGCGGAGATAGCGGAGGTACTTAATGAATACTTTGCTTCAGTATTCACTACAGAAAAGGATCTTAGCAATTGTAGAGATGACTTGCATTGGATTGAAAAGCTTGAGAATGTAAGAAAGAGGATGTGCAGGAGCTTTTGGAAAGCATCAAGTTGGATAAGTCACCGGGACCAGATGAGATGTACCCCAGGCTACTGTGGGAGATGAGGGAGGAGATTGCTGAGCCTCTGCCGATAATCATTGCTTCATCAATGGGGATGGAAGAGGTTCCGGAGAACTGGAAGGTTACGGATGTTGTTCCTTTATTCAAGAAAGGGAGTAGAGATTGCCCAGGAAATTATAGACCAGTGAGTCTTACTTCAGTGGTTGGCAAGCTGATGGAGAAGATCCTGAGAGGCAGGATTTATGAACATTTGGAGAGACATAACATGATTAGGGATAGTCAGCATGGCTTTGTCAAAGGCAAATTGTGCCTTACGAGCCTGATTAAATTTTTTGAGGATGTGACTGCACACATTGCTGAAGGTAGAGCAGTAGATGTAGTGTATATGGGTTTCAGCAAGGCATTTGTAAAGTATCCCATGCAAGGCTTATTGAGAAAGTAAAGAGGCATGGGATCCAAGGGGACATTGCTTTGTGGATCCAGAACTGGCTTGCCCACAGAAGGCAAAGAGTGGTTGTAGACGGGTCATATTCTGCATGGAGGCCAGTGACCAGTGGAGTGCCTCAGAAATCTGCTCTGGGACTCCTATTCTTTGTGATTTTTATAAATGACCTGGTTGAGGAAGTGGAGGGGTGCGTTAGTAAATTTGCTGATGGCACAAAGGTTGGGGGTGTTGTGGATAGTGTGGAGGGCTGTCAGAGGTTACAGCAGGACATTGATAGGATGCAAAACTGGGCTGAGAAGTGGCAGATGGAGATTAACCCAGATAAGTGTGAGGTGGTTCATTTTGATAGGTCAAATATATGACAGAATATAGTATTAATGGTAAGACTCTTGGCAGTGTGGAGGATCAGAGGGATCTTGGGGTCCAAGTCCACAGGACACTCAAAGCAGCCACGTAGGTTGACGCTGTGGTAAGAAGACATACGGTGTATTGGCCTTCATTGACTGTGGGATTGAGTTCAAGAGCTGAGAGGTAATGTTGCAGCTACATAGGACCCTGGTCAGTACCAATTTGGAGTACTGTGCTCAATTCTGGTTGCCTCACTACAGGAAGGTTGTGGAAACCATAGAAAAGGTGCAGAGGAGATTTATAAGGATGCTGCCTGGATTGGGGAGCATGCCTTATGAGAATAGGTTGAATGAACTCGGCCTTTTCTCCTTGGAGCGACAGAGGATGAGAGGTGACCTGATAGAAGTGTACAAGATGATAAGAGGCATTGATTGTGTGGATAGTCAGAGGCTTTTCCCCAGGGCTGAAATGGCTGGTATGAGAGGACACAGTTTTAAGGTGCTTGGAAGTATGTACAGAGGAGATGTCAGGGGTAAGTTTTTTTTTAAACACGCAGAGAGTGGTGAGTGTGTGGAATGGGCTGCAGACAACAGAGGTGGAGGCGGATACGATAGGGTCTTTTAAGAAACTCCTGGAATGGTACATGGAGCTCAGAAAATTAGCGGGCTACAGGTAACCCCAGGTAATTTCTGAAGTACGTACATGTTCAGCACAGCACTGTGAGCTGAAGGGGCCTGCACTGTGCCATTTCATTGTGACTGATTTATTATCCTTCTCAAACCCGTTCTCCTGCTTTCTCCCCAAAACCTTGGACGCCCTGACTAAGCAAGAGCCTATCAAGCTTAGCTTTAAATATACCCAATAACCTGTCCTCCACAGCCACCTGTGCTAATCAGTTCCATAGATTCACCACCCACTGGGTAAAGAAACTCCTCATTTCTGTTCTAAATGAACATCCCTCTATTCTGAGGCTGCGGCATCTGGTCCTAGACACCCCCACTATATAACACATCTTCTCCATGTCCACTCTATCTTGGCCTTTCAATATTTGACAGGGTTCAATGAGAGCACCCTTCCCCATTTCTCTAAACTGCAGCAAGCCCAGGCCCAGAGCCTATAGAAACAGGACACAACAAGCAACAAAAACAATGGTAAAATAAGCCCCATTGCTCCCCCACCCCCTACACTCCTGCACACTCCCCCAGCACCCTTGCACTCACCCACTCCCACACACATGGACAGGCCTCCAACTCCAAGGCAGGCCACTGAGCCTCCACTCTGCAGGCTTCAGCCACTGGCCTTCTGATTGTCCTTCAGTATTGACCCCCAGACCAGCCGATGGCAGTCACCGAACTCCTGTTTTGAACTCTGAGAACACTGACTGGAGCTCATACCTTCTTGTGTCTCCTGCTTACATGTCATCCTGTTCCCAGGGACCACCAACATGGGTCAACCCAACATCCACCAATGTCCTTTGTCACCCATCTATGTCAGGAAATGGAGAGGTGGCTTGACTTAGAAGCAGAGTGATACAGATGATTACATGGTTAGTGGTAACTTTAATTATAAACTGCAAAGTAACAAGCCAGGAGGGGCCACAAATTAAGAACGAACACAAACTAAAGACAACAGGTAACAAGGTAAACTTTTGGCAGGGGAAGTGAAAGCTTGGATAACTGGTTGAGGCCGGCTGGTTCACTGAGCGAACAAAGACTGTGTTTGAGAACTGGGGTTAAATAGGTTGCAGGTGATGAGTCTGGAACGAGAGCAGGTTAAATTTGGTTAGCTGAGTTGGGACTGGGAGGTGCCCACCTGTACACGGTTGGTCTTCAAACACAGAGTCGAGGCTTTTGTCCCCATGTCCATGTTGCTGGACATTGAGCACAGATTGGAGGCCTGGACTCTAGATATCCTTCAAGTTCAGTTGCAAGTTTATTGTCACCTGACTATTCATATGTGATTGTACATAAAGAGTGCTTGTGGCACGTTGTCCTTCAATGAGTACAGAAATTGGGATGTTATGTTGAAGTTATATAAGACATTGGTGAGGTCTAATTTGAAGTATTGAGTGCAGTTCTAGTCGCCTCCCTACAGGAAAGATCTAAATAAGATTGGAAGAGTGCAGAGAGAATTTACAAATATGTAAATTGATGAAGAGGCCGGAGGATCTGCATTATAAGGAAAGATTAAATAGGTTAGGATTTCATTCCCTAGAGTGTAGATTTGATAGAGGCATAAAAAATTATGAGGGGTATAGACAGGGTAAATGCAGGCAGGCTTTCCCGCTGATGCTGGGTGAGATGAAAACCACAGATCATGGGTTAATGGCAAAAGGTGAAAAGTTTAAGGGGAACCTCAGGGGGAACGTCTTCACTCAGAGGGTGGTGAGGGTATGGAAGGAGCTGCCCTCAGAGGGTGGTGAGGGTATGGAAGGAGCTGCCCTCAGAGGGTGGTGAGGGTATGGAAGGAGCTGCCCTCAGAGGGTGGTGAGGGTGTGGAACGAGCTGCCAGCACAAGTGTGGTTGTGGGTTCGATTTCAACATCTAAGAAAAAGTGGGATAGGTACATGAATGGGAGGAATACGATCCAGGTGCAGGACAATATGACAAAGCAGATTAATAGTTTAGCATGGATTAGATGGGCCAAAGACCCTGTGCCTGTGTGGTAGTTCTCTATGACTATGAATCTATGAGTGTCACAGGAGGATGGCTCTGGAATACAGAAGTGAAAGGGCAGGCCAGGGACAGTCCTTGTTCGCTCAGTGAACCAGCCGGCCTCAACCAGTTATCCAAGCTTTCACTTCCCCTGCCAAAAGTTTACCTTGTTACCTGTTGTCTTTAGTTTGTGTTCGTTCTTAATTTGTGGCCCCTCCTGGCTTGTTACTTTGCAGTTTATAATTAAAGTTACCACTAACCATGAAAGGTTCAGGGGGAAGGGGAAATGAGAAAAAGAAAGGTTCATGTTGGGGAGATTAGAGAACGCATGCCTACCCCCCCGGTGAATAACCTTTACAATGGGAGATTAGAGAACTCGTGCCTACCCCCGGTGAATTACCTTTACAATGGGAGATCAGAGAACTCGTGCCTACCCCCGGTGAATTACCTTTACAATGGGAGATTAGAGAACTCGTGCCTACCCCCGGTGAATTACCTTTACAATGGGAGATCAGAGAACTCGTGCCTACCCCCGGTGAATTACCTTTACAATGGGAGATCAGAGAACTCGTTCCTACCCCCGATGAATTACCTTTACAATGGGAGATCAGAGAACTCGTGCCTACCCCAGTGAACTACCTTTACAATGGGAGATTAGAGAACTCATGCCTACCCCAGTGAACTACCTTTACAATGGGAGATCAGAGAACTCGTGCCTACCCCAGAGAACTACCTTTACAATGGGAGATTAGAGAACTCGTGCCTACCCCAGTGAATTACCTTTACAATGGGAGATTAGAGAACTCGTGCCTACCCCAGTGAATTACCTTTACAATGGGAGATTAGAGAACTCGTGCCTACCCCAGAGAACTACCTTTACAATGGGAGATTAGAGAACTCGTGCCTACCCCAGTGAACTACCTTTACAATGGGAGATTAGAGAACTCGTGCCTACCCCAGAGAACTACCTTTACAATGGGAGATTAGAGAACTCGTGCCTACCCCAGAGAACTACCTTTACAATGGGAGATTAGAGAACTCGTGCCTACCCCAGTGAATTACCTTTACAATGGGAGATTAGAGAACTCGTGCCTACCCCAGTGAACTACCTTTACAATGGGAGATTAGAGAACTCGTGCCTTCCCCAGTGAACTACCTTTACAATGGGAGATCAGAGAACTCGTGCCTACCCCCGGTGAACAACCTTTACAATGGGAGATCAGAGAACTCGTGCCTACCCCGGTGAATTACCTTTACAATGGGAGATTAGAGAACTCATGCCTACCCCAGTGAACTACCTTTACAATGGGAGATTAGAGAACTCGTGCCTACCCCAGTGAACTACCTTTACAATGGGAGATTAGAGAACTCGTGCCTACCCCAGTGAACTACCTTTACAATGGGAGATTAGAGAACTCGTGCCTACCCCAGTGAACTACCTTTACAATGGGAGATTAGAGAACTCGTGCCTACCCCCAGTGAATTACCTTTACAATGGGAGATTAGAGAACTCGTGCCTACCCCAGTGAACTACCTTTACAATGGGAGATTAGAGAACTCGTGCCTTCCCCAGTGAACTACCTTTACAATGGGAGATTAGAGAACTCGTGCCTTCCCCAGTGAACTACCTTTACAATGGGAGATCAGAGAACTCGTGCCTACCCCCGGTGAACAACCTTTACAATGGGAGATTAGAGAACTCGTGCCTACCCCAGTGAACTACCTTTACAATGGGAGATTAGAGAACTCGTGCCTACCCCCCGGTGAATAACCTTTACAATGGGAGATTAGAGAACTCATGCCTATCCCGGCTGATCTACCTTTAAAATGTGAGTACCGAATGTGCCCCTCCCTGATGATCTACCTTTCCAATGGGAGAGAACAGAATTCATGCCTATCCCGACCAACCGACCTTAACAATGGGAGAGAGTGGAATGCGTGCCTATCCCTGCTAACCTACCCATGATGACAGCGTAAGGAACTCCTGCCTATCCCGAACAAACAGCCCTTACAATCGGAGAGAATAGACCTTGTGCCCATTCCTGGTGAACTACCTTCAAAATGAGATATTATAGAGCTCATGTCTATCCTAACTGATCAACATATACAGTGGGAGAGTATAGTACTCATGTCTATCACTGGTGAATTACATTTATAATGAGAGAGAAAAGATCTAGTTCCCATCTCAGGTGTATACTCAATGAGAAAGTATAGACCTCATGCTTATCCCTGATGAGCTACCCTTTCAATGGGAGAGAATAGAAATCATGCCAGTCCCTGGAAATCTACCTTTACAATCAAGAACTCAAAACTCCATAAGACCATAAGACCATAAGACCTTGAGACATAGGAGCAGAATTAGGCCATCTGGCCCATCAAGTCTGCTCCATCATCCAATTATGGCTGATCCTTTTTTTCTCCTCCTTAACCCCATTTCCCAGCCTTTTCTCCGGAACCTTTGATGCCATGTCCAATCAAGAACCTATCAATCTCTGCCTTAAATATACCCAACGACCTGGCCTCATCAGCTGCACATCGCAACAAATTCCACAAATTCACCACCCTTGGCTAAAGAAATTTCACCGCATTTCTGTTTTGAATGGACACCCCTGTATCCTGAGGCTGTGCCCTCTTGTCCTAGACTCTCCCACCATGGGAAACATCCTTTCCACATCTACTCTGTCTAGGTCTTTCAACATTCAAAAGATTTCAATGAGATCCTCCTTCATCCTTCTGAATTCCAGTGTGTACAGTCCCAAAGCCATCAAACATTCCTCATATGATAACCCTTTCATTCCTGGAATCATCCTTCTGAACCTCCTCCGGACCCTCTCCAAAGCCAGCACATCTCTTCTAAGACAAGGAGCCCAAAACTGTTTACAATTCTCAAGGTGAGGCCTCACCAGTGCTTTATAAAGCCTCAGCATCACATCCTTGCTCTTGTATTCTAGACCTCTTGAAATGAATGTTAACATTGCATCTGCCTTCCTCACCACTGACCCAACCTGCAAGTTAACCTTATAGATAGGTTCTTGATTAGCCAGGGCATCAAAGGTGAAAGCAGGGGAGTGTGAATGACTGGATGAAGTGGATCAGCCCATGATTGAATGGCGGAGTAGATTCGATGGGCCAAATGGCTTACTTCTGCTCCTATATCTTATAGTCTGATAGTTCAGGGTGTTCTGTACAAGGACTCCCATATCCCTCTGCATCTCAGATTCCTGGATTTTCTCCCCATTTAGAAAATAGTCTGCGAAATTATTTCAACTACCAAAATGCACGACCATGTATTTTCCAACATTATGTTTCATTTATCACTTTCTTGCCCATTCTTCTAATCTGTCTAAGTCCTTCTGCAGTCTACCTGTTTCCTCAACACTACCTGTCCCTCCACTCATGCCTATCCTAGCTTACCTACCTTTACAATGGGACAGTATAGAACTCGTGCCGATCCCTGGTGATCTACATTTACAATGGGAGAATACAGAACTCGTGCCGATCCCTGGTGATCTACATTTACAATGGGAGAATACAGAACTCGTGCCGATCCCTGGTGATCTACATTTACAATGGGAGAATACAGAACTCGTGCCGATCCCTGGTGATCTACATTTACAATGGGAGAATACAGAACTCGTGCCGATCCCTGGTGATCTACATTTACAATGGGAGAATACAGAACTCATGCCGATCCCTGGTGATCTACATTTACAATGGGACAGTATAGAACTTGTGCCTATCCCTGGTGATCTACATTTACAATGGGAGAATACAGAACTTGTGCCGACCCCTGGTGATCTACATTTACAATGGGAGAACACAGAACTCGTGCCGATCCCTGGTGAATGACCTTTACATTGGGAGAGAATAGAACTGTCCTTGCTGACCGACCTTGTCAATGGGAGAGTTAGAACTCTTGCCTCTTCCTGGTGATCTATAGACCATAAGACCATAAGTTATTAGAGAAAAATTAGGCCATTTGGCCCATCGTCTGCTCCGCCATTCAATCATGGCTGATCCTTTTTTCCTCTCCTCAGCCCCACTCATTGGCCTTCTTTCCATAACCTTTGATGCCATGTGCAATCAAGAACCTATCAATGTCTGCCTTAAATACACCACAGCTGCATGTGGCAACAAATTCTACAATTTTACCACCATCTGGTTAAAGAAATTTCTCCACATCTCCGTTTGAGTCAACCATGCTGACTTTATCCTATCTTGTCCTGGGTCACCAAGTACCCCATAACCTCGTCCTTAACAATTGGCTCCAATATCTTTCCAACCACTGAGGTCAGTCTAACTGGTCTACAACTTCCTTTCTGCTGCCATCCTCCTTTCTTAAAGAGTGGAGTGATATTTGCAATTTTCTACTCCTCTGGCACCATGCCAGAGTCCAATGATTTTTGAAAGCTCATTACTAATGCCACCAGAATCTCTTAACATCACCTCTTTCAGAACCCTAGGGTGCAGTTCCTCTGGTCTGGGTGACTTATGTACACCTCACTCTTTCCGCTTCCTGAGCACCTTCCCCCTTGTAACAGTAACTGCACCCACTTCTCTAGCCTCGCACCATTCAACAACTGGCACCCTGCCAGTGCCTTCCACAGTGAAGACTGATGCAAAATACTTGATTAGTTCATCTGCCATCTCCTCGTCCCCAGTTATTATTTCTCTGGCCTCACATTCTAGTGGTCCTATATCCAATATTAACTCTCTTTTATTTTTTACAACTTGAAAAAGCTTTTACTATTTACAATGGGAATGCACAGAACTTGTCTCTATCACTGGGGCCCTGCCTTTACAATGGGAATGCACAGAACTTGTCTCTATCACTGGGGCCCTGCCTTTACAATGGGAATGCACAGAACTTGTCTCTAACACTGGGGCCCTGCCTTTACAATGGGAATGCACAGAACTTGTCTCTATCACTGGGGCCCTGCCTTTACAATGGGAATGCACAGAACTTGTCTCTATCACTGGGGCCCTGGCTTTACAATGGGAGAGCACAGAACTTGTCTCTATCACTGGGGCCCTGCCTTTACAATGGGAATGCACAGAACTTGTCTCTATCACTGGGGCCCTGCCTTTACAATGGGAATGCACAGAACTTGTCTCTATCACTGGGGCCCTGGCTTTACAATGGGAGAGCACAGAACTTGTCTCTATCACTGGGGCCCTACCTTTACAATGGGAATGCACAGAACTTGTCTCTATCGCTGGGGCCCTGCCTTTACAATGGGAATGCACAGAACTTGTCTCTATCACTGGGGCCCTGGCTTTACAATGGGAGAGCACAGAACTTGTCTCTATCACTGGGGCCCTGCCTTTACAATGGGAACGCACAGAACTTGTTTCTATCACTGGGGCCCTGCCTTTACAATGGGAATGCACAGAACTTGTCTCTATCACTGGGGCCCTGCCTTTACAATGGGAATGCACAGAACTTGTCTCTATCACTGGGGCCCTGGCTTTACAATGGGAGAGCACAGAACTTGTCTCTATCACTGGGGCCCTGCCTTTACAATGGGAATGCACAGAACTTGTCTCTATCACTGGGGCCCTGCCTTTACAATGGGAATGCACAGCACTTGTCTCTATCACTGGGGCCCTGCCTTTACAATGGGAATGCACAGAACTTGTCTCTATCACTGGGGCCCTGCCTTTACAATGGGAACGCACAGAACTTGTCTCTATCACTGGGGCCCTGGCTTTACAATGGGAACGCACAGAACTTGTCTCTATCACTGGGGCCCTGCCTTTACAATGGGAATGCACAGCACTTGTCTCTATCACTGGGGCCCTGCCTTTACAATGGGAATGCACAGAACTTGTCTCTATCACTGGGGCCCTGCCTTTACAATGGGAACGCACAGAACTTGTCTCTATCACTGGGGCCCTGCCTTTACAATGGGAATGCACAGAACTTGTCTCTATCACTGGGGCCCTGCCTTTACAATGGGAACGCACAGAACTTGTCTCTATCACTGGGGCCCTGCCTTTACAATGGGAGAGCACAGAACTTGTCTCTATCACTGGGGCCCTGGCTTTACAATGGGAGAGCACAGAACTTGTCTCTATCACTGGGGCCCTGCCTTTACAATGGGAATGCACAGAACTTGTCTCTATCACTGGGGCCCTGCCTTTACAATGGGAATGCACAGAACTTGTCTCTATCACTGGGGCCCTGCCTTTACAATGGGAATGCACAGAACTTGTCTCTATCACTGGGGCCCTGCCTTTACAATGGGAATGCACAGAACTTGTCTCTATCACTGGGGCCCTGCCTTTACAATGGGAATGCACAGAACTTGTCTCTATCACTGGGGCCCTGGCTTTACAATGGGAGAGCACAGAACTTGTCTCTATCACTGGGGCCCTGCCTTTACAATGGGAATGCACAGAACTTGTCTCTAACACTGGGGCCCTGCCTTTACAATGGGAATGCACAGAACTTGTCTCTATCACTGGGGCCCTGCCTTTACAATGGGAGAGCACAGAACTTGTCTCTATCACTGGGGCCCTGCCTTTACAATGGGAATGCACAGAACTTGTCTCTATCACTGGGGCCCTGCCTTTACAATGGGAAAGCACAGAACTTGTCTCTATCACTGGGGCCCTGCCTTTACAATGGGAGAGCACAGAACTTGTCTCTATCACTGGGGCCCTGCCTTTACAATGGGAATGCACAGAACTTGTCTCTATCACTGGGGCCCTGCCTTTACAATGGGAATGCACAGAACTTGTCTCTATCACTGGGGCCCTGCCTTTACAATGGGAATGCACAGAACTTGTCTCTATCACTGGGGCCCTGCCTTTACAATGGGAATGCACAGAACTTGTCTCTAACACTGGGGCCCTGCCTTTACAATGGGAATGCACAGAACTTGTCTCTATCACTGGGGCCCTGCCTTTACAATGGGAGAGCACAGAACTTGTCTCTAACACTGGGGCCCTGCCTTTACAATGGGAATGCACAGAACTTGTCTCTATCACTGGGGCCCTGCCTTTACAATGGGAACGCACAGAACTTGTCTCTATCACTGGGGCCCTGCCTTTACAATGGGAATGCACAGAACTTGTCTCTATCACTGGGGCCCTGCCTTTACAATGGGAACGCACAGAACTTGTCTCTATTTTAGAGGAAGAAGCACAAGTCAGGCATGTCAGTGTGGCAGTGGAATAAAGGGAATTACAGAGGCACGAGGGAAGAGCTTGCCCAGGTGGATTGGAGGAGGATACTGGTGGGGATGACAGAAGGGCAAAGATGGCTGAAGTTTCTGGGAAAAGTTCGCCAGGTGCAGGATAGATATGTCCCACAGAGGGAGAAGTTCTCCAATGGCAGAGGGAGGCAACCGTGGCTGACAAAGGAAGTTAAGGACTGCATAAAAGCCAAAGAAAGGGCATATAGCATAACAAAAGTGAGTGGGAAGTTGGATGATTGGGAAGCTTTTAAAATCCAACAAAAGGCAACTAAAAAAGCTATAAGAAGGGAAAAGATAAAACATGAGGGCAAATTAGCCAATAATATAAAGCAGGATACTAAAAGATTTTTCAGTTGTAATAAGAGTAAAAGGGAGGTGAGAGTTGATATTGAACCACTGGAAAATGATGCTGGTGAGGTAGTGATGGGGGACAATGAAATGGCAGATGAACCTAATGAGTAATTTGCATCACTCTTCACTGTGGAAAACACCAGCAGTGTGCCAGAGGTTCGTGAGTGTCAGGGAGGAGTGAGAGCTATTGCTATTACAAAGTGCTCAGCAAACTGAAAGGTCTTAAGGTGGATAAGTCACACAGACCAGATGAGCTGCATCCCAGGGTCCTGAGAGAGGTTGCTGAAGAGATAATGGATGCATTGGCCATGATCATTCAAGAGTCACTTGATTCTGGCATGGTCCCGGAGGACTGGAAAATTGCAAATGCTACTCCACTCTTTAAGAAGGGAGGAAGGCAAAAGATGAAATTATAGACCTGTTAGCCTAATCTTTATGGTTGGGAAAGTGTTAGAGTCTATTGTTATGGATGAGGTTTTGGAGTACTTGGAGACTAAACTAACCCTCTCCACCTCTGATCCTCCAATGAGGACTAAACTAGTTTTACTTCTCCTGAAGAATACACTTGGTCTTGTTGACATTGAGAGAGAGATGCTGTTATGACACCATTTAGCTAAATTTTCAATCTCGCTCCTATATGTTGATTCTTCAGCACGTTTGATTTGGCCCACAACAGTGGTGTCATCAGCAAACTTGAACAAAGCATTGGAGCTGTGCTTAGCTACACAGTCATAAGTGTAAAGCCGGTAGAACAGGGGGCTAAGGATACAGCGTTGTTCACAACCTGTGCTGATGGAGATTGTGGAGGAGATGTTGTTGCCAATCTGAACTGACTGGGATCTACAAGTAAAAAAACTGAGAATCCAATTTCAAAAGGAGGTATAGAGGCCATGGTCTTGGAGCTTATTGATCAGTTTTGAGAGGATGATGCTATTGAATGCTGAGCTGTAGTCAACAAAGAGCATCTGATGTATGCATCTTTGCTGTCCAGATGTTCCAGGGTAGAGTGAAGACCCAGTGAGATGGCATCTGTTCTAGGCCTGTTGCTTCTGTAGGCAAATTGGAGCAGATCCAATTCATCTCTCAGGCAGGAGCTCACCAACCTGTCAAAACACTTCATCACTGTGGATGTAAGTGTAGCTGGGTGATAGTCATTAAGGCAGGTCACTGCCCTCTGTTTGGGCACTGGTATAATTAAAGACTGTTTCAATTGCACACTGGTGCACCTCAGGGGTATGTGCTTAGCCCACTGCTCTTCTTTCTATATGATTGTGTGGCTAGGCATAGCTCAAATACCATCTATAAATTTGCTGACAATATAACCATTGTTGGTAGATCTCAGGTGGTAATGAGAGGGCATACAGGAATGAGCTATGCCAACTAGTGGAGTGGTGTCACAGCAACAACCTGGCACTCAATTTCAGTAAGATGAAAGAGCTGATTGTGGACTTCAGGAAGGGTAAGATGAAGGAAAACATACCAATCATCATAGAGGGATCAGAAGTGGAGAGAGTGAGTATTTTCAAGTTCCTGGGTGTCAAGATCTCTGAGGATCTAACCTGGTCCCAACATATTGATGCAGTTATAAAGAAGACAAGACGGTAACTATGCTATATTAGGAGTATGAAGATTTTTGGCATGTCAACAAATACACTCAAAAACTTTAAAGACCTTGAAGGAGACTAGTGTTGAAGTTGCAGGGGCCCTGGCAGAAATATTTAAAATGTCGATATCCACGGGTCAGGTGCTGCAGGATTGGAGGATTGCTCATGTAGTTCCGTTGTTTAAAAAAGACTCAAAAAGTAACCCGGGAAATTATAGGCCGGTAAGTTTGACATCGGTAGTAGGTAAATTATTGGAAGGAGTACTAACAGATAGGATCTACAAGTATTTGGATAGACAGGGACTTATTAGAAAAAGTCAGCATGGCTTTGTGTGTGGTAGGTCATGTTTAACCAATCTGTTAGAGTTTTTCGAGGAAGTTCCAAGGAAGTGAAGAAGGAAAGGCAGCGGATGTTGTATACATGGATTTCAGAAAGGTAAGTTGCTAGGTATACATGGTGAGGTAGTAAATTGGATTAGACATTGTCTCAATGGGAGAAGCCAGAGAGTGGTAGTGGAGGATTGCTACTCTGAGTGGAGGCCTGTGACTAGTGGTGTGCCCCAGGGATCAGTACTGGATCCATTGTTACTTGTCATCTATATCAAGGATCTGGATGATAATGTGGCAAATTGGATCAGCAAATTTGCTGATGATACAAAGATTGGAGGTGTAGAAACATAAAAACATAGAAAATAGGTGCAAGAGTAGGCCATTCGGCCCTTCGAGCCTGCACCGCCATTTAGTATGATCATGGCTGATCATCCAACTCAGAACCCTGTACCTGCTTTCTCTCCATACCCCCGATCCCTTTAGCCACAAGGGCCATATCTAACTTCCTCTTAAATATAGCCAATGAACCGGCCTCAACTGTTTCCTGTGGCAGAGAATTCCACAGATTTACCACTTTCTGTGTGAAGAAGTTTTTCCTCATCTCGGTCCTAAAAGGCTTCCCCTTTATCCTTAAACTGTGACCCCACGTTCTGGACTTCCCCAACATCGGAAACAATCTTCCTGCATCTAGCCTGTCCAATCCCTTTAGAATTTTATACGTTTCAATAAGATCCCCCCTCAATCTTCTAAATTCCAGTGGGTATAAGCCTAGTCGATCCAGTCTTTCTTCATGTGAAAGTCCTGCCATCCCAGGAATCAATCTGGTGAACCTTCTTTGTACTCTCTCTATGGCAAGAATGTCTGTCCTCAGATTAGGGGACCAAAATTGCACACAATATTCTAGGTGCGGTCTCACCAAGGCCTTGTACAACTGCAGTAGAATCTCCCTGCTCCTGTACTCAAATCCTTTTGCTATGAATGCCAACATACCATTTGCCTTTTTCACCGCCTGCTGTACCTGCATGCCCACCTTCAATGACTGGTGTACAATGATACCCAGGTCTCGTTGCACCTCCCCTTTTCCTAATCGGCCACCGTTCAGATAATAATCTGTTTTCTTGTTCTTGCAACCAAAGTGGATAACCTCACATTTATCCACATTAAATTGCATCTGCTATGAATTTGCCCACTCACCTAACCTATCCAAGTCACCCTGCATCCTCTTAGCATCCTCCTCACAGCTAACACCACTGCCCAGCTTCATGTCATCCGCAAACTTGGAGATGCTGCATTTAATTCCCTCGTCTAAATTATTAATATATATTGTAAACAACTGGGGTCCCAGCACTGAGCCTTGTGGTACCCCACTAGTCACTGCCTGCCATTCTGAAAAGGTCCCATTTACTCCCACTCTTTGCTTCCTGTCTGCCAACCAATTCTCTATCCACATCAATACCATACCCCCAATACTGTGTGCTTTAAGTTTGCACACTAATCTCCAGTGTGGGACCTTTTGAAAATCTTTTTCAAAAGCCTTTTGAAAATCTAAATATACCACATCCACTGGCTCTCCCCTATCCACTCTACTAGTTACATCTTCAAAAAATTCTATAAGATTCATCAGACATGATTTTCCTTTCACCAATCCATGCTGACTTTGTCCGATGATTTCACTGATGTAGTGGACAGTGAGGAAGGTTTTCAAAGCTTGCAGAGGGATCTGGACCAGCTGGAAAAATGGGCTGAAAATTGGTAGTTGGAGTTTAATACAGACAAGTGTGAGGTATTGCACTTTGGAAGGAAAAACCAAGGTAGAACATACAAGGTAAATGGTAGGACACTGAGGAGTGCAGTAGAACAGAGGGATCTGGGAGTAAAATACATAATTCCCTAAAAGTGGCATCACAGGTAGATAAGGTTATAAAACGAGCTTTTGGTACATTGGCCTTTATAAATCAAAGTATTGAGTATAAGAGCTGGAATGTAATGGTGAGGTTGTATAAGGCATTGGTGAGACCAAACTTGGATTATTGTGTGCAGTTTTGGTCACCTAATTACAGGAAGGATATTAATAAGGTTGAAAGAATGCAGAGAAGGTTTACAAGGATGTTGCCAGGACTTGAGAAACTGAGTTACAGAGAAAGGTTGAATAGGTTAGGACTTTATTCCCTGGAGCGTAGGAGAATGAGAGGTGATTTGATAGAGGTATATAAAATTATGTTGTGTATAGATAGAGTGAATGCAAACAGGCTTTTTCCACTGAGGCTAGGGGAGGAAAAAACCCGAGGTCAGGTCATGGGTTAAGGGTGAGGGGGGAAAAGTTTAAAGGGAACATGAGGGGGTGCTTCTTCACACAGAGAGTGGAATGAGCTGCCAGATGAAGTGGTAAATGTGGGCTCACTTTTGACATTTAAGAAAAACTTGGACAGGTATATGGATGAGAGGGGTTTGGAGGGATGTGGCCCAGGTGCAGGTCTATGGTATGTGAAGATAGTTAAGAACAACGTTGGGCCCTTGAAGAATGAATTGGGTGAAATTGTTATGGGAAACAGAGAAATGGCAGAAGAATTTAATAAGTACTTTAGATCTGTCTTCACTCGGGAAGACACAAGCAATCTCCCAGATGTATGGATGGGCCAAGGACATAGGGTAACAGAGGAAATGAAACAGATTGACATTAGGAAGGAAACAGTGATGAGTAGACTGATGGGACTGAAGGCTGACAAATCCCCAGGTCCAGATGGTCTGCATCCTAGGGTACTAAAGGAGGTGGCTCTGGAAATTGCAGATGCATTGGTAATCATTTTCCAATGTTCCTTAGATTCAGGATCAGTTCCTGAGGATTGGAGAATGGCTAATGTTATCCCACTTTTTAAGAAAGGAGGGAGGGAGAAAACAGAGAACTATCGTCCTGTCAGCCTAACATCAGTAGTGGGGAAGATGCTAAAGTCCATTATTAAAGATGAAATAGTGGCATATCTAGATAGCAGTGATAGGATTGGGCTGAGCCAGCATGGATTTACCAAGGGCAAATCATGCTTGACTAATCTATTGGAGTTTTTTGAGGATGTAACCAGGAAGTTAGACAAGGGAGATCCAGTGGATGTAGTGTACCTTGATTTTCAGAAGGCATTTGATAAGGTCCCACATAGGAGATTGGTGGGTAAGATCAGAGCTCATGGCATTGGGGGGAAGATATTGACGTGGAGGGAAAACTGGTTGGCAGATAGAAAGCAAAGGGTAACGGTGAATGAGTGTTTCTCGGAATGGCAGGTGGTGACTAGTGGGGTGCCACAAGGCTCGGTATTGGGACCACAGCTGTTTACGATTTATATCAACGATTTAGATGACGGCATTGAGAATAACATCAGCAAGTTTGCTGATGATACTAAGCTGGGTGGCAGCGTGACATGTGATGAGGATGTTAGGAGAATTCAGGGTGACTTGAATAGGCTGAGTGAGTGGGCAGATACTTGGCAGATGATGTTTAATGTGAATAAGTGTGAGGTTATCCACTTTGGGAGTAAGAACAGGAAGGCAGATTATTATCTGAATGGTGTAGAGTTAGGTAAGGAAGAAATACAAAGAGATCTAGGAGTCCTTGTTCATCAGTCACTGAAAGTGAATGAGCAAGTGCAGCAGGCAGTGAAGAAGGCTAATGGAATGTTGGCCTTTATTACAAAGGGAATTGAGTACAAGAGCAAGGAAATCCTTTTGCATTTGTACAGGGCCCTGGTGAGACCACACCTGGAGTATTGTGTACAGTTTTGGTCTCCAGGGTTAAGGAAGGACATCCTGGCTGTAGAGGAAGTGCAGCGTAGATTAACAAGGTTAATTCCTGGGATGTCCAGACTGTCTTACGCAGAGAGGTTAGAGAAACTGGGCTTGTACACGCTGGAATTAAAGAGATTGAGAGGGGATCTGATTGCAACATATAAGATTATTAAGGGATTGGACAAGATAGAGGCAGGAAATATGTTCCAGATGCTGGGAGAGTCCAGTACCAGAGGGCATGGTTTGAGAATAAGGGGTAGGTCATTTCGGACAGAGTTAAGGAAAAACTTCTTCTCCCAGAGAGTTGTGGGTGTCTGGAATGCACTGCCTCGGAAGGCAGTGGAGGCCAATTCTCTGGATGCTTTCAAGAAGGAGCTAGATGGGTATCTTATGGATAGGGGAATCAAGGGATATGGGGACAAGGCAGGAACTGGGTATTGATAGTAGATGATCAGCCATGATCTCAGAATGGCGGTGCAGGCTCAAAGGGCGAATGGTCTACTTCTGCACCTATTGTCTATCATCTAAATCTCCTCTGCACCCTCTCCATAGCTTCCACATCCTTCCTATAATGAGGTGACCAGAATTGAACACAATACTCTAAGTGCAGTCTCACCAGAGATTTGTAGAGTTGCAACATGACCTCTCTACTCTTGAACCCAATCCCTCTGTTAATGAAGCCTAGCATCCCATAGGCCTTCTTAACCACCCTATCAACCTGTTCAGAGACCTTGAGGGATGTATGGATTTGAACCCCAAGGTCCTTTTGCTCATCCACACTCTTAAGTAACTGACCATTAATCCTGTACTCAGTCTTCTGGTTTGTTCTTTGAAAATGCATCACCTCACACTTGTCTGGATTGAACTCCATCTGCCATTTTTCTGCCCAACTCTGCAGCCTGTCTATATCCTCTTGTAACCTTTGACAACCTACAGCTCCATCCACAACTCCTCCAATCTTCGTGTCATCCGCAAACTTACTCACCCATCCTTCCGCCTCTACATCCAGGTCATTTATAAAAATCACAAATAGCAGGGGTCCCAGGACAGATCCCTGCGGCACTCCACTAGTGACTGATCTCCAGGCAGAATACTTTCCTTCCACAACTACCCTCTGCTTTCTTCCTTTAAGCCAATTTTTTATCCAAACAGCCAAGGTTCCACTTATCCCATGCCTCATGACTTTCTGGATGAGTCTCTCATGAGGGACCTTGTCAAATGCTTTGCTAAAGTCCATGTAGACCACATCCACTGCCCTACCCTCATCAATTTCTTTTGTTAGCTCCTCAAAAAACTCTATCAGGCTCGTGAGGCATGATCTTCCCTTCACAAAGCCATGTTGACTATCCATGAGTAGTCTGTACTTCTCCAAATGCTCGTAGATCCTATCCTTAAGAATCCTTTCCAGTAGTTAACTTTTACTAAACTTACTAAACCTTCAGTTAATTTCAGAACACACGGGTCACAAAATGCCTCTCCTGCAGAGTCTTGATGAAGAGTTTCCGCCAGAAACATCGACTGTTTATTAATTTCTGTCGATGCTGCCTGACCTGCGGCATTCCTCCAGCATTTTGTGTGTGCATCTGAATTTCCAACATCTGCAGAATCTCTTGTGCTTATCTCCTGCATTGTCACCTGGCCCCTTCAGGGTAGATTCAGTATATTTATCATGTGTACATCAAAGTATCCAATGAAATGCGTCATTTACATTAACAACCAACACATCTAGGGACGTGCTAGGGGCAGCCAGCTAGCATCGGCCACATTCTGGCACTAATGTAACATGCACACAACGCTCGGCAGACAATACAGAACACAACAACAGAGAAATGTGTGCCTCTCCTCCCCCCTCACCCCACCCACGTGCGGACAGTCCTCCAGGACTGGCCTCCACTCTTCCGTCTTCATGATTTGGCCATTGGGTTTTGATTTCTGGGCCTCCGGTCACCTTCAAGCTTCAATCCCTGATGAGCCGATGAGAAGAGGGCAAGTCCTGGCTGGTGATGGACGCGGCCTCCTGTGGAAGATTGCTCACACTACAGACCCTTCTGCTACAATATTGTACCAACACCAAGATCAATCTAACCCTTCCCTCCTACGTAACTCTCCACTTTTCATCATCTATGTATCTAGCTAAGAGTCTTTTAAATGTCCCTGAAGCATCTGCCTCTGCCCCTACCCTGGCAAGGTGTTCCATGCATCCACAACTTTGATAATCCCCGATACCTTCCTCCCATGACCTTAAAATTATGTCCCCTTATATCAATCGTTTTCCATCCACTCTATCTATGCTTCTTCTCATCTTGTACACATTTATGAAGTCACCTCTCATCCTCCTTTAGCTTGCTCAACCTATCCTCCTACAACATGATCACTAATCCAGGCAACATCCTCGTAAATATCCTCTGCGCCTTCTCTAAAACTTTCACATTCTTCCTATAAAGAGGCCACCAGAAGTGAACCCAAGCTCCAGGTGTGGTCTAAATGCTTCTCGATATATGTATGTATGTACGTATACCCAGTTGCTTCTATATTAGTCACCTCCTGTATCTGATGGCCACTGGATGCATGTTCGTGGTCTTCTTCACCGTTCACCTCAAGGTTCGACGTGTTGTGTGTTCACAGATGCTCTTCCTCACACCACTTCTGTAACGTGTAGTTATTCAAGTTGCTGTTGCCTTCCTGTCAGCTTGAACCAGTCTGTCTGGCCGTTCTCCTCTGACCCCTCTCATTAAACGGCATTTTCACCCTGAAGAACTGCCGCTCACTGGGTGTCTTTTTGTTTCTCACACCAGTCTCTGCAAACTCTACCGACTATTGTGTGAAAATCCGGGAGATCAGCAGTTCTGAGATACTCAACCACCCCGTCTGGCACCAACTATCATTCCACAGTCAAAGTCACTTAAATCACATTTCTTCCCCATTCTGATGTCTGGTCTGAACAACACTGAGTCTATTGATCATGTCAGATGCTGTTATGCATTGAGTTGCTGATTAGATATTTGCATGAACAAGCAGGTTTACATGTGTACCTAATAAAGTGGCCAATGAGTGTATGTATATGATAACCATCTCTCTCTCTCTCTCATACTCTATCTATACATGTGCGCATGTGTGTGTGTATGTGTGTGTGTATATATAGAGAGAGAGAGAGGGGGGGAGAGAGAGGAGGGGGAGAGAGAGAGAGAGTGAGAGAGAGAGAGAGAGAGAGACAGAGAGAGAGAGAGAGAGAGAGAGAGAGAGAGAGAGAGAGAGAGAGAGAGGGGGAGAGAGAGAGAGAGAGAGAGAGAGAGAGAGAGAGAGAGAGAGATGAGAGAGGGGGAGAGAGAGAGAGAGAGAGAGGGGGGAGAGAGAGAGAGAGAGAGAGAGAGAGAGAGAGAGAGAGAGAGAGAGAGGGGGAGAGAGGGGACAGTTTTTAAATTGCTCTGAACTCCTTGAAAGTGCTTGTCTTTCCACTACCAACTCCTCAAGCTCACTGTCAGGTGACAACCATGAGGAACAAGGCTAATTGATTGGTTGGCTCACTAGCCTTGAGATCTTGATTCAGCTATTGACTGTCAGAGAGCCAGTTTCACTCGTGCATTTGGAGCAGGCGATGGCTGAACATCGAGACTATTAACCTCTGGCCCGGCAGGCTGGGACACATCAGAGCAGCATTAATTAGGGAGTCATTCGGAATCACATGTTTCACCCGCATTGGCATGTCAGTCAATAGTGGCTATGACAGCTTCATTTGGTCAGCCCTTACAGCACTCCGTCTTATAAAATACTTTCTGCAACCAGCACTCCGTCTTATAAAATACTTTCTGCAACAGAGCAAAAATCTCTCCTTGATGGAGACAGCAAGTTACAAATGGGTTTTCTTCTCTTAGCCTAAACTCTGCTATTTTACTCTTTTTACATTAACTGTTTCAGAGCTCACTCTCACGAGTACGTGCTAACGGGTGCCACGGTTGTGTAGAAGACAGTGCAGTGCTATTACAGCTCAGCGTGTCGGAGCTCAGAGTTCAATCACAGCATCCTCTGTGAGGGAGTTTGAATATTCCTTCCCTTGTGAATGCGGGTTTCCTCCGGGTGCTCCGGTTTCCTCCCACAGTCCAGAGATGTACTGGTCAGTAGTTAATTGTGAATTATCTTGTGATTCGGCTGGGGTTATATCGGAGGTTTGCTGTGTGGTGTAGCTTGCTGAGCCACAAGGACCCATTCTGCACTGTATCTCTAAAGTAATAATATAATCAAACCCATCACTACTTGGGTGAAAAGATGGGAGTTATGCAGAGAAATTTATCTGAGGCTATGATGCTTTAGAGAAGGTGCTGAGGAGATATACCAGCATGCTGCCTGAATTAGAGAGCAAGAGGACAGGTTGAATGAGTCTTTTGTCTTTGGAGTGAAGGAGGTAGAAAGGCAACTTGATGGAAGTGTACAAATTGATAAGAGGTATAGATCGAGTTGGCAGCCAGAGACTTTTTCCCAGGACAGAAGTGGCTAATACAAGTGGGCATAGCTTAATGTGATTGGAGGAAAGTATACTGGGAAGTCAGAGGTAGGTTTTTCACACAGAGTGTGGAGGTAGAGACAGATACATTTGGGACATTTATGAGACTCTTATGAGTCTTACGTACATGGTTGATAGAAAAATGGAGGGAGGGAAGGATTTAATTGATCTTGGAGAATAAGTCAGCATAGCATCATGAGTCGAAGGGCCTGAACTGTGCTGTAGTGTTCTACGTTCTATGTTCTGTGTCGTTTGCTCTACATTGTATGTTCTACGCTCTATGTTATGTCTTGTTTGTTCCACATTGTATGTTCTATGTTCTATGTTCCGTCTTGTTTGATCTACATTGTATGTTCTATGTTTTACATTCTGTCTCATTTGTTCTACATTGTATGTTCTATGTTCTGTCTTGTTTCATTCTACATTGTATGTTCTATGTTCTATGTTATGTCTCGTTTGTTCCACATTGTATGTTCTATGTTCTATGTTCTGTGTCATTTGTTCTACATTGAATGTTCTACGTTCCGTCTCGTTTGTTCGACAGTATATCTTCTATGTTCAGTCTCGTTTGTTCTACATTGAATGTTCTATGTTTCATCTCGTTTGTTCTACATTGCATGTTCTACATTCTACGTTCTGTCTCATTTGTTCTACATTGTATGTTCTATGTTCTGTCTCGTTTGTTCTACGTTGTATGTTCTACGTTCAGTCTCATTTGTTCTACATTGAATGTTCTATGTTCTGTGCCGTTTGTTCTACATTGTATGTTCTACGTTCTATGTTCTGTCTCATTTGTTCTATGTTGTATGTTCTACATTCTACGTTACACCTTGTTTGTTCTACATTGTATGTTCTACGTTCTACATTCTGTCTTGTTTGGTCTACATTGTATGTACTATGTTCTGTCTCGTTTGTTCTACATTGTATGTTCTATGTTCAGTCTCGTTTGTTCTACATTGTATGTTCTATGTTCTGTCTTGTTTGTTCTACATTGTATGTTGTACGTTCTATGTTCTCTCCTCTGTTCTACATTGTATGTTCTTCGTTGTATGTTAAGACTTGTTTTGTTCGAAATTGTATGTTCTACGTTCTGTCTCATTTGTTCTACATTGAATGTTCTATGTTCCGCCTCGTTTGTTCTGCGTTGTATGTTCTATGTTCTACGTTCCGTCTCGTTTATTCTACATTGAATTTTCTACGTTCTACGTTCCGTCTCGTTTGTTCAACATTGAATTTTCTACATTCTGTCTCATTTGTTTTACATTGTATGTTCTATGTTCTAACGTTCTGCCTTGTTTGTTCTACATTGTATGTTCCATGCTGTGTCTCGTTTGTTCTACATTGTATGTTCTACGGTCTATGTTCTGTGTCGTTTATTCTACATTGTATGTTTTACGTTCTACGTTCCATCTCGTTTGTTCTACATTGAATGTTCTACATTCTGGCTCGTTTGTTTTACATTGTATGTTCTATGTTCTACGTTCTGTCTTATTTGTTCTAAATTGTATGTTCTATGTTCTGCGTCTGTCTTATTTGTTCTACATTGTATGTTCTATGCTGTGTCTCATTTGTTCTACATTGTATGTTCTACGTTCCATCTCGTTTGTTTTACATTCTAAGTTCTGTCTTGTTTTGTTCTACGTTGTATGTTCTACGTTCTACATTCTGTCTCGTTTGTTCTACATTGTATGTTCTGCGTTCTACGTTACAACTCATTTGTTCCACATTGGATGTACTATGTTATAAGTTCTATGTTTTGTGTCATTTGTTCTACATTGTATGTTCTATGTTCTAAGTTCCATCTCGTTTGTTCTACATTGAATGTTCTACGTTCCATCTCATTTGTTTTACATTCTAAGTTCTGTCTTGTTTTGTTCTACGTTGTATGTTCTACGTTCTGTCTCGTTTGTACTAAATTGTATGTTCTACGTTCTACGTTCTGTCTCATTTGTTCTACATTGAATGTTCTATGTTCTGTCTCGTTTGTTCTACGTTGTATGTTCTACGTTCTGTCTCGTTTGTTCTACATTGTATGTTCTGCATTCTACGTTACAACTCGTTTGTTCCACATTGGATGTACTATGTTATAAGTTCTATGTTTTGTGTCATTTGTTCTACATTGTATGTTCCACGTTCCATCTCGTTTGTTTTACATTCTCAGTTCTGTCTTGTTTTGTTCTACATTGTATTTTCTACGTTCTACGTTCCATCTCGTTTGTTCTACATTGAATGTTCTATGTTCCATCTCGTTTGTTTTACATTCTAAGTTCTGTCTTGTTTTGTTCTACATTGTATGTTCTACGTTCTACGTTCTGTCTCCTTTGTTCTACATTGAATGTTCTACTTTCTGTGCCATTTGTTCTACGTTGTACGTTCTACGTTCTACGTTCTGTCTCATTTGTTCTACATTGAATGTTCTATGTTCTGTCTCATTTGTTCTACATTGTATGTTCTATGTTCAGTCTCATTTGTTCTACATTGTATGTTCTACGTTCTATGTTCTGTCTCGTTTGTTCTACATTGTATGTTCTACATTCTATGTTCTGTCTGGTTTGTTCTACGTTGTACGTTCTACATTCTACGTTACACCTTGTTTGTTCTACATTGTATGTTCTATTTTCTATTGTTATGAATCCCGTATCTGGATAACTTACCAGCAAAGATAGAGAGGTCCATTGAAGTCTGATGTCACTATTTTCAAACGCTTTTATTTATAAAGGGGCACAAAAGTAAGGTTAATGCAAACATTCAGGTAATACACATCACCAATACGCAATCAAAAGCGCGGGTATGGTCATAATCATCATTAAGAAGTAATCTCGGCTGTTGTCTAGGGGATAATATTTTTGTCCATTGGAAATATAAAAAGTCATTCAGAAGTCTGCAGACTTTAGCCTTTCGACGAATCGTTGGGTTTCACGTGTTTTAGAGGGATCGGTGAAATCGAAAAGAAAACTTGCCCGTGTCTTTATGAAGCCACTCCGTTAAAATCAGGGGAGCGTTGGTTTCCCCGTTGTTAGTTCGAAGTCCTTCTCGGTATTATCAGCCACCCGCTCCCCAGGCAAAGGAGTTAGGAGCACACGTGGCGTTGAGTGGCTTCCAGCTCTCCCGGGAGCGTTGACCGAGCAAGTTCCTCTGGTGCATCACTGGGGTACTGCCTCCTGCAGTCCGCTTTTATCTTTACTTGCAGGGTTGTAGCTGTCCATCAAAGTAGGGGGATGCAATCTCCACCCCCACATTGCCCGAGGGTGTTCATGTCCATGGTATCTGTCATGTAGTAGGGACACACAGGTGCCTCTAAGAACAATGGCCAGAACCGTTGCATTGTCTCTCACTTCCGAGACCCGAATTAATAGCGATCTTGTGATTCTCCGGAAGGAGGGGGCTGCTCCCGCTCCTTCGGCCCCTCAGAGCTGTGGTACCTTCATAACACTATGTTCTCTCTTGTGTGTTCTACATTGTATGTTGTACGTTCTACGTTCTCTCGTCTGTTCTGCATTGTATGTTCTTCGTTGTATGTTAAGACTTGTTTTGTTCTACATTGTATGTTCTACGTTCTACATTCCATCTCGTTTGTTCTACATTGAATCTTCTACATTCTGTCTCGTTTGTTTTACATTGTTGTTCTATGTTCTAACGTTCTGCCCTGTTTGTTCTACATTGTATGTCCTATGGTCTATGTTCTGTCTCATTTATTCTACATTGTATGTTCCATGTTCTACGTTCTGTCTCGTTTGTTCTACATTGTATGTTCTATGTTCTATGTCTGTCTTGTTTGTTCTATACTGTATGTTCTATGTTCTGTCTGGTTTGTTCTACATTGTACGTTCTACATTCTACGTTACACCTTGTTTGTTCTACATTGTATGTTCTATGTTCAGTCTCATTTGTTCTACATTGTATGTTCTATGTTCAGTCTCGTTTGTTCTACATTGTATGTTCTATTTTCTGTCTCGTTTGTTCTACATTGTATGTTCTATGTTCTATGTTCTGTCTCGTTTGTTCTACATTGTATGTTCTATGTTCTATGTTCTGTCTCGTTTGTTCTACATTGTATGTTCTATGTTCTGTCTCGTTTGTTCTACATTGTATGTTCTATGTTCTGTCTCGTTTGTTCTACATTGTATGTTCTATGTTCTATGTTCTGTCTCGTTTGTTCTACATTGTATGTTCTATGTTCTGTCTCGTTTGTTCTACATTGTATGTTCTATGTTCTGTCTCGTTTGTTCTACATTGTATGTTCTATGTTCTATGTTCTGTCTCGTTTGTTCTACATTGTATGTTCTATGTTCTGTCTCGTTTGTTCTACATTGTATGTTCTATGTTCTGTCTCGTTTGTTCTACATTGTATGTTCTATGTTCTGTCTCGTTTGTTCTACATTGTATGTTCTATTTTCTATTGTTACGAATCCCGTATCTGGATAACTTACCAGCAAAGATAGAGAGGTCCGTTGAAGTCTGATGTCACTATTTTCAAACGCTTTTATTTATAAAGGGGCACAAAAGTAAGGTTAATGCAAACATTCAGGTAATACACATCACCAATACGCAATCTAAAGCGCGGGTATGGTCATAATCATCATTAAGAAGTAATCTCGGCTGTTGTCTAGGGGATAATATTTTTGTCCATTGGAAATATAAAAAGTCATTCAGAAGTCTGCAGACTTTAGCCTTTTGACGAATCGTTGGGTTTCACGTGTTTTAGAGGGATCGGTGAAATCGAAAAGAAAACTTGCCCGTGTCTTTATGAAGCCACTCCGTTAAAAATCAGGGGAGCGTTGGTCTCCCCGTTGTTAGTTCGAAGTCCTTCTCGGTAGTATCAGCCACCCGCTCCCCAGGCAAAGGAGTTAGGAGCACACGTGGCGTTGAATGGCTTCCAGCCATGGGAGCACTGAGCGAGGGTGTCCTCAACATATAGCGTTGAGCGAGCAAGTTCCTCTGGTGCATCACAGGGGTACTGCCTCCTGCAGTCCGCTTTTATCTTTACTTGCAGGGTTGTAGCTGTCCATCAAAGTAGGGGGATGCAATCTCCACCCCCACATTGCCCGAGGGTGTTCATGTCCATGGTATCTGTCATGTAGTAGGGACACACAGGTGCCTCTAAGAACAATGGTCAGAACCGTTGCATTGTCTCTCACTTCTGAGACCTGAATTAATAGCGATCTTGCGATTCTCCGGAAGGAGGGGGCTGCTCCCGCTCCTTCGGCCCCTCAGACCTGTGGTACCTTCATAACACTATGTTCTCTCTTGTGTGTTCTACATTGTATGTTGTACGTTCTACGTTCCGTCTCGTTTGTTCAACATTGTATGTTCTTCGTTGTATGTTAAGACTTGTTTTGTTCTAAATTGTATGTTCTACGTTCTACGTTCCGTCTCGTTTGTTCTACTTTGAATGTTCTGTGTTCTGTCGCATTTGTTCTACATTGTATGTTCTACATTCTACATTCCGTCTTGTTTTGTTCAACATTGTATGTTCTACGTTCTACGTTCCATCTCGTTTGTTCTACATTGAATGTTCTACATTCTGTCTCGTTTGTTTTACATTCTATGTTCTGTCTTGTTTTGTTCTACATTGTATGTTCTACATTCTGCGTTCCATCTCGTTTTTTCTACATTGTATGTTCTGTGTTCTGTCGCATTTGTTCTACATTGTATGTTCTACATTCTACATTCCGTCTTGTTTGTTCTACATTGTATGTTCTACATTCTACATTCCGTCTTGTTTTGTTCAACATTGTATGTTCTACGTTCTACGTTCCATCTCGTTTGTTCTACATTGAATGTTCTACATTCTGTCTCGTTTGTTTTACATTCTATGTTCTGTCTTGTTTTGTTCTACATTGTATGTTCTACGTTCTACGTTCTGGCTCATTTGTTCTCCATTGTATGTTCTATGTTGTTTGTTCTGCATTGTATGTTCTATGTTCTACGTTCTGTCTCGTTTGTTCTACATTGAACGTTCTGTGTTCCGTCTCGTTTGTTCTACATTGTACGTTCTATGTTCAGTTTCGTTTGTTGTACATTCTATTTTCTGTCTCGTTTGTTCTGCATTGTATGTTCTACGTTCTACGTTCTGTCTCGTTTGTTCTACATTGTATGTTCTCTGTTCCATCTTGTTTATTCTACATTCTATGTTCAGTCTCGTTTGTTGTACATTCTACGTTCTGTCTCGTTTGTTTTACATTGTATGTTCTATGCTGTGTCTCATTTGTTCTACATTGTATCTTCTACGGTCTATGTTCTGTCTCATTTGTTCTACATTGTTTGTTCTACGTTCTGCGTTCCATCTCGTTTTTTCTACATTGTATGTTCTGTGTTCTGTCGCATTTGTTCTACATTGTATGTTCTACATTCTACATTCCGTCTTGTTTGTTCTACATTGTATGTTCTACATTCTACATTCCGTCTTGTTTTGTTCAACATTGTATGTTCTACGTTCTACGTTCCATCTCGTTTGTTCTACATTGAATGTTCTACATTCTGTCTCGTTTGTTTTACATTCTATGTTCTGTCTTGTTTTGTTCTACATTGTATGTTCTACGTTCTGGCTCATTTGTTCTCCATTGTATGTTCTATGTTGTTTGTTCTGCATTGTATGTTCTACGTTCTACGTTCTGTCTCATTTGTTCTACATTGAATGTTCTATGTTCCGTCTCGTTTGTTGTACTTTGTATGTTCTACGTTCTATGTTCTGTCTCGTTTGTGCTACATTGTGTGTTCTATGTTCACCCTCCAAGCATCAGGTAGCATAATGACAGTCACTCCCTCACCACTGACATTTGTGGTCTCAGGTTGAGGTGATCATCTGCTACTTGTTGATTGATTTTGTCTTCTTGGACTATTACAGGGACCCGTCCTTGCTGACTGACAATGAACGTATATTCTTACACCTTCAACAGCTCACTGTCTTTAGGAAAAGAGGAGATTAAACCTACTTCTTAGCCATACAGAATAAACACAGGAGGTTCTGCAGATGCTGGAAATTCTGAGTAGCACACACAAAACACTGGAATAACTCAGTAGGTCAGGCAGCATCTATAGAGAAGAATAAATAGCTAACACCCTGTCCTAATGAAGGGTCTCTGCCCAAAATGTTGACTGTTTATTTCTCTCCATAGATGCTGCTTGACCTACTGAGTTCTTCCAGCAGAGGTGTATTCTTTGCTATATCATGGTTTTCTGAAAGGAATTATTATAATTCACTTTCCATTTACATTCGGTGGCCATTTTACCTCCTGCGCCTATACAAATGTCGGGGTGGAGGTACGTCTCTACCGAAGGAGGTGGAAGGTGCTCCTTCCGTCCATTAGCCTGCAGGTCACCTGGGACAAGGGGTAGCAGCTGCTTGGCCCCCTGGTCCAGGTTATGTGAAGCCATTAGAACAGGTGGTGGATGGTCATACGAGTAGGCGGTGCATATCACAGGTCCTGGTGATGCGACCACTGATGCCACGTAGACAATTTCTGAAGAGTATTGATAACGAGAGTCGCTTCAGACCAGGCGGCAAAATCTGGGCCTGGAGCAAGTCACTAGGCAGCGTGGTCTAGGCCTGGGGCCTTTTGGAGGAGCTGTGCCTGGGTCTTAGTGTGATGCACGATGTGCTGTTTAGACTATTTAAACATCGACGCAGATTGGAGATGAGAGCTTTCCAGGGCACCGGAGAGCTTTACTGTTTCGTTGTTGGGTCAATTTAAACACCTGTCCAGATTGACTGAAAAGACACGGTGTCATTCAGGACAAGAGCTGATTTTGCTTGCTCTCCGTGATGGTCATTTCCATGTTGCTGAGGCTATGAAGACTGCCCCGGCTGCTGTGCTCCATGCTCGCGAATATGAATTTATAAGCAAGGCTTTGGGCCTACTTCGGACTGCTCTGGGGTTTTGACCTGAAGACTCATTTTTGGTTTGAAATGCTGTTTTGAAATGCAGTTGTTTGCATGACTTTTATTTTTTTCTTTCTCTTGCACATCAAGGGTTAGTCTTTTATTTTTATTTTTATGCTTTTTTTCTTTAATTGCTTTCTTTCAGTTGCTTGCTTTGTGGCTACCTGTGAGCAAGCAAATTTCAAGATTGTGAAATATATACATTCCTTGATAATAAGTGTACTGGAATCTTGAATCTTGAATGGCTGTGGTAACCCATTTTGTAAAGACCCTGTCCAGAAGAAGGCATTGGCAAACCACTTCTGTAGAAAAATTTGCCGAGAGCAACTATGGTGATAGAGGATCTTGATTGTGTATGTAGTACAACACAGCACATAATGAAGTGCTCACTCAGTGAATGTTCATGGTCTCTTCTGTGGGGGGGGGGGTGGTGAAGGAGTTTTCTCTCACAGAACTAACGCTCACTGGATGGTTTTAGTTTACCCCACCATTCTCTGTAAAATCTAGTGACTGTTGTGTGTGAAAATCCCAGGGGATCAGCAGTTTCTGAGATACTCAAACCACCCCATCTGGCACCAATCATTCCACAGTCAATGTCACTTAGATCACATTTCTTCCCCGTTCTGATGTTTGGTCTGAACAACTGAACCTCTTGACCATGTCTGCACGCTTTCATGCATCGAGTTTCTTCCATATGATTGGCTGGTTAGGTATTTGCATTAATGTGCAGGATTACAGGTGTACCTAATAAAGTGGCCATGGAGTGTATAATATGCATCATGACAGACAGCGTGCTGTGAAAACAACAGGTACAATGAATAGGATGCATGGTATTTGAATGAAGATGCATTGTGTATGCTGTTCTCAGATCCACTCAGTTTTCCTGTGCAGTGACGTTGACAATGTCAAACAATAACAACACACTTCACGGAGCATGAAGTCATTACTCTGTGCGATGCGAGGTGAAGCTGATTTGTCAAATCACAAAATTGCTGGTTCCTCACTTGCAATGTCATTCCTTCAACAGATATTTGCAACTACAGGCTGGGTCAGTCCAGTAACAGGGAGAAACTTGTACAAACACATCTTCCATGCTCTCTTCTCACTGCTGCCATCAGGAAGGAGGTACAGGAGCCTCAGGACCCACACAGACAGGGCCAAGAACAGTTATTACCCCTCAACCATCAAGCTGTTGAAACAGAGGGGATAATTTCACTTACTCCATCACTGAAATATTCCCACAACCTATGGACTCCCTCTCAAGGACTCTTTGCCTCATGTTCTCGATATTTACTTACTATATATTTAGAATTATTACTGCTTTCTTTTTACAACCGCACAATCCATGTTTTCTGCACACTGGTTTGTTTGTCCTGCTTGGTGCAGTCTTTCACTGATTCTATTGTGTTTCTTGTATCAATGCCCGCAGGAAAATGAACCTTAGGGTTTACGGTGACATACACAGACCTTGATAATAAATTTAATTTGAACTCTGAACTTCAGTGCACAGCCTCTGATTGAGAATTGTGTGGAAGATCACACAGATTCATCTTTCACTTGTTACCGTTCAGCTGTACGTGTACACCGCCAAACTAACCAATGTTTCTCTGGATCAACACAGTGCATATAACTCACACAGACAGACAGACAGACAATACTTTATTGATCCCGAGGGAAACTGGGTTTCGTTATAGTCGCACCAACCAAGAATAGTGTAGAAATATAGCAATATAAAATCAGAAATAATTAAATAATAATAAGTAAATTATTCCAAATGGAAATAAGTCCAGGACCAGCCTATTGGCTCAGGGTGTCTGACACTCTGAGGGAGGAGTTGTAAAGTTTGATGGCCACAGGTAGGAATGACTTCCTATGATGCTCAGTGTTACATCTCGGTGGAATGAGTCTCTGGCTGAATGTACTCCTGTGCCTAACCAGTATGTTATGGAATGGATGGGAGTCATTGTCCAAGATGGCATGCAACTTGGACAGCATCCTCTTTTCAGACACCATCGTCAAAGAGTCCAGTTCCACCCCCACAACATCACTGGCCTAATGAATGAGTTTGTTGATTCTGTTGGTGTCTGCTACCCTCAGCCTGCTGCCCTAGCACACAACAGCAAACATGATAGCACTGGCCACCACAGACTTGTAGAACATCCTCAGCATCATCCGGCAGATGTTAAAGGACCTCAGTCTCCTCAGGAAGTAGAGACTGCTCTGACCCTTCTTGTAGACAGCCTCAGTGTTCTTTGACCAGTCCAGTTTATTGTCAATTCATATCCCCAGGTATTTGTAATCCTCCACCATGTCCACACTGACCCCTTGGATGGAAACAGGGGTGACCGGTGCCTTAGCCCTCCTCAGGTCCACCACCAGCTCCTTAGTCTTTTTCACATTAAGTTGCAGATGATTCTGCTCACACCATGTGACAAAGTTTCCCACTGTAGCCCTGTACTCAGCCTCATCTCCCTTGCTGATGCATCCAACTATAGCAGAGTCATCAGAAAACTTCTGAAGATGGCAAGACTCTGTGTTGTAGTTGAAGTCCGAGGTGTAGATGGTGAAGAGAAAGGGGGACAGGACAGTCCCCTGTGGAGCCCCAGTGCTGCTGATCACTCTGTCTGACACACAGTGTTTCAAGCGCACGTACTGTGGTCTGCCAGTCAGGTAATCAATAATCCATGGCACCAGGGAAGCATCCACCTGCATCACTGTCAGCTTCTCACCTAGCAGAGCAGGGCAGATGGTGTTGAATGCATTGGAGAAGTCAAAAAACATGACCCTCAGAGTGCTCGCCGGCTTGTCCAGGTGGGCGTAGACACAGTTCAGCAGGTAGAGGATGGCATCCTCAACTCATAGTCGGGGCTGGTAGGCGAACTAGAGGGGGTGTAAGTGTGGCCTAACCATAAGCTGGAGCTGCTCTAGAACAAGTCTCTCCAGGGTCTTCATGATGTGGGAGGTCAATGCCACTGGTCTGTAGTCACCACTGGGGCACTGTGTCTTCGGTACAGGAACGAGGCAGGACGTCTTCTACAGCACAGGAACCCTCTGGAAACTCAGCTCAGGTTGAAGACATGATGAAGTACTCCACATAGCTGGGGGGCAAGGCTTTGAGCACCCTGGGCTGACATCATCCGAGCCTGCAGCCTTGCTTGGGTGGAGACATTTCAGCTGTCTTCTCACCTGTTCAGCTGTGAAGCCACACAAAACACATGAAGTAATATTACCACAAATAAATTTTAAAATATTTAAAATATATTCCAGAAGATTGACATTTAACATAAAGTTCATTTACAAATAGTTTAACTCTACTGGCACTTCATACATGATGAGCCTTGGGTGATGAAAGGGGTTCAGTAATCTTACAGCCTGGGGAAGAAACTAATCCCATCCTAACTGTTCTTTTTTTAATGCTATGGTACCTTTTGCCTGATGGTAGATGGTCAAAGAGATTGTGCACAGATGGGAGGGATCATTGACAAAGCTAAGGGCCCTGCACACACAGTGCTCCTCAGTATCTCTAACGGATGAAAGATAAACCATGAGCCTCAGCAGATTAATTTGTCATAATAAATTATAACATTAAATCATATATTGTTTCTGAATTTCTTGTTATTTCAATGAATTGTTTTAATTTTTTAAACAAAAATCTTGTGATTTGCCCTAATGAAAGGTCTCGGCCTAAAATGTTGACAGTTTATTTCTCTCCATAGATGCTGCCTGACCTTCTAAGTTCCTCCAGTATTTTGTGTGTGTTGCTCTGGATTTCCAGCATCTGCAGAGTCTCTTGTGCTCTTAATTTGTACAGTGACAGTAAGTCCTATCATTGCAGCCATCTTATGAGATAGTCTGGTGATAGTGAGTGAGGGTAAGTGTTCCCTCTCATGGTCTGTGGGCCAGGAGCTCACATCAAGTTCAATTGTCATTCAGGCATGAATACCCACGATACAGCCGAATAAAACGGCATTACTCTGGGCCTAAAACACAGTACCAACGTCACACACAGCACAAGGCATGTACAGTTCTGTGCAAAAGGCTCTGGGTGCCTAAGACTATAGTATTTGTCAATGTGAAGAGGAGAACAAGTTTGTAAATCTGGCAGGAGCAAAGGATGTTGGAATGGTGCGGTGTTGACACACTGAGATGCCAGGCAAGGTCATTTGATTCTAAGCAATTGGTTTAATGATCACTACAGAATGTCTCTCTGGTGCTTCCTGCTCCCTGTCCTCTCCCTTCCCCTTTTCCCAACCATAATTCCCCTCTCCCTTCCCCTTCCCACTCTCAGTCCAATACAGAGACCCATATCAGAACGGTACACATAAGTCATGATTTTTTTTCCGGCAGCAGTACAGAGCGATATATAAAATTACTACAGTACTGTGCAAAAGTCTCAGGCATGTTAGCTATATACAGTATATGTGATATAGCATGTTGTTAAGCCTGCAGATAATCCAGCACGTCTTGCACAGAGCGAACGCTGGAGAGGAGCCCTGGTGTCAGCGTGGGCACTGCTCCACATCACCAACTCGACGCCTCCCAGCTGGGCGGCTGAAACAGGACACCACAGCGTGTTGCCTAGTCCTTGCTATAACCAGGGCCACGCAGCTGCCCCACCATCAACCCCGCCACTAAAGCAGAGAACCAGACTACACCAATGTCCAACAGGATCTTGCAATCGCAGGAAGAACGATCACATCAAAGAACTATGGGATTTTTTGCAATTGTGTGTGCTAGTGAACCCTGAAAACCTCAGGACCATGAACATATTACTGACCAGGAGCATTGTCCATGGGCTCTCAGCTGAGACCACTGTACACTGGGAAAGTTGCCTCTTGACTGGCTGCATTGTGATTCAATATGCCGCAATTAGCCACAAGTTCCTCTGAAGCTCGAGGCAATAGGTAATTATTTTAACAATCATACCTTCACTGCCTTCTGTGGCAAAGAATTTCCTCCTCATCTCTGTTCTAAAGGAACGTCCTTCTGCTCTGAGGCTGTGCCCTCTGGTCCCCCTCTATTGGAAACAACCTCTCCACGTCCAATCTAGGTCGGTGGTGTTTATTTAATTTAATAAAAAAAAATTATGCTGTAATAATCGGTTTTGTTCTAACATTTAAATCTTGTAAGGAGGCTTAGGTTTAATTCTCATTCTGAACTTCCTACTGAGCAAAGATAAGTAGAAATATGTGTAATTTTATAATCGCTCTCTTCATCCCTGGGATAAAGCTACTCGGGAAACCCTAGGCCCAGGTTTTACTCTGCTTTCTACTCCATTAATATTATTGCAGGTTCTGAGACCTCATGTAAAAGCACTTAATCAAAGGCAATGGATTGAAAATCTTGTTCCACTACTCTACTTATGTGATTCATTCCTCTGGATAAAAGAAGTTGCAAAAAAACACATTACCAGTGCTGCAGCGAAGACATGCATTATGTGCTAAGCAGATGAGAGGCCTATCAGCAGACCCATCCCTCTGGGTACTGGGACAGAATCTGTCTCCATTCATCCATACGCTTGCTGTTTCTCATCTTGTGACAGCCATATTTGTGGTTTGCACTGCGAGGGCCGTCAGCAAATGCAGCTCACTTGGAATTTATTATATTAACTGTCTGTCATTTAAGGGGTTCATGTGGGGAGTGGGGAGGGGCTCTGCTTCACATGCTTTGACATCATGGGCACTAGCTTTCCCATCCCATCATATAGGCCACCCTCAAAAAGGACCTCCATCACCCAGGACAAGTCCTCTTCTCATTGCCACCATCAGGGAGGAGGTCCAAGAGTCTGAAGATACACACTCAACATTTCAGGAACAGCTTCACCATCAGATTTCTGAATGAATAATGAATCCATGAATGCTACCTCAGTATTTTTTTCACTCTCTTTTGGTGCCACTTATTTAATTTATTTTTTAATATACTTTTCTTATTGTAATTTATAGATGTTCTATTATGTATTACAATGCACTGCTGCTGCAAAACAACAAATTTCATGGCATATGCCAGTGATATTAAACCTGATTCTCATTCTATTTTACCAGAAAATATTCATCAAAAAGTTTTAACCGTATACTTCATGAAATTGGAGATATGTAAAATAACAAAGTTCCTTCCATTTCTAAGATAGCGTGATGGTTAGCGCAACACTATTAAGGCTTGGGGTGTCGGAGTTCAGAGTTCAGGTGTCGTCTGTAAGGAGCTTATACAATTCTTCCCGTGGAAGGTGTGTGTTTCTTCCAGGTACTCCTGCATCCTCCCACAGTCCAAAGACAGGCCGGTTAGCAGGTTAATGGTCTCTGTAAATAGTCCTGTGATTAGGCTGGGATGCTGGGTGGGGGGACTCGAAGGGCCAGAAGGGTCTGTATCTCGCAGTATCAATAAATCATATAAATAAAGATGTGACATGACGGCATCCTGGTTAGCACAACTCTTTACAGCACCAGCAATCCAGGTTCAATTCCCACTGCCGTCTGTAAGGAAATCCTACGTTCCTTCTGTCACTGTGTGTGTTTCCTCTGGTTGCTCTCGGGTCCTCCATCATAGAAAGACATACGAGTCAGTAGGCTCAATGGCTGTAACTGGGCAGTGTGGGCTCGTTGAGGTGCGAGGGCTTCTAACCAAGTGTATCTCTGAATAAATAAAGAACCAAAATCAATAGATAACTACCAACTGACCTTACACAGTCATAGTACAAACCCTATTGTACAGTCAGGGTAAATATCCTATAGTACACAGTCACAGGACATATTCTATAGCACAGTCATAATTCGTGTTCTATAGTACATAGTCATATAACATATCCTATATTAAATAGTGATATTACATATTGTATAGTACCGTCATAGTACTTATCCTATAGTACACAGTCATGCTATATAGTTCAGTATAGTACATATCCTACAATACAGGCAAAATAATCATCCTATACTATATGGTCATCATACATATGCTATATAGCACAGTGATTATACATGTCCTATAGCAGAGTTATAATACATATCCTACAGTACAGTCATAGTACATATCCTATAGCACAGTCATAGGACATATTCTATAGCACAGTCATAATACGTTCTATAGTACACAGTCATGCTGTATATCCCATAGTTCAGTCACAGTACATATCCTATAATACAGACAATATACATAGCCTATACTATACGGTCATCATAACCATATAACAATTACAGCACGGAAACAAGCCATCTCGGCCCTTCTAGTCCGTGCCGAACGCTTACTCTCACCTAGTCCCACTAACCCGCACCCAGCCCATAACCTTCCATTCCTTTCCTGTCCATATACCTACCCAATTTTTTTTTAAATGACAAAATGGAACCTGCCTCTACCACTTCTACCGGAAGCTCGTTCCACACAGCTACCACTCTCTGAGTAAAGAAGTTCCCCCTTGTGTTACCCCTAAACTTTTGCCCCTTAACTCTCAACTCATGTCCTCTTGTTTGAATCTCCCCTACTCTCAATGGAAAAAGCCTATCCACATCAACTCTATCTATCCCCCTCATAATTTTAAATTTCAAGTCCCCCCTCAACCTTCTACGCTCCAAAGAATAAAGACCTAACTTGTTCAACCTTTCTCTGTAACTTAGGTGCTGAAACCCAGGTAACATTCTAGTAAATCTTCTCTGTACTCTCTCTGTTTTGTTGACATCTTACCTATAATTCGGACACAATACTCCAAATCCGGCCTTACCAATGCCTTGTACAATTTTTAAATTACATCCCAACTCCTATACTCAATGCTCTGATTTACAAAGGCCAGCATAAAAAAAGCTTTCTTCACCACCCTATCCACATGAGATTCCACCTTCAGGGAACTATGCACCGTTATTCCTAGATCACTCTGTTCTACTGCATTCTTCAATGCCCTACCATTTACCATGTATGTCCTATTTGGATTATTCTTACCAAAATGTAGCACCTTGTACTTATCAGCATTAAACTCCATCTGCGATCGTTCAGCCCACTCTTCTAACTGGCCTAAATCTCTCTGAAAACTTTGAAAACTTACTTTATTATCCACAACACCACCTACCTTAGTATCATCTGCATACTTACTGATCCAATTTACCACCCCATCATCCAGATCATTAATGTATATGACAAACAATGGACCCAGTACAGATCCCTGAGGCACACCACTAGTCACCGGCCTCCAACCTGACAAACAATTATCCACCACTACTCTCTGGCATCTCTCATCCAGCCCCTGTTGAATCCATTTTACTACTTCAGTATTAATACCTAACGATTGAAACTTCCTAACTAACCCTCCATGTGGAACCTTGTCAAAGGCCTTACTGAAGTCCATATAGACAACATCCACTGCTTTACCATCGCCAACTTTCCTAGTAACCTCTTCAAAAAATTCAATAAGGTTTGTCAAACATGAGCTTCCATGTTGACTATTCCTAATCAGACCCTGTCTATCCAGATAATTATATATACCATCTCTAAGAATACTTTCCATTAATTTACCCACCACTGATGTCAAACTTTCGGGCCAATAATTGCTAGGTTTACTCTTAGAAACCTTTTTAAACAATGGAACCACATGAGCAATACACCAATCCTCCAGCACCATTCCCGTTTCTAATGACATTTGAAATATTTCTGTCAGAGCCCCTGCTATTTCTCCATTAACTTCCCTCAAGGTCCTAGGGAATATCCTGTCAGGATCTGGAGATTTATCCACTTTTATATTCTTTAAAAGTGCCAGTACTTCCCCTTCTTTAATCATCATAGTTTCAATAACTACCCTACTGGTTTCCCTTACCTTACACAATTCAATATCCTTCTCCTTAGTGAATACCAAAGAAAAGAAATTGTTCAACATCTCCCCCATCTCTTTTGGCTCCACATATAGCTGTCCACTCTGACTCTCTAAGGGTCCAATTTTATCCCTCACTATCCTTTTGCTATTAATATAACTGTAGAAACCCTTTGGATTTATTTTCACCTTACTTGCCAAAGCAACCTCGTATCTTTTAGCTTTTCTAATTTCTTTCTTAAGATTCTACTTACATTCTTTATATTCCTCGAGCACCTCATTTTCTCCATGCTGCCTATATTTATTATAGATTTCTCTCTTTTTCCTAACAAAGTTTCCAATATCCCTTGAAAACCATGGCTCTCTCAAACTTCTAACCTTTCCTTTCAATCTAACAGGAACATAAAGATTCTGTACCCTCAAAATTTCACCTTTAAATGACCTCCATTTCTCTATTACATTCTCTATTCTCTATGTACATCAGTCAATGAAAGCAAGCATGCAGGTACAGCAGGCAGTGAAGAAAGCTAATGACATGCTGGCTTTTATAACAAGAGGAACTGAGTATAGGAGTAAAGAGGTCCTTCTGCAGCTGTACAGGGCCCTGGTGAGACCACACCTGGAGAATTGTGTGTAGTTTTGGTCTCCAAATTTGAGGAAGGACACTCTTGCCAGTGAGGGAGTAAAGCACAGGTTCACATGGTTAATTCCCGGAATGGCAGCACAGTCATATGTTAAAATTCCTTGTATACACTGGAATTTAGAAGGATGAGAGGGGATCTGACTGAAACATATAAGATTATTAAGGGATTGGACACGCTGGAGGCAGGAAGCATGTTCCCGCTGATGGGTGAGTCCAGAACTAGAGGCCACAGAACTAAAGACCATAAGGGGTAAGCCATTTAGAACAGAGATGTAGAAAAACTTTTTCACCCAGAGAGTGGTGGATATGTGGATTACTCTGCCCCAGAAGGCAGTGGAGGCCAAGTCTCTGGATGCATTCAAGAGAGAGTTAGATAGAGCTCTTATAGATAGTGGGGTCAAGGGATATGGGGAGAAGGCAGGAACGGGGTACTGATTGTGTATGATCAGCCATGATCACAGTGAATGGCAGTGCTGGCTAGAAGGGCCGAATGGCCTACTCCTGAACCTACTGTCTATTGTCTATTACATCCTTCCCATAAAACAAATTGTCCCAATCCACTCCTTCTAAATCCCTTCACATCTCCTCAAAGTTAGCCTTTCTCCAATCAAAAATATCAACCCTGGGTCCAGTCCTAAACTTCTCCATAATTACATTGACACTAATGGCATTCTGATCACTGGATCCGAAGAGCTCCCCAACACATACCTCCGTCACCTGACCTATCTCATTCCCTAACAGGAGATCCAACACTGCCCCTTCTCTAGTTGGTACCTCTATGTATTGCTGCAAAAACCTATCCTGCACCCATTTTACAAACTCCAAACCATCTAACCCTTTTACAGTATGGGCTTCCCAGTCTACGTATGGAAAATTAAAATCTCCCACAATCACAACCCTGTGCTTACTACAAATATCTGCTATCTCCTTACAAATTTGCTCCTCCAATTCTCGCTCCCCATTAGGTGGTCTATAATACACCCCTATAAGTGTTACTACACCTTTCCCATTCCTCAATTCCACCCAAATAGTCTCCCCTAGATGAACCCTCTAATCTATCCTGCCAGAGCACCGCTGTAATATTTTCTCTGACAAGCAATGCAACACCACCCCCTCTTGTCCCTCCGATTCTATCACACCTGAAGCAACGAAATCCAGGAATATTTAGTGGCCAATCACACCCCTCCCGCAACCATGTTTTGCTAATAGCTACAACATCATATTTCCAGGTATCAGTCCATGCTCTAAGCTCATCCACCTTTCTTACAATGCTCCTAGCATTAAAATAGATGCATTTAAGAAACTCTCCACAATTTTCCTCCCTGTTTAATGGTGCAAACAACTTTATTATCTTTTTCTTCCTTCTCCCCTACATCTTCAGTCTCAGTGCTCCCCTTCTCTGTCACCTGCCTATCCTCCCTCACACACTGTCTACTAGCTTTCTCTATTTGTAACTAACCTCCTCTCTCCTAGACTCTTCAATTTGATTCCCACCCCCCAACCATTCTAGTTTAAAGTCTCCCTGGTAGCCTTCGCAAATCTTCCAGCCAGGATATTGGTCCCCCTGGGATTCAAGTGCAACCCGTCCTTTTTGTACAGGTCATACCCGCCGCAAAAGAGGTCCCAATGATCCAGAAACTTGAATCCCTGCCCCTGCTCCAATCCCTCAGCCACGCATTCATCCTCCACTTCATTCCATTCCTACTCTCACCGTAGTATATCATACATATACTACAGAACACAGTTATAGTATATGCCCTATAATAGTGATAGTACATATCCTATAGTAGTGTCATAGTACACATCCTATAATATAGTCATGTACATACCCTATAGTTCACATTCATGGTGCATATACTATAGTACAGTCATAGTACAAATCCTATAGTACAGTCATTTTACATATTCTATAGTACAGTCATAGTACATACCCTATAGTACACAGTCATAGTGCATACCCTATAGTATACAGTCATAATATATATCTTACAGTACACAATCACAGGACATATCCTATAGTAGAGTCATATTACATATCCTATAGAACACTATCATAGTACATACCTATAGTAGTCATAATACATTTTCTATAGTACACTATTACAGTAACTACTGTTCCTTCTCTGCTATAGCGCATAGTCATAGTACTTATCTCTAAACTATAGGATAGAAAAACATGCCTTGAGAACAGCGATGAAGAGGAATTTTTTATCCAGACGGTGGTGAATCTGTGGAATTTATTGCCACAGATGGCTGTGGAGGACAGATCTTTGAGTGTATTTAAAGTGGAAGCTGACAGTTTCTTGATTAGTCAAGGTGTCAAAGGTTACATGATAAAGGTAGGAGAGTGGGTTTGAGAGGAATAGTGAACCTGTCATGATCAAATGGGCCCAATGGCCTAATTCTGTTCCTATGTCACACATTGCTCATTGAAGTATTAAAACACATTGTTCTGGAACTTGCACCTGATCTACAGACAGCATTAGGATATTTACAATGGCTGCAGGTAAGAAATGGAAATGCTAGTTCACCTTTCTCCTTGCTCATAGTCCAAGGAACCTCCCGCATCACTCTGCTCTACACCATGAGTTTTCCTAATATTGCAAACACAACTCAACAGTTCAGGAAGGGATACCGATAAGTGTACATATCCCTTCTAATTACTTCACAAAGGCTGGCTTCCATTCACAAGTTTCTACAGAAGTGTGTGTGCTAGAGAGGCTTCTGACTGGCTGCATCACAACCTGGTATGGTAGCTCCAATGCACAGGACCGAAAGAGGCTACAGCCAACTCTATCACGGGCACTAACCTCCCAGCATCCAGGGCATCTGCAAAAGGAGATGCCTCAAGAAAGACTCTCATCACTTGCGACACTCCCTCTTTTCATTGCTACCATCACGAAGGAGGCCCACACTTAATGTTTCAGGAACAGCTTCTTCCCCTCCGATATCAGATTTCTGAATGGACACTACCACACTATTCTTTTTTCTTTGCACTATTGACTTATTTTGTAGCTTGTAGTAATTTTATTTATTTTGATTTATTTTGCGATGCAGCCTGGACTAGGCCATTCCACCCACCGAGCTGTGCCCTTTTGCACAGCCTTTGCACTGCGCTGCTGCCACAAAACAACACATTTCACAACTGATGTCAGTGTTAATAAGCCTGATTAATAAACCATACACCTGCCTTCTCATCATATCCTTTGATGCCCTGACCGGTCAGGAAACTATCAATTTCCACCTTAAAAATATGCATGGTCTTGGCCTCTACCACAGTCTGTGGCAGAGCATTCCACAGATTCACCACTCTCTGGCTAAAACAATTCCTCCTTACCTCTGTTCTGAATGGTCATTGCTCATCAATTTGAGGCTGTGCCCTCTAGATCTGGATAGAAAACATAGGAAACATCCTCCCTAGATCCACCCTATCTAGTCCTTTCAACATTCGGTAGACTTCAATGAGATCCCCACGCATTCTCCTAAACTCCATTGAGTACAGGTCCAAAGCTGCCATATACCCCTCATATGTTAACCCCTTCATTCCCAGAATCATCCTCGTGAACCTTCTCTGGACTCTTTCCGATGACAATACATCCTTCCTGAGATATGGGGCCCACAACTATTGACAATACTCCAAGTGCAGCCTGACCAGTGTCTTATAAAGGCTCAGCATGATCTCCTTGCTTGTATATTCTATTCCCCTTGAAATAAATGCCAACATTGCATTTGCCTGGAAATCCAAAGCAAAACATACAAAATGCTGGAGGAACTCAGCAGGCCAGGCAGCATCGATGGAAAAGAGTACAGTTGATGTTTCAGGCAGGACTGGTGAGAAAAAGCTGAGGAGTGGATTTAAAAGATTAGGGGGAGAGGAGAGAGAAACTCAGGGTGATAGGTGAAACTGAGAGAGTAGGTATGAAGTAAAGAGCTGGGAAGTTGATTGGTGAAAGAGAGAGAGGGCTGGAGGGGGGAGTCTGATAGGAGAGGTCAAAAGGCCATGGAAGAAAGAAACGGGGGGGAAGAGCATCAGAGGGATGGGTGGGCAAGGTGAAAAGATGAGAGGGAAAAGGGGATGGGAAATGATGAAAGAGGGGGGCCTTACCAGAAGTTCAAAAAATCGATGTTTGTGCCTTCAGGTTGGAGACTACCCAGGCAGAATATAAAGTGTTCTTCCTTCAACCTAAGTGTGGCCTCATCACAACAGTGGAAGAGGCCATGGATAGACATATTGGGATGGGAATGGGAAGTGGAATTAAAATGGGTGGCTTCTGGGAGATCCCGTTTTTCCTGGTGGATGGATTGTAGATGTTTGGTGAAGTGGTCTCCCAATATACGTCGAATCTCACCAATATACAGGAGGCCACACCGGGAGCACTGGTATATGACCCCAACAGGCACGCAGGTGAAGTGTCGCTTCACCTGGAAGGGCTGTCTGGGGCCCTGAATGGTAGTGAGGGAGGAGGTGTAGGGGCAGGTGTGGTACTTGTTCTGCTTGTAAGGACAAGTGCCAGGAGGGGGATCAGTGGGGAGGGATGAATGGGCAAGGAAGTTTGGGATGAGGTAATGTTGCAGATCTATAAAACTCCGGTGAAACCACACTTAGAATATTGTGTTCAGTTCGGGTCACCTCATTATAGGAAGGACGTGTTGCTGTTCAATGAAGCATCATCATTCTGATGTGTTAAATCTTGTTCAAACTTCAAAGTGAATTTATTATAAAAGAGCAAATATGTCACCATATGCTATCCTGAGATTTAACTTTTTTTGCAGGCATTTACAATTAAATAAAGAAATGTAATAGAATTTATGAAAAATCTATACCTATGTATGAGATACAGACACTATGGTCACATAGAGATTCTTGCAACACTGTTAAAGCTTGGATGGTCAGAAATCAGAGTTCAGATCTGGTGACCGCTGTAACGAGTTTGTATGTCTTCCCTGTGAACTCGTGGGCTTCTTCTGGGTGTTCCGATTTCCTCCCACAGCCCAAAGGTGTACCGGTTAGTAGGTTAATTGTCAATGTAGATTGTCCTGTGATTAGGCTGCGGTTAAATTGATGGGTTGCTGGACGGAGTGATTCATTGGGTCAGAAGAGCCTGTTTCGTGCTGTATCGCTAAACAATAAATAAATAAATGAATAATGGTTGACAGGCAATCAATGTGCAAAAGAAGACACATTGTACAAAAAATTTAAAACATAAATAATACTGAGAACATGCATTGTATAGTTCTCAAGTGAGCCTGTAGGTTGTGGAATCAATTCTGAAAATGATAAAACTTGTCTCTCCATAGATGCTGTCTGACCTGCTGGACATTTTCAGGTTTTATTTCAGATTTTCCCAGGTTTGCAATCTTATGATTCTCATATTATTATTAGTCATCCGCATTTTATTTTATTTGGTGATGCAGTCCACCAAGCCTTACTGCACAGCAATACACCAACCGGCTTAACCCTGGCCTAATCACAGAACAAGTTACAGTGACCAATTAACCTAGTAATCAGTGCAGCTTTGGACTGTGGGAAGAAACCGACGCATTGGCAGGGAGAAGGTACAAACTTCCAATAGAAGGCATCGGAATTGAACTCTGAACTCAGACACATTGAGCGGTAATGTTGTTGCAATAGCCACTACACTACCATGGCGCATATGTTACTACTTGATCTGTGTAAAGAACAAAAAAAGGTTATTCTTTTTTATTAAAACTTTCTTCTTGATTTATTAGTTGAAATTTTATCTGCTAATAGCTGAAAAGAGATCACAGTGTCATGTGAAAAGCTCACACAGGTGTAGAGGAGAACTGAGCAGGACGGTACGATTCGGACCAGATGAAATGAAATGCAGACAACATCAGTAATAGTGCAGCCTGCCAGATTTATTCTGTTTCTTTAATAGTAATTCAAACATTAAGCATTTCCTCAGTGCCGTGTAATGTTGTTAAGCCTCCTGTAGTGAGCTGAAAGGACGGCAGACAAAGGGAAGATGATAATCAGATTGAATCATATACGAGTGGACAGATGGGGCCCACTCTTAATGCAAACAGCCTTATTTATAGCCAGCTAGCCGAGCGGGATCTAGTTACCAGGTAGAACCCTTTTCTAATTCCCTGCCATTAAACCTGCTCTCTTTACAACAATATCTTCCCAAGCTCCTTGCTAATTTGTAGAAAGAGGGGGAAATGGTTTTAGGAAAAGTGAAAAGCACCACAAATGAAATTAGAGCAACATCCTGAATACCTCATGTAATGTTCGACAATTACTTCAATTTCTTCAGCTCCCTGTCTCTCAGGCACTGAATAATATCTCAGATATAACAAAGCTAATTAATCTCTAATGAGAATATAATTTTAGAATTATTATTTACTACTTACAAGTGAAAGATAAACACATTTCTTCATTCTTCAAAAAAAATTTATGATACTGTTTATTAAACTAGAAATTATTCCCCAGTATACAATAACATCAGCAGCGATTTACTGGTGCAGAAATGTAGCTGTAATCTCACTTGATTAATTACTTCAGTATTTAATTACTGTATTATAGTTCAAAGCCTCTTGAGTAGCACTTCATCACGCCTATTGTCAGGAACACCCTCAGCTTCCTGTTTGTATTGCTGATGTTTTTAATTAGAGAAAATCTATCTATGATCTGCTTATCAGCAGGGAAAAAAATAAGTGTTTCATGGATCATTAAACAGCATGTGTTGGAACTTATGAGACCTAGGATTGTCTTGGATAGCAAGAGAGAGAGAGAGAGAGAGAGAGAGAGAGAGTGAGCTAGAGAGTGAGAGAGAGAGAGGGGGAGAGGCATGTAAAGGGTGCAGGGTGGCTTCTATCCTCAGTCAGGATGCCACGGAGGCGAAATGGCGAGTACACTACCATTACAGCTTGAGTAAGAAAGTTTGTACAGAACATTCTTCCTGTGCGCTTTGGATTCTAACCCTAGCTAATCACAGAACAACTTCCAATGACCTATTAACCTGCTAATCCAGTGCATCTTTGGACTGTTGGAGGAAACCAGAGCACCCGGAGGAAACCGACGTGGTCACAACAAACTTTGATACAGAGGATGTCAGAATTGAACGTTGAGCTGTAATAGTGTTGTACTAACCGTTACACTACCGTGATGCTTCTAGTATTGTGCTGTAAATTCTGTGACACAATTCTACTAACTTTAAAGTACCTCAGCAAATGTTAAAATACTTCAGTACTGAAAAGAAGCAAATGTGGTTGGTAAAGGACTATAAATCACTGGCATGTTGAGGCTGAAAATGTGTAACTTTAAAATGTTTCAGTGCAGCACAAGCTGTGAAATCCTAATTACAACAGCATTATTTACATTTCCATCTGTTCACACGTGTGACACATCACTGTTTGAGGACATAAGAATTCACAGTTTCATTTTGCTGTCCTCTGTAAGAAAGTTTGTGCATTCTTCCTGTGTGCATGTGGATTTCCTGCCACAGTCCAAAGACATACCGATTAGTCGGTTAATTGGTCTTTGTAAATTGTCCTGTGATTAGGCTGGGGTTAAATCGGTGGGTAACTGGGTCATGCGGGTCAGTAGGCTGGAATTGCCTGTTCCGTGCTGTAACAAATATCAGCAGAACGACAGATCAGCCGAGCAGCCAGATCATCACCTACAAAATCTGTCGGTGACGTCTATGGCATCTGGTGCTCCCAGTGCAGCCTCCTCTACATTGGTGAGACGTGATGCAGATTGGGGCCGCTTTGTCGAGCACCTTTCTGTCCGCCTTGACAGGCTGGATTTCCCGTTGGCCACCCACTTCAGTTCAGCTTCTGTTCCCATTATGAAGCTGTACTGCATGCTTGCCTGCAGCTGTTGGGCTGTCAAGTATAACATAAGCCCATAAGACAAGGGGGCTGAATTAGGCCATTTGGCCCATCGAACCTGCTCCACCATTCAATCATGGCTGATCCTAAATTCCCTCCTCAGTCCCACTCCCTGGTTTTCTCTCCGTAACCTTTGGTGCCATGGCTAATCAAGAACTATCAACCTCTGCCTTAAGTACACCCAATGATTCCACAGCTGTTTGCGGTAATAAATTCTGCAAATTCACCACCCTCTGGCTAAAGAAATTTCTTCGCATCTCTGCTTTGAAAGGGATGCCCCTCTATCCTGAGACTGTGCCCTCTTGTCCTAGACTCTCCCACCATGGGAAACATCCTTTCCACAACTATTTTGTCTAGACCACTCAACATTCAAAAGGTTTCAATGAGATCCCCGCTCCTCCTTCTGAATTCCAGTGAGTACTGACACAGAGCTATCAAATGTTCCTCGTATGTTAACCCTTTCATTCACGGAATCATCCTTGTGACCGTCCTTTGGACTCTCTCCAATGCCAGAACATCTTTTCTAAGATGAGGAGACCAAAACTGTTCACAATACTCAAGGTGAGGCTTCACCAGTGCCTTATAAAGCCTCAGCATCACATCCCTGCTCTTGTATTCTAGTCCTCTTGAAATGAATACTAACATGGCATTTGCCTTCCTCACCACTGACTCAACCTGCAAGTTAATCTTTCAAAGGTTACCACCCTCTGAAAGAAGAGTCCTTCTGCACAAGGACTCCCAAGTCACTTTGCATCTCAGAGTTTTGGATTTTCTCCTCATTTAGAAAATTGTACATTTATTTCTACTGCCAAAGTGCATGACCATGCATTTTCCACTTTCTTTCATTTGTATTTCATTTGCCACTTTCTTGCCCATTCTCCTAATCTGCCTAAGTCCTTCTATGGCCTACTTTTTTCCCCAGCACTACATGCCCCCCACCAATCTTCATATCATCTGCAAATGTGGCAACAAAGTCATCTATCCCATCATCGACATCATTGATATACAGCATAAAAAGAAGTGGTTCCAACATTCAGCCAATTCTCCAACCACACCAGTAACTTTCCTGTAATACCATGGGCTCTTAACTTGGTAAGCAGTCTCATGTGTGGCACCTTATCAAAGGCCTTCTGAAAATCCAAATACACAACATCCACTGCATCCCCTTTATCTATCCTACTTGTAATCTCCTCAAAGAATTCCAACAGGTTCATCAGGCAGGATTTTCCCTGAAGGAAACCATGCTGACTTTGTCCTATATTATCCTGTGCCACCAAGAACTCCATAACCTCATCCTTAACAATTGACTCCAACATCTTCCCAACCACTGAGGTCAAGCTAACTGGTCTATAATTTCCTTTCTGCTACTGTCCTCCTTTCTTAAAGAGTGGAGTGACATTTGCAATTTTTCAGTCCTCAGGCACCATGCCAGAGTCCAATGATTTTTGAAAGATAATTGCTAATGCTGCCACAATCTCTAACACTACCTCTTTCAGTTCGTCCAGTCCAGGTGACATATAAATCTTTAGGTCTTTCAGCTTTTTGAGCACCATCTCCCTTGCAACAGTAGTTGCGCTCACTTCTCTTCCTTCACACTGTGACATCAGGCACACTGCTAGTGTCTTCCACAGTGAAGACTGACTCAAAATACTCATTTAGTTCATCAACCTTTCCATGTCCCTGTTATTATTTTTCCTGCCTCATTTTCTAGTGGTCCTATATCCACTCTCATCTCTTTTATTTTTTTGCATACTTGAAAAAGCTTTGACTATCCATTTTGATATTGTTTGCTTGCTTCCCTTCGTATTTCAGCTTTTCCCTCCTAATGATTCTTTTAGTTACTCTCTGTAGGATTTTTAAAAGCTTCCCAATCCTCCGTCTTCCCGCCAATTGTTACTTTGTTGCACGCCCTCTCTTTTTCTCTTACATTACATATGAAAAGATATGTTGCAAATGTATAAAACTTTGGTTGTGGAGTATTGGAAAATCTCAAAGGGCAAGATCTCCCGGTGGCCTTTCATTTCAAATCAACTTCCCATTCCCATTCTGACAAGTTGGTCCATGGCCACCTCTACCACCAATATGAGGCCACACTTAGGTTGGAGGAATAACACATGAGGTGGTGTGATAGCGTAGCAGGTATTGTAGCATATTACAACAGCAACGACCCGGGTTCAATTGCATTGCTGTCTGCAACGTGTGACTTTCCTCCCACACTCTAATGACATACAAGTGAGTGGAATGATTGGTCAAATGGGTATAACTGGGTAGTGCATCCTCATAATAAAAAAAACATAGAAACATAGAAAATCTACAGCACAATATAGGCCCTTCGGCCCACAATGCTGTGCTAAACATGGACTTACTTTAGAAATTACCTAGAGTTACCCATAACCCTCATTTTTCTAAGCTCCATGTACCTATCCAGGAGACACTTAAAAGACCCTATCGTATCTGCCTCCACCACCATCACTGGCAGCTCATTCCACACACTCACCACTCTCTGAGTAAAAAACTTACCCCTGACATCTCCTCTGTATCTTCTTCCAAGCACCTTAAAACCATGTCCTCTCATGTTGGTCATTTCACTCCTGGGAAAAAGCCTCTGACTATCCACACGATCAATGCCTCTCATCATCTTATACACCTCTATCAGGTCACCTCTCATCCTCTGTCGCTCCAAGGAGAAAAGGCTGATTTCACTCAACCTATTCTCATAAGGCATGCTCCCCAATCCAGGCAACATCCTTGTAAATCTCCTCTACACCCTTTCTATGGTTTCCACATCCTTCCTGTAGTGAGGTGACCCGAACTGAGCACAGTACTCCAAGTGGGGTCTGACCAGGGTCCTACATAGCAGCAACATTACCTCTCAGCTCCTACATTCAATTCCACGATTGATGAAGGCCAATGCACCATATGCTTTCTTAACCACAGAGTCAACCTGCGCAGCTGCTTTGAGTGTCCTATGGACTTGGACCCCAAGATCCCTCTGATCCTCCACACTGCCAAAAATCTTACCATTAATACTATATTCTACCATCATATTTGACCTACCAAAATGAACCACCTCACACTTACCTGGGTTGAACTCCATCTGTCACGTCTCAGCCCAGTTTTGCATCCTATCAATGTCCCACTGTAACCTCTGACAACCCTCCACACTATCCACAACACCGCCAACCTTTGTTTTATCAACAAATTTACTAACCCATCCCTCCACTTCCAAATCCAGGTCATTTATAAAAATCATGAAGAGTAGGGGTCCCAGAACAGATCCCTGAGGCACACCACTGGTCACCGACCTCCATGCAGAATATGACCTGTCTACAACCATTCTTTGCCTTCTGTGGGCAAGCCAGTTCTGGATCCACAAAGCAATGTCCCCTTGGATCCCATGCCTCCTTATTTTCTCAATAAGACTTGCATGGGGTACCTTATCAAATGCCTTGCTGAAATCCATATACACTACATCTACTGCTCTTCCTTCATCAATGTGTTTAGTCACATCCTCAAAAAATTCAATCAGGCTCGTAAGAAACGACTTGCTTTTGACAAAGCTATGCTGACTATTCCTAATCATATTCTGCCTCTCTAAATGTTCATAAAACCTGCCTCTCAGGATCTTCTCCATCAACTTACCAACCACTGAAGTAAGACTCACTGGTCTATAATTTCCTGGGCCATTTGACATCACAAAATAGAATAAAGATGCAAACAAAGTATTCTAGGGTGGCACTTATGACTGGTCAGTTACTTTACTAATTCTGAAGATGACTGTCCTTCAGCATGTAGATTCTATTAACTGTTAATACCTGTATTATTGCAGTATGAACAGTGGTTGATAATGTAGATAAGGAATTTGAATCTCCCCAAAGTTACCTATTGGACAATAACCATAAGGACCAGTCAATTTCTATATAAAAATGGCAATTCCTAGTTTAATCTCCAGAACAGTCGGGTGATGAGGGCTAAGTGCAGTATATAAAGTGTGATTGAGGAATGAATGTGAGTTGTCAGAGTCAGGGTCCAGTTAATCGTCAAAGACACCAGTTGGGCTGAAGGTACAGTCTCTGTGCTGTATTAGTCTGAGATTTACAGCAAAGAAGGAGGCCATTTGGCCATTGGTTCCTTATTGGTTTTATTGAACAGGGCTTTCTGCTGGTCATAAATTATATACAATGTGAGATTGTACTCCCAGAACCAAGCACCACTGGTAAATCCATAATTTACTGCATCTATGTGCTCCTCCTATCACGTTACTTGAACAGAGTAAGTGGGTCAAAACCTGCCCTGGTGAATCCTATTTTGCCAACAGAATAAAACCACACAGTGTAAATGATCATCTGCAGAGAGGATTGTCTCAGGAAAGCAGCATCCATCATCATGGATGTCCCACTATCCAGAACATGCTCTCTTCTACCAATGGGCAGGAGGAACAAGAGCCTCAGGTTCCACACCATCAAATTCAGGAACAGTTATTACTCATAAGACCATACGATACAGGAGAAGAATTAGGCCATTTGGCCCATCGAGTCTGCCCCACCATTTCATCATGGCTGATCCATTTCCTTCAGCTCCAATCTCCTGCTTTCTTTCTGTATCCCTTCACACCCTGACTAATCAAAGATCTATCAAACTCTCCCTTAAATATACCCAGTGGCTTGGCCTCTAACTACCAGGCTCCTGAACTGGTGTGGAAAACTTCACTCATCTCAACTCTGAACTGATTCCACAACCAATGGACTCACTTTCAAGGACTCTACAACGTATGCTCTCAATATTATTTATTTATTTATTTTTGTTATTTGTATTTGAACAGTTTATACACTGGTTGTTTGCCGGTCTTTGTGTTTCTTTGATCTACTGTGAATGCCAGCAAGAAGATGAATCTCAAGCTAGGATGTAGTAATGCACAATGCATGTGCATTGATAGAAATTTACTTTTGTTGAATTTGAACTTTTACTCTCCACCAGTTGACTGGGACTCAACATGCCGTGAAGAAAAGGGTAATAATGAGAGACAGTGCTAATCACACACTGGAATGGAGAGTGATGGAATTATTGCCACTGCCATCAGGGAAGACTGGAACCAGCTTTACAAAGGGTTAAACCCTTTGCGTGCCCCACATCTACTTGGCCTGTGCAGAAAGGTGAGATAGTCCACAAACAAGCAAACAACCTCTGATGATTCTGCTGATCAGAAGGGCCTCTTGCCCCAGAGATATGTAGAACGAAGCAACCAATAACCCTCCTCAATTAAATGTATCATCAGAAAAGATTACTACACAACTACATCCGAGGCCAGCTGGAAATTAAAACCGTGGCTTCCTGGCGCTGATGGGATTGAGACTGACAGATTCCACCTTCCTCGGCCCTGATGAGACGGGACGAGCTGACAGAGGTCATCGGCAACTGTTATTGCACCCTATAACACGCTGTCAAGGAAAACTAAACTACAATTTACCTCCACTCTTTGGCAAGAGCATTTTAATGGGATTGCAAAATACCCAAACAAAAAATAATCGCAAGGGAATTAAGCAGAAAACTTGTCTGCTTTGTCATATTTGATTATAGATTTGTAGCTAGGGCTTTTGGAAAATGATCCTTCTTTTTCAACGTTTATTTGGAGATATGCAGAGCAGACCCTTGCAGTCCAACAAGCCCTTCTGTGCTACCCAACAACACCTGATTTAACCCCAGCCAATTTACAATGGCCAATTAACCTAGTAACCGGTACATCCTAGGAGTGTAGGAGGAAACAGAGCACCGGAGGAAACCTATGCAGTCATGGGTAAAATGTACAATCTCTTTATAGACACGTCGGATTTGAACTCTGAAGTCTGGAATGCCCCAAGCCGTAAAAACATTGCGCTAAGCGCCATGACAATCTATAAACGTTCTTTGCAGAGCCGGAGTGAATCACGCAAACTAACTTTGTGATGTCTATTCACGGTGAAGCGAAGGATTTAAAACTGCCAGGTGGGTAGATGGGTTCATACAGATGGGACACGGCTTGGCAGAAAGAGCTCTGTCCCAGTGTTATATTGCTTTTGTGATCCAAAGCCTCGGATGTCAAGAATGAGAAATAAAACTTGTTCCTTGTGGTCATTTTATTCAGTGTGATAAGAGTTGAAAACAAAAATGTACAGGTGCCATGGTAGAACATGGTGTGACACTAATACAGTTCAGAGTTCAATCCCAACATCCTCTGTAAGGAATTCATACATTCCTTCTGTGTAGGTTTTCCCCGGGTTCTCCTCCCACAGTCCAAAGATGTACCGTTAATTGGTCGTTGTAAATTTGTGGTGAACTACATATACCTGTCTGGACATGCCCCCTGCTGACTGCTCCTGTGGCTCCTCCCACAGACCCCGGTATAAAGGTGATTGAAGACTGAGCCCGGCCTCTCTGTCTCCAGGATGCAGTGTGGTGGTCAATTGCTGCTTGTTCTTTCTTCCAGCCAATAAAAACCGATATCTCACCTCACATCTCCAAAAGTTATTGATGGTGCATCAATTTTATTGGCTGGAAGTTTTAAAACATGGAAAGCATTTTGCGTCCGGAAAAATTAGACATTGATCCTCAAGACTCCGAAGCAGCTCTTGCCTTTGAACTCTGGCTTGCATGCTTCCAATCATACTTGGAAAAGATTCCCGTGACTGAGCCCGCTATTATGCACAGAATCCTCTTTTCGAGGGTCACCCCGAAAGTTTACTCCCTTATCAGGGACCTGCCGACCTACCAAGGGGCACTGGACGCCCTCAAAAGACAGTACCTGCGGCAGGTGAACACCGTCTATGCAAGACATCACTTAGCAACGCGGCGGCAGTGGCCCGACGACTCCTGCGTTGAGTTTCTCCGAGTCCTACAGACACTCGTGTGAACTTGCGACTGCAAAGCTCTGATGGTGGAACAACATGCGGAGCTCCTCGTACGAGACGCCTTTGTTACAGGGATCAGGTCAATGTACGTGTGCCAGTGGCTGCTGGAAAATGCCGATCTTACGTTACGCTCGGTGATCGAGACGGCCGACACACTGGAGGCTGCTCTGCACAACGCTGACGCTGTCCAGCTGCGCGATCCCCCGCCGGTTCCTACGAGCGAATTCACCACCGCCGCTGCCAGTCGTGAGTCCACGAACTCCCCGAAACCGACCACAGCTCCTGCCAGTCACAAGTCCACGCAGTGTTACTTCTGCGGACTCAAAAAACACCCCCGAAAACGCTGCCCGGCCCGAGAAGCGACCTGCTCCAGCTGCAGGAAGAAGGGCCATTTCACCAAGGTCTGTAAGTCTGAACCATGAGCGGTGTCGGGCAGCGCTGCATGTGAGGCATGGGGGCCGCCATCTTGGTCACCGCCATCTTTCCTGCCCACCTTGTGTGAGACTTGAGGGCGGCCATCTTTGTCGGCGCCACCTCGCCCCACCCCCGACCCACCAGTGCTTACCGGGCACCAAGACGGCGGTTCAACTCTGACCTCTGTAACCCTCAACCAAAGCGCCCCACACCAGCTTGCAAGGTCAATGATGGACATCCTGGTGGAGGGGCACAGGACTAGCTGCTTGTTTGACACGGGCAGTACTGAGAGTTTTATTGACCCGGACACAGTACAACGCTGCGGACTCGTGACACGGCCGGTAAGCCAGAGGGTCACCATGGCTTCTGGGTCATATTCCACAGACATCCGGGTGGGTTGTGTAGCGACATTGGTGGTGCAGGGCACAGAATATCGGGACTTTGCGCTACTGGTCATGCCTCAACTGTGCACGCCTGTGCTATTGGGGCTGGACTTCCAGAGACACCTCGAAAGTGTGACTATGGCATATGACGGGTCCCTCCCACCACTCACTGTCAGGAATCCTCAATTTTGTGGGACTTCTTCACATACCCTGCTACTGACCACACACACACACACACACACACACACACACACACACACACACACACACACACACACACACACACACACACACACACACACACACACACACACACACACACCGACCTGCACATCCCACCCAGCACCATGCCGACAGCTGCGCTACTGACACCACTTGCAGCCTCCCCACCCTCAAGATCCCTCCCCCACCGTTGTTCGCCAACCTGACCCCCGACTGTCAACCTGTGGCAACTAAAAGCAGGAGGTACAGCGCGGGGCACAGGGTCTTCATTCAGTCGGAGGTGCAGCGGCTGCTCAGGGAGGGGATCATTGAGCCGAGCACAAGCCCTTGGAGGGCCCAGGTGGTTGTTGTTCGGACCGGGCAGAAAAATAGGATGGTCGTGGACTATAGCCAGACCATCAATAGGTTCACGCAGGTTGACGCGTACCCCCTACCCCGCATCGCAGATATGGTTAACCAGATAGCTCAGTACAAGGTGTACTCGACAACAGATCTGAAATCCGCTTATCACCAGCTCCCCATCCACCCAGAGGACCGCCCCTACACCGCCTTCGAGGCAGGCAGCAGGCTCTATCACTTCCTGCGCGTCCCCTTCGGTGTCACAAATGGTGTCTCTGTCTTCCAGAGGGAAATGGACTGGATGGTGGACCAGTGCCAACTGACGGCCACATTTCCCTATCTGGATAACATCACCATCTGCGGTCAAGACTGGCCGGATCATGACGCCAACCTCCAACGATTTTTCCAAGTGGCCAAAGCTCTGAACCTTACCTATAACAGACAAGTGTGTGTTCGGAACCACCTGACTCGCTATCCTTGGGTATGTCATGGAAAACAGGGTCATTGGCCCCGACCCCGACCATATGCGCCCCCTGTTGGAACTCCCTCTTCCCACCACCCTCAGAGCCCTCAAACGGTGCCTGGGCTTCTTTTCCTATTATGCCCAATGTGTCCCCCATTATGCAGACAAGGCCCGCCCCCTGGTCAAGTCCACCACATTTCCCCTCTCAGCCAAGGCCTGCATGGCCTTCAGCCGCATTAAAGGGGACATTGCCAAAGCAACGATGCATGCAGTGGACGAGACCATTCCCTTCCAAGTAGAGAGTGACGCCTCCGACTTCACGCTGGCTGCTACCCTCAATCAGGCAGGCAGGCCAGTAGCATTCTTCTCTTGTACCCTTCAAGGCCCTGAAATTTGGCACTCCACGGTGGAGAAAGAAGCCCAGGCCATAGTGGAAGCTATTAGGCACTGGAGGCACTATCTCGCCGGCAAATGGTTCACCTTGCTGACCGACCAGCGCTCAGTTGCGTTCATGTTCAGCAACCAACAGCGGGGCAAAATCAAAAATGATAAAATTTTGCGGTGGAGAACAGAACTCTCCACCTACAACTATGATTTCCTGTACCAGCCTGGAAGGCTCAATGAGCCCCCTGATGCCCTATCCCGGGGAACGTGTGCCAGTGCACAGCTCGACCAGCTATACGCCCTCCATGCAGATCTTTGCCACCCGGGGGTCACCCGACTTTTCCACTTCGTGAAAGGCCGGAACCTGCTGTACTCCCTTGAGGAAATCAGGACGATGACCAGTGACTGTCAAGTCTGCGCTGAGTGCAAACCGCACTTCTACCGTCCTGAAAAGGTGCAACTTATCGAGGCCACCCACCCCTTTGAACGCCTGAGTGTTGACTTTACGGGCCCCCTTCCCTCCACCGACCGCAATGTCTATTTTCTCAACATAATCGACGAGTACTCGCGGTTCCCCTTTGCCATCCCCTGCCACGACACCACTGCCATGTCTGTCATAAAAGTTCTGCGGCAGCTCTTCACTCTGTTCGGGTATACCTGCTATATCCACAGTGATAGAGGGTCCTCCTTTATGAGTGACGAGCTGCGCTGGTACCTGCTGGCTAGGGGCATTGCTGCTAGTAGGACCACGAGCTGTAATCCCCGGGGAAATGGACAGGTGGAGAGGGAGAATGCCACTGTGTGGAAGGCCACACTTTTAGCCCTTAAATCAAAAGGGTTGCCGGTCTCTCGATGGCAGGAGGTCCTCCCCGAGGCACTCCACTCTTTCCGCTCCCTGTTAGGTACGTCCACCAATGCCACCCCTCACGAGCGCCTCTTTTCTTTTCCCAGGAAGTCTGCCACTGGGACCACCCTACCAGCTTTGCTGACATCCCCAGGGCCAGTGCTGCTCCGGAAACATGTGAGGAACAATAAATACTCCCCGCTGGTCGAGAGGGTTCACCTACTACATGCGAACCCCCAGTATGCCTACGTGGTCTTACCTGATGGGCAGGAGGACACGGTCTCCATCCGCGACCTGGCACCCGCAGGTGCAGCAGACCCCTACCCTGAACACTCCACGGTAACTATGAACCCTGTACCCGAGGTGAAACAGCGCACACCGAGCCCTACACAGACTCCTCATGACACTCCTATACCGGGCGTCTCCCACACGCATGAGGGATCACTGACGCCGAGTGGGCTGACACCTTGAGTCAGGCCGGAACCAGCACAACCACCACCGGTGCAATCACCACCAGCACCTGTGCAATCACCACCGCACCTGTGCAATCACCACTGGCACCTGTGAAATCACCACTGGCACCTGTGCAATCACCACTGGCACCTGTGCAATCACCACCAGCACCTGTGCAATCCCCACCACCGGCACCTGTGCAATCACCACCGGCACCTGTGCAATCACCACCACCGGCCCCTGTGCAATCACCACCACCGGCCCCTGTGCAATCACCACCACCGGCATCTGTGCAATTACCACTGGCACCTGTGCAATCACCACCACCGGCTCCTGTGCAATCACCACCACCGGCATCTGTGCAATCACCACCGGCACCTGTGCAATCACCACCACCGGCATCTGTGCAATTACCACTGGCACCTGTGCAATCACCACCACCGGCTCCTGTGCAATCACCACCACCGGCACCTGTGCAATCACCACCACCGGCATCTGTGCAATCACCACCGGCACCTGTGCAATCACCACCACCGGCATCTGTGCAATCACCACCACCGGCACCTGTGCAATCACCACCACCGGCATCTGTGCAATCACCACCACCGGCACCTGTGCAATCACCACCACCGGCACCTGTGCAATCACCACCACCGGCTCCTGTGCAATCACCACCACCGGCTCCTGTGCAATCACCACCACTGGCACCTGTGCAATCACCACCATCGGCATCTGTGCAATCACCACCAGCACCTGTGCAATCACCACCACCGGCTCCTGTGCAATCACCACCACCGGCTCCTGTGCAATCACCACCACCGGCATCTGTGCAATCACCATCACCGGCACCTGTGGAATCACCACCACCGGCACCTGTGCAATCGCCACCACCGGCTCCTGTGCAATCACCACCACCGGCATCTGTGCAATCACCACCACCGGCATCTGTGCAATCACCACCATCGGCACCTGTGCAATCGCCACCACCGTCTCCTGTGCAATCACCACCACCGGCACCTGTGCAATCACCACCGGCACCTGTGCAATCACAACCACTGGCACCTGTGCAATCACCACCACCGGCACCTGTGCAATCACCACCACCGGCACCTGTGCAATCACCACCACTGGCACCTGTGCAATCACCACCACCGGCATCTGAGCAATCACCACCACCGGCATCTGTGTAATCACCACCAGCACCTGTGCAATCACCACCAGAACCTGTGCAATCACCACCACCGGCACCTGTGCAATCACCACCACCGGCACCTGTGCAATCACCACCACCGGCACCTGTGAAATCACCACCACCGGCACCTGTGCAGTCACCACCGGCACCTGTGCAATCACCACCATCGGCACCTGTGCCATCACCACCACTGGCACCTGTGCAATCACCACCACCGGCTCCTGTGCAATCACCACCACTGGCACCTGTGCAATCACCACCACCGGCATCTGTGCAATCACCACCACCGGCTCCTGTGCAATCACCACCACTGGCACCTGTGCAATCACCACCACCGGCTCCTGTGCAATCACCACCAGCGGCACCTGTGCAATCACCACCACCGGCACCTGTGCAATCACCACCACCGGCATCTGTGCAATTACCACCAGCACCTGTGCAATCACCACCACCGGCATCTGTGCAATTACCACCAGCACCTGTGCAATCACCACCACCGGCACCTGTGCAATCACCACCACCGGCACCTGTGCAATCACCACCACCGGCACCTGTGCAATCACCACCACCGGCACCTGTGCAATCACCACCACCGGCACCTGTGCAATCACCACCACCGGCTCCTGTGCAATCACCACCACCACCGGTTCCTGTGCAATCACCACCACCGGCACCTGTGCAATCACCACCACCGGCACCTGTGCAATCACCACCACCGGCACCTGTGCAATCACCACCACCGGCACCTGTGCAATCACCACCACCGGCTCCTGTGCAATCACCACCACCGGCACCTGTGCAATCACCACCACCGGCTCCTGTGCAATCACCACCACCGGCTCCTGTGCAATCACCACCACCAGCACCTGTGCAATCACCACCAGCACCTGTGCAATCACCACCACCGGCACCTGTGCAATCACCACCACCAGCACCTGTGCAATCACCACCAGCACCTGTGCAATCACCACCACCGGCACCTGTGCAATCACCACCACCAGCACCTGTGCAATCACCACCAGCATCTGTGCAATCACCACCACCAGCAACTGTGCAATCACCACCACCGGCACCTGTGCAATCACCACCACCGGCACCTGTGCAATCACCACCACCGGCACCTGTGCAATCACCACCACCAGCATCTGTGCAATCACCACCACTGGCACCTGTGCAATCACCACCACCGGCACCTGTGCAATCACCACCACCGGCACCTGTGCAATCACCACCACCGGCTCCTGTGCAATCACCACCACCGGCTCCTGTGCAATCACCACCACCGGCTCCTGTGCAATCACCACCACCGGCTCCTGTGCAATCACCACCACCGGCTCCTGTGCAATCCCCACCACCGGCATCTGTGCAACCACCACCACCAGCACCTGTGCAATCACCACCACCGGCACCTGTGCAATCACCACCACCAGCACCTGTGCAATCACCACCACTGGCTCCTGTGCAATCACCACCACCGGCACCTGTGCAATCACCACCACCGGCATCTGTGCAATCACCACCACCGGCTCCTGTGCAATCACCACCACCGGCTCCTGTGCAATCACCACCACCGGCTCCTGTGCAATCACCACCACCGGCTCCTGTGCAATCACCACCACCGGCACCTGTGCAATCACCACCACCGGCATCTGTGCAATCACCACCACCGGCACCTGTGGAATCACCACCACCGGCATCTGTGCAATCACCACCACCGGCATCTGTGCAATCACCACCACCAGCACCTGTGCAATCACCACCACTGGCACCTGTGCAATCACCACCACTGGCACCTGTGCAATCACCATCACCGGCATCTGTGCAATTACCACCACTGGCACCTGTGCAATCACCACCACCGGCTCCTGTGCAATCACCACCACTGGATCCTGTGCAATCACCACCACCGGCACCTGTGCAATCACCACCAGCGGCACCTGTGCAATCACCACCACCGGCTCCTGTGCAATCACCACCACCGGCACCTGTGCAATCACCACCACCGGCATCTGTGCAATCACCACCACCGGCATCTGTGCAATTACCACTGGCACCTGTGCAATCACCACCACCGGCTCCTGTGCAATCACCACCACCGGCACCTGTGCAATCACCACCACTGGCACCTGTGCAATCACCACCACCGGCTCCTGTGCAATCACCACCACCGGCACCTGTGCAATCACCACCACCGGCACCTGTGCAATCACCACCACCGGCACCTGTGCAATCACCACCACCGGCTCCTGTGCAATCACCACCACTGGCACCTGTGCAATCACCACCACCGGCACCTGTGCAATCACCACCACCGGCACCTGTGCAATCACCACCACCGGCACCTGTGCAATCACCACCACCGGCACCTGTGCAATCACCACCACCGGCACCTGTGCAATCACCACCACCAGCATCTGTGCAATCACCACCACTGGCACCTGTGCAATCACCACCACTGGCACCTGTGCAATCACAACCACCGGCCCCTGTGCAATCACCACCACTGGCACCTGTGCAATCACCACCACTGGCATCTGTGCAATCACCACCACCGGCACCTGTGCAATCACCACCACCGGCACCTGTGCAATCACCACCACCGGCATCTGTGCAATTACCACCAGCACCTGTGCAATCACCACCACTGGCACCTGTGCAATCACCACCACCGGCACCTGTGCAATCACCAGCGGCACCTGTGCAATCACCACCACCGGCACCTGTGCAATCACCACCACCGTCTCCTGTGCAATCACCACCACTGGCACCTGTGCAATCACCACCACCGGCACCTGTGTAATCACCACCAGCACCTGTGCAATCACCACCACCGGCACCTGTGCAATCACCACCAGCACCTGTGCAATCACCACCACTGGCACCTGTGCAATCACCACCACCGGCACCTGTGTAATCACCACCAGCACCTGTGCAATCACCACCAGCACCTGTGCAATCACCACCACCGGCACCTGTGCAATCACCACCACCGGCACCTGTGCAATCACCACCACCGGCACCTGTGCAATCACCACCACCGGCACCTGTGCAATCACCACCACCGGCATCTGTGCAATCACCACCACCGGCACCTGTGCAATCACCACCACCGGCACCTGTGCAATCACCACCACCGGCACCTGTGCAATCACCACCACCGGCATCTGTGCAATCACCACCAGCACCTGTGCAATCACCACCACTGGCACCTGTGCAATCACCACCACCGGCACCTGTGCAATCACCACCACCGGCACCTGTGCAATCACCACCACCGGCACCTGTGCAATCACCACCACCGGCATCTGTGCAATCACCACCACCGGCACCTGTGCAATCACCACCACCGGCACCTGTGCAATCACCACCACCGGCATCTGTGCAATCACCACCACCGGCACCTGTGCAATCACCACCACCGGCACCTGTGCAATCACCACCACCGGCACCTGTGCAATCACCACCACCGGCACCTGTGCAATCACCACCACCGGCACCTGTGCAATCACCACCACCGGCATCTGTGCAATCACCACCACCGGCATCTGTGCAATCACCACCACTGGCACCTGTGCAGTCACCACCACTGGCACCTGTGCAATCACCACCACCGGCACCTGTGCAATCACCACCACCGGCATCTGTGCAATCACCACCACCGGCATCTGTGCAATCACCACCACTGGCACCTGTGCAATCACCACCACCGGCATCTGTGCAATCACCACCACCGGCACCTGTGCAATCACCACCACCGGCACCTGTGCAATCACCACCACCGGCATCTGTGCAATCACCACCACCGGCATCTGTGCAATCACCACCACTGGCACCTGTGCAATCACCACCACCAGCACCTGTGTAATCACCACCACCGGCATCTGTGCAATCACCACCACCGGCATCTGTGCAATCACCACCACTGGCACCTGTGCAATCACCACCACCGGCCCCTGTGCAATCACCACCACTGGCACCTGTGCAATCACCACCACTGGCATCTGTGCAATCACCACCACCGGCCCCTGTGCAATCACCACCACCGGCCCCTGTGCAATTACCACCACCGGCACCTGTGCAATCACCACCACTGGCACCTGTGCAATCATCACCACCGGCACCTGTGCAATCACCACCACCGGCACCTGTGCAATCACCACCACCGGCACCTGTGCAATCACCACCACCGGCACCTGTGTAATCACCACCACCGGCACCTGTGCAATCACCACCACCGGCACCTGTGCAATCACCACCACCAGCACCTGTGCAATCACCACCACCGGCACCTGTGCAATCACCACCACCGGCACCTGTGCAATCACCACCACCGGCACCTGTGTAATCACCACCACCGGCTCCTGTGCAATCACCACCACTGGCCCCTGTGCAATCACCACCAGCACCTGTGCAATCACCACCACCAGCAACTGTGCAATCACCACCACCGGCACCTGTGCAATCACCACCAGCAACTGTGCAATCACCACCAGCAACTGTGCAATCACCACCAGCAACTGTGCAATCACCACCAGCAACTGTGCAATCACCACCACCGGCACCTGTGCAATCACCACCAGCAACTGTGCAATCACCACCAGCAACTGTGCAATCACCACCACCGGCACCTGTGCAATCACCACCACCGGCACCTGTGTAATCACCACCAGCAACTGTGCAATCACCACCACTGGCACCTGTGCAATCACCACCAGCAACTGTGCAATCACCACCAGCAACTGTGCAATCACCACCACTGGCACCTGTGCAATCACCACCAGCAACTGTGCAATCACCACTGGCATCTGTGCAATCACAGCCGGTGCTATGTAGATCGCAGTGACAGATTCAACCACCTGATAGACTTAACCTGTAAATATACTTGTCAGAAACTTCACCCCATGGGGACTCTCTTTTAAAACAAAGGGGGGGTGAATGTGGTGAACTACATATACCTGTCTGGACACGCCCTCTGCTGACTGCTCCTGTGGCTCCTCCCACGGACCCCTGTATAAAGGTGATTGGAGACACCGCCCCGGCCTCAGTCTCCAGGATGCAGTGTGGTGGTCAATTGCTGCTTGTTCTTTCTTCCAGACAATAAAAGCCTATATCTCGCCTCATGTCTCCGAGAGTTATTGATGGTGCATCAAAATTGCCCTGTGGTTAGGTTAGGGATAAATCTGTGAATGGCTGGGCAGCATGAGTTGTTGGAATCTCCCCCTTGACCTTACCACCATGGGTGACCCTACCAGCAGCTAAGGACCAGATGCCATTACTTTTGGGATCTCAGGAATTGACAATTCTCTCCACCACGAGAAGGTAAAGATCCTCTAAGAAGAAAGATAGAACACAGAAAACTACCGCACAGTACAGGCCCTTTAGATCATGATGTTGTGCTGACCTTTTAACCTGGTCCAATCAATTTAACCCTTCCCTTCTATACTGCCCTCCACTTGTCTTTCATCCATAAACCTAAGAGTCTCTTAAATGTCCTAATGTATCTATCTCTACCTCCACCTCTGGCAGCAGCATTCTACACACCCACCACTCTCTGTGTAAAAATCTTCCCTCTGACATCCCCTCTATACTTCCTTCCAATCACTTTAAAGTTATGCCCTCTAGTGTTAGCCCTGGAAAAAAGTCTCTGGTTGTCCATTCTATCTATCACTCTTGTCATCTTGACACCTCTGTCAAGTCACCTCTCATCATTCTTCACTCCAAAGAGAAAAGCCCTACCTCACTCAACCTTCACTCATAACACATGCTTTCAAATTCAGTCATCATCTTGATAAATCTCTTCTTCACCCTCTCCAAAGCCTCAAGATCCTCTACAAAGGGCGACCAGAACTGTGTGCAATACTCCACATGTGCCCTAACTAGAGTTGTCCAAAGCTGCAACATGACTTCCTGACTTTTGAACTCAAAGCCTTGACTAATGAAGGCAAGCATGCCATATCCCTTCTTAGCCACCCTATCGACCTGTGCAGCCGTTTTCAGCTATGAACATGGACCCCAAGATCTCTCTGCTTATCGACACTGTTGAGGGTCTTGTCCTTAACTGTGTACAGTCTCTTTACAAGGTACAACACTTCAGATCTGCGTTAAACTCCATCTTCCATTTCTCCACCCATATCTGCACTAATCTATATCTTGCTGTATTCTTTCCAGTTTTCTATGCTGTCTAAATTATGTTTTATAATATTATCTCGCAGCTCTTGAACTCCATCCCCTGACTAATGAAAATCAACACACCATATGCTTTCTCGAACACCCTAACAACCTGAGGGATTTGAGGGATCAATGGAAATGGACCCCAAGCATGTGCTGTTGTTTTTTTTTTGGTTTTCATTAACCAGAGGTCAGAGGTAGTTGTTAGAGAACAATCCAACGCTGATGCCCAAATGACTGACAGCTGAGAATGGAATGTTTGAAAGCTGTTGCCTGGTAACTTTTGGCCACTTTGATAACTTTAATATTCAGTCTCAAGAACCTGCGGCCAGAGCGCTGGTTATTATTCAGAGAAAGGTCTACACTGATTTATTATGCAGAAGTCAATTAAGTCAAAGAAAAGGGAACATTGATTCAGTTGCTATCTTTGAACTGAAGAGCTGCTGGTAAAATGTAAAACTCTATTCGTAGATATTAGAGTCATACAGTCATAGAGCACAACAGCACAGAAACTGGCCCTTCTGTCTATCTATTATTCTGCCTAATTCCATCTACCTACACTTGGACCAGAGCTCACAGAGCTCTCACATCCCCTCCATACTGCTCCAGACCCCTCCCATCCTTGTACCCCCTTCGAATCCCTCCATACCCCTCCCATCCTTGTACCCCCTTCGAATCCCTCTATACCCCTCCCATCCTTGTACCCCCTTCGAATCCCTCTATACCCCTCCCATCATTGTACACCCACCATACCCCTCCATACACCTCCCATCCTTGTACTCCCTCTATACCCCTCCCATTCTTGTACCCCCTTCGAATCCCTCCATACCGCTCCCATCCTTGTACACCCACCATACCCCTCCATACCGCTCCATACCCCTCCCATCCTTGTACTCCCTCCATACCCCTCCCATCCTTGTACTCCCTCTATACCCCTCCCATCCTTGTACCCCCTTCGAATCCCTCCATACCGGTCCCATCCTTGTACACCCACCATACCACTCCATAATGCTCCATACCCCTCCCATCCTTGTACTCCCTCCATACCCCTCCCATCCTTGTACACCCACCATACCCCTCCCATCCTTGTACACCCACCATACCCCTCCCATCCTTGTACACCCACCATACCCTCCCATCCTTGTACTCCCTCCATACCCCTCCCATCCTTGTACACCCACCATACCCCTCCCATCCTTGTACACCCACCATACCCCTCCCATCCTTGTACACCCACCATACCCCTCCCATCCTTGTACTCCCTCCATACCCCTCCATACCGCTCCATACCCCTCCCATCCTTGTACACCCACCATCCCCCTCCCATCCTTGTACACCCACCATACCCCTCCCATCCTTGTACACCCACCATACCCTCCCATCCTTGTACTCCCTCCATACCACTCCCATCCTTGTACACCCACCATACCCCTCCCATCCTTGTACACCCACCATACCACTCCCATCCTTGTACACCCACCATACCCTCCCATCCTTGTACACCCACCATACCCCTCCCATCCTTGTACACCCACCATACACCTCCCATCCTTGTACACCCACCATACCCTCCCATCCTTGTACACCCACCATACCCCTCCCATTCTTGTACTCCCTCCATACCCCTCCCATCCTTGTACACCCACCATACCCTCCCATCCTTGTACACCCTCCATACCCCTCCCATCCTTGTACACCCACCATACCACTCCCATCCTTGTACACCCTCCATACCCCTCCCATCGTGCACCCACCATACCCCTCCCATCCTTGTACACTCTCCATACCCCTCCCATCCTTGTACACCCACAATACCCCTCCCATCCTTGTACTCCCTCCATACCCCTCCCATCCTTGTACACCCTCCATACCCCTCCCATCCTTGTACACCCTCCATACCCCTCCCATCCTTGTACACCCACCATACCCCTCCCATCCTTGTACTCCCTCCATACCCCTCCCATCCTTGTACACCCACCATACCCCTCCCATCCTTGTACACCCTCCATACCCCTCCCATCCTTGTACACCCTCCATACCCCTCCCATCCTTGTACACACACCATACCCCTCCCATCCTTGTACACCCTCCATACCCCTCCCATCCTTGTACACCCTCCATACCCCTCCCATCCTTGTACTCCCTCCATATCCCTCCATAACGCTCCATACCCCTCCCATCCTTGTACACCCACCATACCCCTCCATACCCCTCCCATCCTTGTACTCCCTCCATACCCCTCCCATCCTTGTACTCCCTCCATACCCTCCCATCCTTGTACTCCCTCCATACCCCTCCCATCCTTGTACTCCATACCCCTCCCATCCTTGTACACCCACAATACCCCTCCATACCCCTCCCATCCTTGTACACCCTCCATAAACCTCCCATCCTAGTACACCCACCATACCCTCCCATCCTTGTACTCCCTCCATACCCTCCCATCCTTGTACTCCCTCCATACCCCTCCCATCCTTGTACTCCCTCCATACCCTCCCATCCTTGTACTCCCTCCATACCCCTCCCATCCTTGTACTCCATACCCCTCCCATCCTTGTACTCCCTCCATACCCCTCCCATCCTTGTACACCCTCCATACCCCTCCCATCCTTGTACTCCCTCCATACCCCTCCATACCGCTCCATACCCCTCCCATCCTTGTACACCCACCATACACCTCCATACCCCTCCCATCCTTGTACTCCCTCCATACCCCTCCCATCCTTGTACACCCACCATACCCCTCCCATCCTTGTACTCCCTCCATACCCCTCCCATCCTTGTACTCCCTCCATACCCCTCCATACCGCTCCATACCCCTCCCATCCTTGTACACCCACCATACACCTCCATACCCCTCCCATCCTAGTACACCCACCATACCCTCCCATCCTTGTACTCCCTCCATACCCTCCCATCCTTGTACTCCCTCCATACCCTCCCATCCTTGTACACCCACCATACCCCTCCATACCCCTCCCATCCTTGTACTCCCTCCATACCCCTCCCATCCTTGAACACCCACCATACACCTCCATACCCCTCCCATCCTTGTACTCCCTCCATACCCCTCCCATCCTTGTACACCCACCATACCCCTCCCATCCTTGTACTCCCTCCATACCCCTCCCATCCTTGTACTCCCTCCATACCCCTCCCATCCTTGTACTCCCTCCATACCCCTCCCATCCTTGTACACCCTCCATACCCCTCCCATCCTTGTACTCCCTCCATATCCCTCCATACCGCTCCATACCCCTCCCATCCTTGTACACCCACCATACCCCTCCATACCCCTCCCATCCTTGTACTCCCTCCATACCCCTCCCATCCTTGTACTCCCTACATACCCTCCCATCCTTGTACTCCCTCCATACCCCTCCCATCCTTGTACTCCCTCCATACCCTCCCATCCTTGTACTCCCTCCATACCCCTCCCATCCTTGTACTCCCTCCATACCCCTCCCATCGTTGTACTCCCTCCATACCCCTCCCATCCTTGTACACCCTCCATACCCCTCCCATCCTTGTACTCCCTCCATACCCCTCCATACCGCTCCATACCCCTCCCATCCTTGTACACCCACCATACCCCTCCATACCCCTCCCATCCTTGTACTCCCTCCATACCCCTCCCATCCTTGTACACCCACCATACCCCTCCCATCCTTGTACTCCCTCCATACCCCTCCCATCCTTGTACACCCACCATACCCCTCCATACCGCTCCCATGCTTGTACACCCTCCAAACCCCTCCCATCCTTGTACTCCCTCCATACCCCTCCATACCCCTCCCATCCTTGTACACCCACCATACCCCTCCCATCCATGTACACCCTCCATACCCCTCCCATCCTTGTACACCCACCATACCCTCCCATCCTTGTACTCCCTCCATACCCCTCCCATCCTTGTACTCCCTCCATACCCTCCCATCCTTGTACTCCCTCCATACCCCTCCCATCCTTGTACACCCACCATACCCCTCCCATCCTTGTACTCCCTCCATACCCCTCCCATCCTTGTACTCCCTCCATACCCCTCCCATCCTTGTACTCCCTCCATACCCCTCCCATCCTTGTACACCCTCCATACCCCTCCCATCCTTGTACTCCCTCCATACCCCTCCATACCGCTCCATACCCCTCCCATCCTTGTACACCCACCATACCCCTCCATACCCCTCCCATCCTTGAACTCCCTCCATACCCCTCCCATCCTTGTACACCCACCATACCCCTCCCATCCTTGTACTCCCTCCATACCCCTCCCATCCTTGTACTCCCTCCATACCCCTCCATACCCCTCCCATCCTTGTACTCCCTCCATACCCCTCCCATCCTTGTACACCCACCATACCCCTCCATACCCCTCCCATCCTTGTACTCCCTCCATACCCCTCCCATCCTTGTACACCCACCATACCCCTCCATACCCCTCCCATCCTTGTACTCCCTCCATACCCCTCCCATCCTTGTACACCCACCATACCCCTCCATACCCCTCCCATCCTTGTACTCCCTCCATACCCCTCCCATCCTTGTACACCCACCATACCCCTCCATACACCTCCCATCCTTGTACACCCTCCATACACCTCCCATCCTAGTACACCCACCATACCCTCCCATCCTTGTACTCCCTCCATACCCTCCCATCCTTGTACTCCCTCCATACCCCTCCCATCCTTGTACTCCCTCCATACCCCTCCGATCCTTGTACTCCATACCCCTCCCATCCTTGTACTCCCTCCATACCCCTCCCATCCTTGTACACCCTCCATACCCCTCCCATCCTTGTACTCCCTCCATACCCCTCCATACCGCTCCATACCCCTCCCATCCTTGTACACCCACCATACCCCTCCATACCCCTCCCATCCTTGTACTACCTCCATACCCCTCCCATCCTTGTACACCCACCATACCCCTCCCATCCTTGTACTCCCTCCATACCCCTCCCATCCTTGTACACCCACCATACCCCTCCATACCGCTCCCATCCTTGTACACCCTCCAAACCCCTCCCATCCTTGTACTCCCTCCATACCCCTCCCATCCTTGTACACCCACCATACCCCCCCATCCTTGTACTCCCTCCATACCCCTCCCATCCTTGTACACCCACCATACCCCTCCCATCCTTGTACACCCTCCATACCCCTCCCATCCTTGTACACCCTCCATACCCCTCCCATCCTTGTACACACACCATACCCCTCCCATCCTTGTACACCCTCCATACCCCTCCCATCCTTGTACACCCTCCATACCCCTCCCATCCTTGTACTCCCTCCATATCCCTCCATAACGCTCCATACCCCTCCCATCCTTGTACACCCACCATACCCCTCCATACCCCTCCCATCCTTGTACTCCCTCCATACCCCTCCCATCCTTGTACTCCCTCCATACCCTCCCATCCTTGTACTCCCTCCATACCCCTCCCATCCTTGTACTCCATACCCCTCCCATCCTTGTACACCCACAATACCCCTCCATACCCCTCCCATCCTTGTACACCCTCCATAAACCTCCCATCCTAGTACACCCACCATACCCTCCCATCCTTGTACTCCCTCCATACCCTCCCATCCTTGTACTCCCTCCATACCCCTCCCATCCTTGTACTCCCTCCATACCCTCCCATCCTTGTACTCCCTCCATACCCCTCCCATCCTTGTACTCCATACCCCTCCCATCCTTGTACTCCCTCCATACCCCTCCCATCCTTGTACACCCTCCATACCCCTCCCATCCTTGTACTCCCTCCATACCCCTCCATACCGCTCCATACCCCTCCCATCCTTGTACACCCACCATACACCTCCATACCCCTCCCATCCTTGTACTCCCTCCATACCCCTCCCATCCTTGTACACCCACCATACCCCTCCCATCCTTGTACTCCCTCCATACCCCTCCCATCCTTGTACTCCCTCCATACCCCTCCATACCGCTCCATACCCCTCCCATCCTTGTACACCCACCATACACCTCCATACCCCTCCCATCCTAGTACACCCACCATACCCTCCCATCCTTGTACTCCCTCCATACCCTCCCATCCTTGTACTCCCTCCATACCCTCCCATCCTTGTACACCCACCATACCCCTCCATACCCCTCCCATCCTTGTACTCCCTCCATACCCCTCCCATCCTTGAACACCCACCATACACCTCCATACCCCTCCCATCCTTGTACTCCCTCCATACCCCTCCCATCCTTGTACACCCACCATACCCCTCCCATCCTTGTACTCCCTCCATACCCCTCCCATCCTTGTACTCCCTCCATACCCCTCCCATCCTTGTACTCCCTCCATACCCCTCCCATCCTTGTACACCCTCCATACCCCTCCCATCCTTGTACTCCCTCCATATCCCTCCATACCGCTCCATACCCCTCCCATCCTTGTACACCCACCATACCCCTCCATACCCCTCCCATCCTTGTACTCCCTCCATACCCCTCCCATCCTTGTACTCCCTACATACCCTCCCATCCTTGTACTCCCTCCATACCCCTCCCATCCTTGTACTCCCTCCATACCCTCCCATCCTTGTACTCCCTCCATACCCCTCCCATCCTTGTACTCCCTCCATACCCCTCCCATCGTTGTACTCCCTCCATACCCCTCCCATCCTTGTACACCCTCCATACCCCTCCCATCCTTGTACTCCCTCCATACCCCTCCATACCGCTCCATACCCCTCCCATCCTTGTACACCCACCATACCCCTCCATACCCCTCCCATCCTTGTACTCCCTCCATACCCCTCCCATCCTTGTACACCCACCATACCCCTCCCATCCTTGTACTCCCTCCATACCCCTCCCATCCTTGTACACCCACCATACCCCTCCATACCGCTCCCATGCTTGTACACCCTCCAAACCCCTCCCATCCTTGTACTCCCTCCATACCCCTCCATACCCCTCCCATCCTTGTACACCCACCATTCCCCTCCCATCCATGTACACCCTCCATACCCCTCCCATCCTTGTACACCCACCATACCCTCCCATCCTTGTACTCCCTCCATACCCCTCCCATCCTTGTACTCCCTCCATACCCTCCCATCCTTGTACTCCCTCCATACCCCTCCCATCCTGGTACACCCACCATACCCCTCCCATCCTTGTACTCCCTCCATACCCCTCCCATCCTTGTACTCCCTCCATACCCCTCCCATCCTTGTACTCCCTCCATACCCCTCCCATCCTTGTACACCCTCCATACCCCTCCCATCCTTGTACTCCCTCCATACCCCTCCATACCGCTCCATACCCCTCCCATCCTTGTACACCCACCATACCCCTCCATACCCCTCCCATCCTTGAACTCCCTCCATACCCCTCCCATCCTTGTACACCCACCATACCCCTCCCATCCTTGTACTCCCTCCATACCCCTCCCATCCTTGTACTCCCTCCATACCCCTCCATACCCCTCCCATCCTTGTACTCCCTCCATACCCCTCCCATCCTTGTACACCCACCATACCCCTCCATACCCCTCCCATCCTTGTACTCCCTCCATACCCCTCCCATCCTTGTACACCCACCATACCCCTCCATACCCCTCCCATCCTTGTACTCCCTCCATACCCCTCCCATCCTTGTACACCCACCATACCCCTCCATACCCCTCCCATCCTTGTACTCCCTCCATACCCCTCCCATCCTTGTACACCCACCATACCCCTCCATACACCTCCCATCCTTGTACACCCTCCATACACCTCCCATCCTAGTACACCCACCATACCCTCCCATCCTTGTACTCCCTCCATACCCTCCCATCCTTGTACTCCCTCCATACCCCTCCCATCCTTGTACTCCCTCCATACCCCTCCGATCCTTGTACTCCATACCCCTCCCATCCTTGTACTCCCTCCATACCCCTCCCATCCTTGTACACCCTCCATACCCCTCCCATCCTTGTACTCCCTCCATACCCCTCCATACCGCTCCATACCCCTCCCATCCTTGTACACCCACCATACCCCTCCATACCCCTCCCATCCTTGTACTACCTCCATACCCCTCCCATCCTTGTACACCCACCATACCCCTCCCATCCTTGTACTCCCTCCATACCCCTCCCATCCTTGTACACCCACCATACCCCTCCATACCGCTCCCATCCTTGTACACCCTCCAAACCCCTCCCATCCTTGTACTCCCTCCATACCCCTCCCATCCTTGTACACCCACCATACCCCCCCATCCTTGTACTCCCTCCATACCCCTCCCATCCTTGTACTCCCTCCATACCCTCCCATCCTTGTACTCCCTCCATACCCCTCCCATCCTTGTACACCCACCATACCCCTCCCATCCTTGTACTCCCTCCATACCCCTCCCATCCTTGTACTCCCTCCATACCCCTCCCATCCATGTACTCCCTCCATACCCCTCCCATCCTTGTACTCCCTCCATACCCCTCCCATCCTTGTACACCCTCCATACCCCTCCCATCCTTGTACTCCCTCCATACCCCTCCATACCGCTCCATACCCCTCCCATCCTTGTACACCCACCATACCCCTCGATACCCCTCCCATCCTTGTACTCCCTCCATACCCCTCCCATCCTTGTACACCCACCATACCCCTCCCATCCTTGTACTCCCTCCATACCCCTCCCATCCTTGTACTCCCTCCATACCCCTCCATACCCCTCCCATCCTTGTACTCCCTCCATACCCCTCCCATCCTTGTACACCCACCATACCCCTCCATACCCCTCCCATCCTTGTACTCCCTCCATACCCCTCCCATCCTTGTACACCCACCATACCCCTCCATACCCCTCCCATCCTTGTACTCCCTCCATACCCCTCCCATCCTTGTACACCCACCATACCCCTCCATACCCCTCCCATCCTTGTACTCCCTCCATACCCCTCCCATCCTTGTACACCCACCATACCCCTCCATACCCCTCCCATCCTTGTACACCCTCCATACACCTCCCATCCTAGTACACCCACCATACCCTCCCATCCTTGTACTCCCTCCATACCCTCCCATCCTTGTACTCCCTCCATACCCCTCCCATCCTTGTACTCCCTCCATACCCCTCCGATCCTTGTACTCCATACCCCTCCCATCCTTGTACTCCCTCCATACCCCTCCCATCCTTGTACACCCTCCATACCCCTCCCATCCTTGTACTCCCTCCATACCCCTCCTACCGCTCCATACCCCTCCCATCCTTGTACACCCACCATACCCCTCCCATCCTTGTACTCCCTCCATACCCCTCCCATCCTTGTACACCCACCATACCCCTCCATACCGCTCCCATCCTTGTACACCCTCCAAACCCCTCCAATCCTTGTACTCCCTCCATACCCCTCCATACCCCTCCCATCCTTGTACACCCACCATACCCCTCCCATCCATGTACACCCTCCATACCCCTCCCATCCTTGTACACCCACCATACCCTCCCATCCTTGTACTCCCTCCATACCACTCCCATCCTTGTACTCCCTCCATACCCTCCCATCCTTGTACTCCCTCCATACCCCTCCCATCCTTGTACACCCACCATACCCCTCCCATCCTTGTACTCCCTCCATACCCCTCCCATCCTTGTACTCCCTCCATACCCCTCCCATCCATGTACTCCCTCCATACCCCTCCCATCCTTGTACACCCTCCATACCCCTCCCATCCTTGTACTCCCTCCATACCCCTCCATACCGCTCCATACCCCTCCCATCCTTGTACACCCACCATACCCCTCCATACCCCTCCCATCCTTGTACTCCCTCCATACCCCTCCATACCGCTCCATACCCCTCCCATCCTTGTACACCCACCATACCCCTCCATACCCCTCCCATCCTTGTACTCCCTCCATACCCCTCCCATCCTTGTACACCCACCATACCCCTCCCATCCTTGTACTCCCTCCATACCCCTCCCATCCTTGTACTCCCTCCATACCCCTCCATACCCCTCCCATCCTTGTACTCCCTCCATACCCCTCCCATCCTTGTACACCCACCATACCCCTCCATACCCCTCCCATCCTTGTACTCCCTCCATACCCCTCCCATCCTTGTACACCCACCATACCCCTCCATACCCCTCCCATCCTTGTACTCCCTCCATACCCCTCCCATCCTTGTACACCCACCATACCCCTCCATACCCCTCCCATCCTTGTACTCCCTCCATACCCCTCCCATCCTTGTACACCCACCATACCCCTCCATACCCCTCCCATCCTTGTACACCCTCCATACACCTCCCATCCTAGTACACCCACCATACCCTCCCATCCTTGTACTCCCTCCATACCCTCCCATCCTTGTACTCCCTCCATACCCCTCCCATCCTTGTACTCCCTCCATACCCCTCCGATCCTTGTACTCCATACCCCTCCCATCCTTGTACTCCCTCCATACCCCACCCATCCTTGTACACCCTCCATACCCCTCCCATCCTTGTACTCCCTCCATACCCCTCCATACCGCTCCATACCCCTCCCATCCTTGTACACCCACCATACCCCTCCATACCCCTCCCATTCTTGTACTCCCTCCATACCCCTCCCATCCTTGTACACCCACCATACCCCTCCCATCCTTGTACTCCCTCCATACCCCTCCCATCCTTGTACACCCACCATACCCCTCCATACCGCTCCCATCCTTGTACACCCTCCAAACCCCTCCCATCCTTGTACTCCCTCCATACCCCTCCCATCCTTGTACACCCACCATACACTCCCATCCTTGTACTCCCTCCATACCCCTCCCATCCTTGTACTCCCTCCATACCCTCCCATCCTTGTACTCCCTCCATACCCCTCCCATCCTTGTACACCCACCATACCCCTCCCATCCTTGTACTCCCTCCATACCCCTCCCATCCTTGTACTCCCTCCATACCCCTCCCATCCATGTACTCCCTCCATACCCCTCCCATCCTTGTACTCCCTCCATACCCCTCCCATCCTTGTACACCCTCCATACCCCTCCCATCCTTGTACTCCCTCCATACCCCTCCATACCGCTCCATACCCCTCCCATCCTTGTACACCCACCATACCCCTCCATACCCCTCCCATCCTTGTACTCCCTCCATACCCTCCCATCCTTGTACACCCACCATACCCCTCCCATCCTTGTACTCCCTCCATACCCCTCCCATCCTTGTACTCCCTCCATACCCCTCCATACCCCTCCCATCCTTGTACTCCCTCCATACCCCTCCCATCCTTGTACACCCACCATACCCCTCCATACCCATCCCATCCTTGTACTCCCTCCATACCCCTCCCATCCTTGTACACCCACCATACCCCTCCATACCCCTCCCATCCTTGTACTCCCTCCATACCCCTCCCATCCTTGTACACCCACCATACCCCTCCATACCCCTCCCATCCTTGTACTCCCTCCATACCCCTCCCATCCTTGTACACCCACCATACCCCTCCATACCCCTCCCATCCTTGTACACCCTCCATACACCTCCCATCCTAGTACACCCACCATACCCTCCCATCCTTGTACTCCCTCCATACCCTCCCATCCTTGTACTCCCTCCATACCCCTCCCATCCTTGTACTCCCTCCATACCCCTCCGATCCTTGTACTCCATACCCCTCCCATCCTTGTACTCCCTCCATACCCCACCCATCCTTGTACACCCTCCATACCCCTCCCATCCTTGTACTCCCTCCATACCCCTCCATACCGCTCCATACCCCTCCCATCCTTGTACACCCACCATACCCCTCCATACCCCTCCCATTCTTGTACTCCCTCCATACCCCTCCCATCCTTGTACACCCACCATACCCCTCCCATCCTTGTACTCCCTCCATACCCCTCCCATCCTTGTACACCCACCATACCCCTCCATACCGCTCCCATCCTTGTACACCCTCCAAACCCCTCCCATCCTTGTACTCCCTCCATACCCCTCCCATCCTTGTACACCCACCATACCCCTCCATACCCCTCCCATCCTTGTACTCCCTCCATACCCCTCCCATCCTTGTACACCCACCATACCCCTCCCATCCTTGTACTCCCTCCATACCCCTCCCATCCTTGTACTCCCTCCATACCCCTCCATACCCCTCCCATCCTTGTACTCCCTCCATACCCCTCCCATCCTTGTACACCCACCATACCCCTCCATACCCCTCCCATCCTTGTACTCCCTCCATACCCCTCCCATCCTTGTACACCCACCATACCCCTCCATACCCCTCCCATCCTTGTACTCCCTCCATACCCCTCCCATCCTTGTACACCCACCATACCCCTCCATACCCCTCCCATCCTTGTACTCCCTCCATACCCCTCCCATCCTTGTACACCCACCATACCCCTCCATACCCCTCCCATCCTTGTACACCCTCCATACACCTCCCATCCTAGTACACCCACCATACCCTCCCATCCTTGTACTCCCTCCATACCCTCCCATCCTTGTACTCCCTCCATACCCCTCCCATCCTTGTACTCCCTCCATACCCCTCCGATCCTTGTACTCCATACCACTCCCATCCTTGTACTCCCTCCATACCCCTCCCATCCTTGTACACCCTCCATACCCCTCCCATCCTTGTACTCCCTCCATACCCCTCCATACCGCTCCATACCACTCCCATCCTTGTACACCCACCATACCCCTCCCATCCTTGTACTCCCTCCATACCCCTCCCATCCTTGTACACCCACCATACCCCTCCATACCGCTCCCATCCTTGTACACCCTCCAAACCCCTCCCATCCTTGTACTCCCTCCATACCCCTCCATACCCCTCCCATCCTTGTACACCCACCATACCCCTCCCATCCATGTACACCCTCCATACCCCTCCCATCCTTGTACACCCACCATACCCTCCCATCCTTGTACTCCCTCCATACCACTCCCATCCTTGTACTCCCTCCATACCCTCCCATCCTTGTACTCCCTCCATACCCCTCCCATCCTTGTACACCCACCATACCCCTCCCATCCTTGTACTCCCTCCATACCCCTCCCATCCTTGTACTCCCTCCATACCCCTCCCATCCATGTACTCCCTCCATACCACTCCCATCCTTGTACACCCTCCATACCCCTCCCATCCTTGTACTCCCTCCATACCCCTCCATACCGCTCCATACCCCTCCCATCCTTGTACACCCACCATACCCCTCCCATCCTTGTACTCCCTCCATACCCCTCCCATCCTTGTACACCCACCATACCCCTCCATACCGCTCCCATCCTTGTACACCCTCCAAACCCCTCCCATCCTTGTACTCCCTCCATACCCCTCCCATCCTTGTACACCCACCATACCCCTCCATACCCCTCCCATCCTTGTACTCCCTCCATACCCCTCCCATCCTTGTACACCCACCATACCCCTCCCATCCTTGTACTCCCTCCATACCCCTCCCATCCTTGTACTCCCTCCATACCCCTCCATACCCCTCCCATCCTTGTACTCCCTCCATACCCCTCCCATCCTTGTACACCCACCATACCCCTCCATACCCCTCCCATCCTTGTACTCCCTCCATACCCCTCCCATCCTTGTACACCCACCATACCCCTCCATACCCCTCCCATCCTTGTACTCCCTCCATACCCCTCCCATCCTTGTACACCCACCATACCCCTCCATACCCCTCCCATCCTTGTACTCCCTCCATACCCCTCCCATCCTTGTACACCCACCATACCCCTCCATACCCCTCCCATCCTTGTACACCCTCCATACACCTCCCATCCTAGTACACCCACCATACCCTCCCATCCTTGTACTCCCTCCATACCCTCCCATCCTTGTACTCCCTCCATACCCCTCCCATCCTTGTACTCCCTCCATACCCCTCCGATCCTTGTACTCCATACCACTCCCATCCTTGTACTCCCTCCATACCCCTCCCATCCTTGTACACCCTCCATACCCCTCCCATCCTTGTACTCCCTCCATACCCCTCCATACCGCTCCATACCACTCCCATCCTTGTACACCCACCATACCCCTCCCATCCTTGTACTCCCTCCATACCCCTCCCATCCTTGTACACCCACCATACCCCTCCATACCGCTCCCATCCTTGTACACCCTCCAAACCCCTCCCATCCTTGTACTCCCTCCATACCCCTCCATACCCCTCCCATCCTTGTACACCCACCATACCCCTCCCATCCATGTACACCCTCCATACCCCTCCCATCCTTGTACACCCACCATACCCTCCCATCCTTGTACTCCCTCCATACCACTCCCATCCTTGTACTCCCTCCATACCCTCCCATCCTTGTACTCCCTCCATACCCCTCCCATCCTTGTACACCCACCATACCCCTCCCATCCTTGTACTCCCTCCATACCCCTCCCATCCTTGTACTCCCTCCATACCCCTCCCATCCATGTACTCCCTCCATACCACTCCCATCCTTGTACACCCTCCATACCCCTCCCATCCTTGTACTCCCTCCATACCCCTCCATACCGCTCCATACCCCTCCCATCCTTGTACACCCACCATACCCCTCCATACCCCTCCCATCCTTGTACTCCCTCCATACCCCTCCATACCGCTCCATACCCCTCCCATCCTTGTACACCCACCATACCCCTCCATACCCCTCCCATCCTTGTACTCCCTCCATACCCCTCCCATCCTTGTACACCCACCATACCCCTCCCTTCCTTGTACTCCCTCCATACCCCTCCCATCCTTGTACTCCCTCCATACCCCTCCATACCCCTCCCATCCTTGTACTCCCTCCATACCCTCCCATCCTTGTACACCCACCATACCCCTCCATACCCCTCCCATCCTTGTACTCCCTCCATACCCCTCCCATCCTTGTACACCCACCATACCCCTCCATACCCCTCCCATCCTTGTACTCCCTCCATACCCCTCCCATCCTTGTACACCCACCATACCCCTCCATACCCCTCCCATCCTTGTACTCCCTCCATACCCCTCCCATCCTTGTACACCCACCATACCCCTCCATACCCCTCCCATCCTTGTACACCCTCCATACACCTCCCATCCTAGTACACCCTCCATACCCTCACTTCCTTGTACTCCCTCCATACCCTCCCATCCTTGTACTCCCTCCATACCCCTCCCATCCTTGTACTCCCTCCATACCCCTCCGATCCTTGTACTCCATACCCCTCCCATCCTTGTACTCCCTCCATACCCCACACATCCTTGTACACCCTCCATACCCCTCCCATCCTTGTACTCCCTCCATACCCCTCCATACCGCTCCATACCCCTCCCATCCTTGTACACCCACCATACCCCTCCATACCCCTCCCATCCTTGTACTCCCTCCATACCCCTCCCATCCTTGTACACCCACCATACCCCTCCATCCTTGTACTCCCTCCATACCCCTCCCATCCTTGTACACCCACCATACCCCTCCATACCGCTCCCATCCTTGTACACCCTCCAAACCCCTCCCATCCTTGTACTCCCTCCATACCCCTCCCATCCTTGTACACCCACCATACCCTCCCATCCTTGTACTCCCTCCATACCCCTCCCATCCTTGTACTCCCTCCATACCCTCCCATCCTTGTACTCCCTCCATACCCCTCCCATCCTTGTACACCCACCATACCCCTCCCATCCTTGTACTCCCTCCATACCCCTCCCATCCTTGTACTCCCTCCATACCCCTCCCATCCATGTACTCCCTCCATACCCCTCCCATCCTTGTACTCCCTCCATACCCCTCCCATCCTTGTACACCCTCCATACCCCTCCCATCCTTGTACTCCCTCCATACCCCTCCATACCGCTCCATACCCCTCCCGTCCTTGTACACCCACCATACCCCTCCATACCCCTCCCATCCTTGTACTCCCTCCATACCCCTCCCATCCTTGTACACCCACCATACCCCTCCCATCCTTGTACTCCCTCCATACCCCTCCCATCCTTGTACACCCACCATACCCCTCCCATCCTTGTACTCCCTCCATACCCCTCCCATCCTTGTACACCCACCATACCCCTCCATACCCCTCCCATCCTTGTACTCCCTCCATACCCCTCCCATCCTTGTACACCCACCATACCCCTCCATACCCCTCCCATCCTTGTACTCCCTCCATACCCCTCCCATCCTTGTACACCCACCATACCCCTCCATACCCCTCCCATCCTTGTACTCCCTCCATACCCCTCCCATCCTTGTACACCCACCATACCCCTCCATACCCCTCCCATCCTTGTACACCCTCCATACACCTCCCATCCTAGTACACCCACCATACCCTCCCATCCTTGTACTCCTCCATACCCTCCATCCTTGTACTCCCTCCATACCCCTCCCATCCTTGTACTCCCTCCATACCCCTCCGATCCTTGTACTCCATACCCCTCCCATCCTTGTACTCCCTCCATACCCCTCCCATCCTTGTACACCCTCCATACCCCTCCCATCCTTGTACTCCCTCGATACCCCTCCATACCGCTCCATACCCCTCCCATCCTTGTACACCCACCATACCCCTCCATACCCCTCCCATCCTTGTACTCCCTCCATACCCCTCCCATCCTTGTACACCCACCATACCCCTCCCATCCTTGTACTCCCTCCATACCCCTCCCATCCTTGTACACCCACCATACCCCTCCATACCGCTCCCATCCTTGTACACCCTCCAAACCCCTCCCATCCTTGTACTCCCTCCATACCCCTCCATACCCCTCCCATCCTTGTACACCCACCATACCCTCCCATCCTTGTACTCCCTCCATACCCCTCCCATCCTTGTACTCCCTCCATACCCTCCCATCCTTGTACTCCCTCCATACCCCTCCCATCCTTGTACACCCACCATACCCCTCCCATCCTTGTACTCCCTCCATACCCCTCCCATCCTTGTACTCCCTCCATACCCCTCCCATCCATGTACTCCCTCCATACCCCTCCCATCCTTGTACACCCTCCATACCCCACCCATCCTTGTACTCCCTCCATACCCCTCCATACCGCTCCATACCCCTCCCATCCTTGTACACCCACCATACCCCTCCATACCCCTCCCATCCTTGTACTCCCTCCATACCCCTCCCATCCTTGTACACCCACCATACCCCTCCCATCCTTGTACTCCCTCCATACCCCTCCCATCCTTGTACTCCCTCCATACCCCTCCCATCCTTGTACTCCCTCCATACCCCTCCCATCCTTGTACACCCACCATACCCCTCCATACCCCTCCCATCCTTGTACTCCCTCCATACCCCTCCCATCCTTGTACACCCACCATACCCCTCCATACCGCTCCCATCCTTCTACTCCCTCCATACCCCTCCCATCCTTGTACACCCACCATACCCCTCCATACCCCTCCCATCCTTGTACACCCTCCATACACCTCCCATCCTAGTACACCCACCATACCCTCCCATCCTTGTACTCCCTCCATACCCTCCCATCCTTGTACTCCCTCCATACCCCTCCCATCCTTGTACTCCCTCCATACCCTCCCATCCTTGTACTCCCTCCAGACCCCTCCCATCCTTGTACTCCATACCCCTCCCATCCTTGTACTCCCTCCATACCCCTCCCATCCTTGTACACCCTCCATACCCCTCCCATCCTTGTACTCCCTCCATACCCCTCCATACCGCTCCATACCCCTCCCATCCTTGTACACCCACCATACCCCTCCATACCCCTCCCATCCTTGTACTCCCTCCATACCCCTCCCATCCTTGTACACCCACCATACCCCTCCCATCCTTGTAATCCCTCCATACCACTCCCATCCTTGTACTCCCTCCATACCCCTCCATACCCCTCCCATCCTTGTACTCCCTCCATACCCCTCCCATCCTTGTACACCCTCCATACCACCTCTCCCATCCATGTACTCCCTCCATACCACACCCATCCTTGTACACCCACCATACCCCTCCATACCCCACCCATCCTTGTACACCCACCATACCCCTCCATACCCCTCCCATCCTTGTACTCCCTCCATACCCCTCCCATCCTTGTACTCCCTCCATACCCCTCCCATCCTTGTACACCCACCATACCCCTCCATACCCCTCCCATCCTTGTACACCCACCATACCCCTCCATACCCCTCCCATCCTTGTACACCCACCATACACCTCCATACCCCTCCCATCCTTGTACTCCCTCCATACCCCTCCCATCCTTGTACACCCACCATACCCCTCCCATCCTTGTACACCCACCATACCCCTCCCATCCTTGTACACCCACCATACCCCTCCCATCCTTGTACTCCCTCCATACCCCTCCCATCCTTGTACACCCACCATACCCCTCCAATCCTTGTACTCCCTCCATACCCCTCCCATCCTTGTACTCCCTCCATACCCCTCCCATCCTTGTACTCCCTCCATACCACTCCCATCCTTGTACACCCACCATACCCCTCCCATCCTTGTACACCCACCATACCCCTCCCATCCTTGTACTCCCTCCATACCCCTCCCATCCTTGTACACCCACCATACCCCTCCCATCCTTGTACACCTACCATACCCCTCCCATCCTTGTACTCCCACCATACCCCTCCCATCCTTGTACACCCACCATACCCCTCCCATCCTTGTACTCCCTCCATACCCCTCCCATCCTTGTACACCCACCATACCCCACCATACCTCTCCCATCCTTGTACACCCACCATACCCCTCCCATCCTTGTACTCCCTCCATACCCCTCCATACCCCTCCCATCCTTGTACTCCCTCCATACCCCTCCCATCCTTGTACACCCACCATACCCCTCCCATCCTTGTACACCCTCCATACCCCTCCCATCCTAGTACACCCTCCATACCCCTCCCATCCTTGTACACCCTCCATACCCCTCCCATCCTTGTACACCCTCCATACCCCTCCCATCCTTGTACTCCCTCCATACCCCTCCCATCCTTGTACACCCTCCATACCCCTCCCATCCTTGTACTCCCTCCATACCCCTCCCATCCTTGTACTCCCTCCATACCCCTCCCATCCTTGTACACCCACCATACCCCTCCCATCCTTGTACTCCCTCCATACCCCTCCCATCCTTGTACTCCCTCCATACCCCTCCCATCCTTGTACACCCACCATACCCCTCCATACCCCTCCCATCCTTGTACACCCTCCATACCCCTCCCATCCTTGTACGCCCTCCATACCCCTCCATACCCCTCCCATGTACACCCACCATACACCTCCCATCCTTGTACACCCTCCATACCCCTCCCATCCTTGTACACCCACCATACCCTCCCATCCTTGTACTCCCTCCATACCCTTCCATCCTTGTACTCCCTCCATACCCTCCCATCCTTGTACTCCCCTCCATACCCCTCCCATCCTTGTACTCCCTCCATACCCTCCCATCCTTGTACTCCCACCATACCCCTCCCATCCTTGTACTCCCTCCATACCCCTCCCATCCTTGTACTCCCTCCATACCCCTCCCATCCTTGTACAACCTCCATACCCCTCCCATCCTCCATACCCCTCCATACCGCTCCATACCCCTCCCATCCTTGTACACCCACCATACCCCTCCATACCCCTCCCATCCATGTACTCCCTCCATAACCCTCCATCCTTGTACTCCCTCCATACCCCTCCCATCCTTGTACACCCACCATACCCCTCCCATCCTTGTACTCCCTCCATACCCCTCCCATCCTTGTACACCCACCATACCCCTCCATACCCCTCCCATCCTTGTACACCCGCCATACCCCTCCCATCCTTGTACTCCCTCCATACCCCTCCATACCCCTCCCATCCTTGTACACCCAACATACCCCTCCCATCCTTGTACACCCTCCATACCCCTCCCATCCTTGTACACCCACCATACCCCTCCCATCCTTGTTCTCCCTCCATACCCCTCCCATCCTTGTACTCCCTCCATACCCCTCCATACCCCTCCCATCCTTGTACTCCCTCCATACCCCTCCCATCCTTGTACACCCTCCATACCCCTCCCATCCTTGTACTCCCTCCATACCCCTCCCATCCTTGTACACCCACCATACCCCTCCATACCCCTCCCATCATTGTACTCCCTCCATACCCCTCCCATCCTTGTACACCCACCATACCCCTCCATACCCGTCCCATCCTTGTACTCCCTCCATACCCCTCCCATCCTTGTACACCCACCATACCCCTCCATACCCCTCCCATCCTTGTACACCCTCCATACCCCTCCCATCCTTGTACACCCACCATACCCCTCCATACCCCTCCCATCCTTGTACTCCCTCCATACCCCTCCCATCCTTGTACACCCACCATACCCCTCCCATCCTTGTACTCCCTCCATACCCCTCCCATCCTTGTACTCCCTCCATACCCCTCCCATCCTTGTACACCCACCATACCCCTCCCATCCTTGTACTCCCTCCATACCCCTCCCATCCTTGTACACCCACCATACCCCTCCCATCCTTGTACTCCCTCCATACCCCTCCCATCCTTGTACACCCTCCATACCCCTCCCATCCTTGTACACCCTCCATACCCCTCCCATCCTTGTACTCCCTCCATACCCCTCCCATCCTTGTACTCCCTCCATACCCGTCCCATCCTTGTACACCCACCATACCCCTCCCATCCTTGTACTCCCTCCATACCCCTCCCATCCTTGTACACCCTCCATACCCCTCCCATCCTTGTACACCCACCATACCCCTCCATACCCCTCCCATCCTTGTACACCCACCATACACCTCCCATCCATGTACACCCACCATACCGCTCCATACCCCTCCCATCCTTGTACACCCACCATACCCCTCCATACCCCTCCATACCCCTCCCATCCTTGTACACCCACCATACCCCTCCCATCCTTGTACTCCCTCTATACCCCTCCTTACCCCTCCCATCCTTGTACTCCCTCCATACCCCTCCATACCCCTCCCATCCTTGTACACCCTCCATACCCCTCCATACCCCTCCCATCCTTGTACACTCACCATACCCCTCCCATCCTTGTACTCTCTCCATACCCCTCCATACCCCTCCCATCCTTGTACACCCACCATACCCCGCCCATCCTTGTTATCCCTCCATACCCCTCCCATCCTTGTACACCCACCATACCCCTCCCATCCTTGTACTCCTTCCATACCCCTCCCATCCTTGTACTCCCTCCATACCCCTCCCATCCTTGTACACCCACCATACCCCTCCATACCCCTCCCATCCTTGTACTCCCTCCATAACCCTCCATACCCCTCCCATCCTTGTACTCGCTCCATACCCCTCCATACCCCTCCCATCCTTGTACTCCCTCCATACCCCTCCATACCCCTCCCATCCTTGTACTCCCTCCATACCCCTCCATACCCCTCCCATCCTTGTACTCCCTCCATACCCCTCCATACCCCTCCCATCCTTGTACTCCCTCCATACCCCTCCATACCCCTCCCATCCTTGTACTCCCTCCATACCCCTCCCATCCTTGTACACCCACCATACCCCTCCCATCCTTGTATTCCCTCCATACCCCTCCCATCCTTGTACACCCACCATACCCCTCCCATCCTTGTACTCCCACCATACCCCTCCCATCCTTGTACACCCACCATACCCCTCCCATCCTTGTACTCCCACCATACCCCTCCCATCCTTGTACACCCACCATACCCCTCCCATCCTTGTACTCCCTCCATACCCCTCCCGTCCTTGTACTCCCACCATACCCCTCCCATCCTTGTACTCCCTCCATACCCCTCCCATCCTTGTATTCCCTCCATACCCCTCCCATCCTTGTACACCCACCATACCCCTCCCATCCTTCTACTCCCACCATACCCCTCCCATCCTTGTATTCCCTCCATACCCCTCCCATCCTTGTACACCCACCATACCCCTCCCATCCTTGTACTCCCCCCATACCCCTCCCATCCTTGTACTCCCTCCATACCCCTCCCATCCTTGTACACCCACCATACCCCTCCCATCCTTGTACACCCTCCATACCCCTCCCATCCTTGTACACCCTCCATACCCCTCCCATCCTTGTACTCCCTCCATACCCCTCCCATCCTTGTACACCCACCATACCCCTCCCATCCTTGTACACCCTCCATACCCCTCCATACCCCTCCCATCCTTGTACACCCACCATACCCCTCCCATCCTTGTACACCCACCATACCCCTCCCATCCTTGTACTGCCCCCATACCCCTCCCATCCTTGTACTCCCTCCATACCCCTCCCATCCTTGTACACCCACCATACCCCTCCCATCCTTGTACTCCCTCCATACCCCTCCCATCCTTGTACACCCACCATACCCCTCCCATCCTTGTACTCCCCCCATACCCCTCCCATCCTTGTACTCCCTCCATACCCCTCCCATCCTTGTACACCCACCATACCCCTCCCATCCTTGTACTCCCTCCATACCCCTCCCATCCTTGTACACCCACCATACCCCTCCCATCCTTGTACTCCCTCCATACCCCTCCCATCCTTGTACACCCACCATACCCCTCCCATCCTTGTACGCCCCCCATACCCCTCCCATCCTTGTACAACCACCATACCCCTCCCATCCTTGTACTCCCCCCATACCCCTCCCATCCTTGTATTCCCTCCATACCCCTCCCATCCTTGTACACCCACCATACCCCTCCCATCCTTGTACTCCCTCCATCCCCCTCCCATCCTTGTACACCCACCATACCCTCCCATCCTTGTACTCCCTCCATACCCCTCCATACCCCTCCCATCCTTGTACTCCCTCCATACCCCTCCCATCCTTGTACTCCCTCCATACCCCTCCCATCCTTGTACACCCACCATACCCCTCCATACCCCTCCCATCCTTGTACTCCCTCCATACCCCTCCATACCCCTCCCATCCTTGTACTCCCTCCATACCCCTCCATACCCCTCCCATCCTTGTACTCCCTCCATACCCTCCCATCCTTGTACTCCCTCCATACCCCTCCATACCCCTCCCATCCTTGTACTCCCTCCATACCCCTCCCATCCTTGTACTCCCTCCATACCCCTCCCATCCTTGTACACCCACCATACCCCTCCATACCCCTCCCATCCTTGTACTCCCTCCATACCCCTCCATACCCCTCCCATCCTTGTACTCCCTCCATACCCCTCCATACCCCTCCCATCCTTGTACTCCCTCCATACCCCTCCCATCCTTGTACTCCCTCCATACCCCTCCATACCCCTCCCATCCTTGTCCTCCCTCCATACCCCTCCATACCCCTCCCATCCTTGTACTCCCTCCATAACCCTCCATACCCCTCCCATCCTTGTACTCCCTCCATACCCCTCCATACCGCTCCCATCCTTGTACTCCCTCCATACCCCTCCATACCCCTCCCATCCTTGTACTCCCTCCATACCCCTCCCATCCTTGTACACCCACCATACCCCTCCCATCCTTGTACACCCTCCATACCCCTCCCATCCTTGTACTCCCTCCATACCCCTCTCATCCTTGTACTCCCTCCATACCCCTCCATACCGCTCCATACCCCTCCCATCCTTGTACTCCCTCCATACCCCTCCCATCCTTGTACTCCCTCCATACCCCTCCCATCCTTCTACACCCACCATACCCCTCCCATCCTTGTACTCCCTCCATACCCCTCCCATCCTTGTACTCCCTCCATACCCCTCCCATCCTTGTACTCCCTCCATACCCCTCCATACCGCTCCATACCCCTTCCATCCTTGTACTCCCTCCATACCCCTCCCATCCTTGTACTCCCTCCATACCCCTCCCATCCTTGTACTCCCCCCATACCCCTCCCATCCTTGTACACCCACCATACCCCACCATACCCCTCCCATCCTTGTACACCCACCATACCCCTCCATACCCCTCCATACCCCTCCCATCCTTGTACAGCCACCATACCCCTCCATACCACTCCATACCCCTCCCATCCTTGTACTCCCACCATACCCCTCCCATCCTTGTACTCCCTCCATACCCCTCCCATCCTTGTACTCCCCCCATACCCCTCCCATCCTTGTACTCCCTCCATACCCCTCCCATCCTTGTACACCCACCATACCCCTCCCATCCTTGTACTTAACTAAACTTCTCTTAAATCTTGCAATCGAATCTACATCTTCCACTTGCTCTACCTGTGTTTGAGTGAAGAAACTCCCCCTCATTTTCCCCTTAAGCATTTCAACTTTCACACGTAACATGGGGCTCTGGTCGTAGGGGAGGTTTGATAGAAGCATATCGAATGATGAGGGTGTAAATAAGGTAAGTATAAGCTGGTTGTGTTTGCCATGTTGGTGCCAGAGGCAAATGACTTGCTGACGGCCCCCAGCACATTCTTGGACTTCATTGGTCTTTGACACAAGCATCATGTTTACCTGTACATTTCAATATTTGAAAGTGCAAGGGATAAATAAAGCTCATCTTTTGTCTTTACTTGAAAGAAGACTATTGGAGTTCTTCCACTGTCCTGTGCCATGGTTTAAAGTCCACATCGTTACCCATGGAATGCAGACGGGGTACCTGGCTGAGTGCTAAAGACCTGTGCTGATCAGCTGGCTGGAGTGTTCACCCCTCGCTTTGGCAGAATGACGCACACACCTGTTTCAGGCACGTTTCACATGCTGGTGACCTCAATGGCTGTTGCCCAGTTGCACATACATCCACGGTGATGGAATGCTTTGAAGGGCTGGAGATGAAGTGTGTCAATTCCTGCCTGAGGAGGGACTTGGATCCACTCCAGTTTGCCCACCGGCGCAACAGGTCCAGAGCAGATGCCGACTCTCTGGCTGCTCACTCAACCCTGGATCACCCGGACAGAAAAGATGTCTACATTACGATTCTCTTTATTGACTACAGCTCGGCATTTGATACAATCATTGCCTCAAAACTAATCAATAAACTTCCAGAACTTGGCCTCAATACTTCCTTGTGCAATTGGAAACTTGATTTCCTCACTTGTAGACCCCAGTCAGTTTGAATTGGCAACAACATCTCCTTCACAATCTCCATCAGCGCAGGTGTGCACAGCTGTGTCCTTACCCCCCGCTCTACTCGCTTTACACTTACGACTGCGTGGCTAAACACAGCTCTAATGCTATTTTCAAATTTGCTAGCAACATCACTTCAGTCATAGACTAAATCAAAGGTAGTGATGCGTCAGCTGAGTGGTGCCACAAAAACTCAATAAATTCAGTTCTGGTCACCTCACTACCGGAAGAATTTGAAACCATAGAAAGGATGCAGAGGAGATTTTCAACAATGCTGCCTGGATAGGGGAACATGCCTTATGAGAATGGGTTGAGTGAACTCGGCCTTTTCTCCTTGGAGCGACGGAGGATGACAGGTGACCTGATAGAGGGGTATAAGATGATGACAGGCATTGATCATGTGAATAGTCAGAGGCTTTTTCCCAGGGCTGAAATGGTTGCCACAAGAGGACACAGGTATAAGGTGTTTGGGAGTAGCTACAGAGGAGATGTCAGGGGTAAGTTGTTTACGCAGAGAGTGGTGAGTGCGTGGAATGGGCTGCTAGTGACGGTGGTGGAGGTGGATATGATAGGGTCTTTTAAGAGACTCCTGGACAGGTACATGGAGCTCAGGAAAATAGAGGGCTATGGGTGAGCCTTGGTAGTTCTAAGGTAAGGACATGTTCAGCACAGCTTTGTGGGCCGAAGGGTCTGTATTGTGCAGTAGGTTTTCTATGTTTCTATGAACAGAAAATCCTACAAAAAGTAGTGGATATGGCCTAGTCCATCACGGGTAAAACCCTCTCACCGTTGAGCATTATCGCAGGAAAGCAGCATCCATCATCAAGGTACCCGACCACCCAGGCCATGCTCTCTTCTCACTGCTGCCATCAGGAAGAAGGTACAGGAACCTCAGGACTCACACCACCAGGTTTCGGAACAGTTATTACCCCTCAAACATCAGGCTCCTGAGCCAGAGGGGAGAACTTCACTCACCCCATCACTGAACTGTTCCCACAACCCATGGACTCACTTTCAAGGACTCTTCACCTCATGCTCTTGATTTTTATTCTTTATTTATTTATTACTATTATTTCTGCCATCAGATTTGACCTACTATTATTTATTTTTGTGTTTTCAGTTTGTTGTCTTTTGCACAATGGTTGAGTGCCCAAGTTGGTGTGGTCTTTCATTGATTCTGTGATGGTCATTGTTCTATTATGGATTTATTGAGTATGCCTGCAAGAAAATAAATGTTAGGACTGTACATTGTGACTAATATGTATGTTGATCAAAAATTTACTTTGAACTTTAAACTGGTTACATGTTGTGCTTGTGGAAATTTAGTCTCTGTAGTACTTTACAATACTTTGTCAGTGATCACATTTAAATGCATGTTTGACTGCCTTCTGGTCAGTCAGACACTTTATCAATTCAACTTGTCACTCCCATTCAGAAATGTCCTCTACAGCCTCTATGAAACCAGACTGGAGGAGCAACACCTCATATTCTGTCTGGGTAGCCTCCAACCTGACAGCATGGGCATTGATTTCTCAAACTTCCAGTAATTTCTACCCCCCCCTTTCTTTTTCCATTCCCCATTCTGACTCCCCTTTTATCCTTTCTCTTCCCCTCACCTGTACAGCACCTTCCTCTTGTCCCCTTTTCCTTCTCTTCCTCCCATGGACAACTCTCCTCTCCTATCTGATTCCTTCTTATTCAACACTTCACCTCTTCCATGTATCACCTCCCAGATTTTTACCATCTCCGCTCCCACACACATCCACCTTCCCCTTCACCTGGCTTGACCTATCACCTGTATGCCTTCCCCTCCACCCATCTTCTTATTTTGGCTTCTTCCCGCTTTCCTTTCCAGGTCTGAGGAGAGGTCTCAGCCTTAAACGACAACTCTATCGATGCCACCTGAGCTATTGAGTTCCTCTACACTTTGTGTGTATTACTCTGGATTTTCAGCATCTGCAGAATCACAGTGAGGCCACTCTCAGGTCAGAGAAGCAATACCTCAAATTGCCTCCTTACCCCATCCCTGACATATTTAGTTGTTTGCCTGTTCTCCATCTCCCTCTGGTGCTTCAACCCCTCCCCCTTTCTTTCTCCCGAGGCCTCCCGTCCCATGATCCTTTCCCTTCTCCAGCTCTGTATCCCTTTTGCCAATCACCTTTCCAGCTCTTAGCTTCACCCCACCCCCTCTGGCCTTCTCCTATCATTTCGCATTTCCCCCTCCCCCTACTACTTTCAAATCTCTTACTATCTTTCCTTTCAGTTAGTCCTGACGAAGGGTCTCAGCCCTGAAACGTCTACAGTGCTTCTCCCTATAGATGCTGCCTGGCCTGCTGTGTTCCACCAGCATTTTGTGTGTGTTGTACCTCATATTGCATCTGGGTAGCCTCCAATCTGACAGCACGAACATCAATTTCTCCTTCTGGTAAAGATGTTCTTTTTCCTTCCCCCTTTCCTTTTCTTCTATTCCTCACTCTGGCCTCTTACCTCTTCCTTTCACCTGTCTATCACATGCCTGGTGTCCCTCTTCCTTCCCTTTCTCCCATGGTCCACTCTCCTCTGTTATCAGATTCTTTCTTCTCCAACCTTTTACCTTTCCCATCCACCTAACTTCACCCATCACCTCCATCTCGTCCCTCTTCCTCTCCTCCCACATTTATATTTTGCCACCTCCCCCAATGAAGGGTCTAAGCCAGAACACCAACTGTTTATTCCCCTCTATAGTTGCTGCCTGACCTGCTGAGTTCCTCCAGCACTTTGTGTGTGTTACTCTGCGTTTCCAGCATCCGCAGAAGCTCTTGTGTTTATAAATTCCCATCAATGGCACCTGATCGTGCAAAGCTCATCTGAAATAAATTGCATTTTGTGATGAATACAAACACTTTATCCTTTTGAAACTCTTTCCCTTTACTCAATTTAACACAGAACATGGAAGAGTACAGCACAGGGACAGCACATTCAGCTCACAATGTTGTGCCAAACCATCTAAAAAGGAAATCAAAAACACTCACACACTAAACCCTCCTACTGACGCCATGCCCATATCCCTCCATCTTCCTCACATCCAGGTGCCTATCCAAACATCCCTTAAAAGCCTCTGATGTGTTTGCCTAAACCACCGTCCCAGGCAGTGCATTCCAGGCATCCACCACTCTATTTACCCTTCACCTACCCCGTCTCACCTTCAGTGCATGCCCTCTGGTTTTAGATATTTCAAACATGTTCACTCTGTCCACTCCTGAGTGCAGGCCGCAGTTGAAACGGCCACACACACAGCAGATTTCAACACTGGCACAGTGAAGCTTCAGTGGCTCTGCTGGTAAAAGATGGAATTACATCTTTGGAAAGAGGTGACATAGGGTCAGAGAATGCTGAAACTTTGTGGGTGGAATTAAGAAACTTAAAGGATTAAAAAAAAACATTTTGGGAATCATATATAGGCCTCTAAACAGTAGCCAATATGTGGGGTTCAGATTGCAGAGGGAGCCGGAAAAGGCGTGTCATAAGTGTAATGGGGGACTTCAATATGTAAGAGGATTGGAAAAATCAGGTTGGTGTTGGATCGCAAGAGAGGGAATTTGTTAAATGCCTACAAGATGGTTTTTAGAGCATCTTATGCTCGAGCCTACTAAGGGAAATGCTATATTAGATTGATGTGGTTTAATAACCCAGATCTTATTAGGGAGCTTAATGTAAAGGAACCCTGAGGAGAAAGTGATCATAATATGATTGAATCCATACTGCAATTTGAGAGGGAGAAGCATAACTCAGATGTATCAGTATCACAATGGAATAAAGGGAATTACAGAGGCATGAGAGAGGAGCTTATCCAGGTGGATTGGAGGAGGATACTGGTGGGGATGATGGCAGAGCAGAGATGGCTGACTTTTTATGGAAATACTCCACAAGGTGCAGGATAGATATATCCTACAGAAGAAGAAGTTCTCAAATGGCAGGAGTAGGTAATCATGGCTGACGAGGGAAGTTCAGGACTGCATAAAAGCCAAGGAAAGGGCATATGAGATAGGAAAAGTGAGTGGGAAGTTGGATGATTGGGAAGCTTTTAAAATCCAACCAAAGGGAACTAATAAAGCTTTCAGAAGGGTAAAATGAAATATGAGGGCAAACTAGCCAATAATCTAAAGCAGGATACCAGATGTTTTTTTTCAGTTACATAAAGAATAAAAGGGAAGTAAGAGTTGATATTGGACCACTGGATATTGGATCACTGATGCTGGTGAGGTAGTAAGTGGGGAGGGATAAAAAATGGCAGATGAACTAAATGGGTACTTTGTATCTGTCTTCACTGTGGAAGACACTAGCAGTGTGCCAGAGGTCCATGAGTGTCAGGGAGCAGGAGTGAGTGCCATTGCTATTACAAAACAAAAAGTGTTATGCAAACTGAAAGATCTGAGATGGATAGACAGACTATATCCCAGGGTCCTGAGAGAGGTTGCTGAAGAGATAGCAGATGCATTGGTCATGATCATTCAAGAGTCACTTGATTCTGACATGGTCCCGGAGGACTGGAAAACTGCAAATGTCACTCCACTCTTTAAGAAGGGGGCAAGGCAAAAGAAAGGAAATTATAGGCTGGTTAGCTGAACCTCAGTGGTTGGGAAAGTGTTGGAGTCTATTACTAAGGATGAGGTTTCGGGGAATATGGAGACTAATGATAAAATAAGTCAAAGTCAGCATGGTTTCTGTTAAGGTAAATGTTGTCTGACAAATCTGTTAGAATTCTTGAAGGAAGTAACAAGCTGGGTGGACAAAGGAGAGGCAGTGGATGACATTTACTTGGATTTTCAGAAGGCGTTTGATAAGGTGCCATGAGGCTGCTTAACAAGATAAAATCCTATGTTGTTACAGGAAAGATACTGGCATGGATAGAGGAATGACTGACAGGCAGGAGGCAGCAAGTGAGCCTTTTCTGGTTGGCTGCCGGTGACCAGTGGTGTTCCTCAGGGTCAGTATTGGAACCACTGCTTTTCACATTGTCAATGATTTAGATAGTGGAATTGATGGCTTTGTGGCAAAGTTTGAAGATGATATTAAGATAGATGGAGGGGTAGGTAGTGATGAGGAAGCAATGTGATTGCAGCAGGACTTGGACAAATTGGAAGAATGGGCAAAAATTGGCAAATGGAATACAGTGTTAGGAAATGTATGAGAATAGGTCAACGGCAGACACAATCTCAATGACTCTCCATTTGGCTTTAGACCACCTGGACAACACAAACACCTACATCAGGATGCTGTTCATCGACTATAGCTCAGCATTTAACACCATCATTCCCACAATCCTGATTGAGAAGTTACAGAACCTGGGCCTCTGTACCTCCCTCTGCATTTGAATCCTCAACTTCCTAAACAGAAGACCACAATCTGTGCGGATTGGTGATAACATATCCTCCTCCCTGATGATCAACACTGGTGCACCTCGGGGTGTGTGCTTAGCCCACTGTTCTACACCCATGACTGTGTGGCTAGGCATAGCTCAAGTACCATCTATAAATTTGCTGATGATACAACTATTATTGGTAGAGTCTCAGATGGTGACGAGAGGGTGTACAGGAGTGAGATATGCCAACTAGTGGAATGGAATCACAGTAACAACCTGGTACTCAATGTCAATAAGACGAAAGAACTGATTGTGGACTTCAGGAAGGGTAGGATGAAGGAACACATACCAATCCTCATAGAGGGATCAGAAGTGGAGAGAGTGAGCAGTTTCAAGTTCCTGGGTGTCATTGTCTCTGAGGACCTAACCTGATCCAACATATCGATGTAGTTATAAAGAAGGCAGAATAGTGGCTCTACTTTATTAGGAGCTTGAAAAGATTTGTCATGTGAACAAATACACTCAAAAACTTCTATACCATGGAAACCATGTACCATGTACCATGGAGAGCATTCTGACAGGCTGCATCACTGTCTAGTATGGGAGGGCTACTGCACAGAACCAAAAGAAGCTGCAGAAGGTTGTAAATCTAGTCAGCTCCATCTTGGGTACTAGTCTACAAAGTACCTATACACTATCTAGACACTCTTCAGTTTTTCTGTTTTTTGCACTTTTTTTTAATCTATTCAATATGTATACTGTAATTGATCACTCATTTATTTATTTATTACTATTTTTATAATTTTATCTTTTCTCTTCTACATTATGTATTGCATTGAACTGTTGAGTTAACAAATTTCACGTCACATGCCAGTGATAATAAACCTGATTCTGATTCTAATGCGTTTTGGAAAGAGGAACAATAGTGCAGACTATTATCTAAATGGGGAGAAAACTGAAACATCAGATGTGCAGAGGGACTTGGGAGTGCTTGTGCAAGACTCCCAGAAGTTCAGTTTACAGGATGTATCTGTGTTGAAGAAGACAAATGCAATGTTGGCATTTATTTCAAGGGGAATAGAATATAAAATCAAGGAGGTAATGCTGAGCCTTTATAAGACACTAGTCAGGCTGCACTTGGAGTATTGTCAACAGTTTTGGGTCCCATAAGGATGGGTCAACACAAGGATGTGTTGTCATTGGAGAGAGTCCAGAGGAGGTTCATGAGGATGGTTCTGGGAATGAAGGGGTTAACATATGAGGAACGTTTGACAGCTTTGGGCCTGTACTCACTGGAATTTAAAGAATGCGGGGGGATCTCATTGAAACATACCGAATGTTGAAAGGATTAAATATGGTGGATGTGGAGAGGATGTTTCCTATGGTGGGCCATATCCAATATTAGAGGGCACAGCCTCAAAATTGAGAGACAACCTTTTAGGACAAAGGTAAGGAGGAATATTTTTAGAGAGAGAGTGGTTAATCTGTGGAATGCTCTGCCACAGACTGCAAAATAGGCTAAGTCTGTGAGTATGTTTAACGTGGAAGGTGATTGTTTCCTGATCAGTCGGGGCATCAAAGGATACGGCAAGAACCAGGTGTATGGGGTTGAGTGGGATCCGGATCAACCAGGATGGAATAGTGGAGCAGACTCGATGGGCTGAATATTGCTCAATATTTTGAGGCGACCGCTTTGTTAACAGCATCACTATCAATGTCTTGCGCAATATTGTCTACTTCACAGAGACAGAGCCTTGGAGAGCTTCCAAGTCTTGCTCGAACTCATTGCTAATTGTTAACTTGGCGACGGATATCACCAAATAATGCTTTGATATCCATAGCCTATGGCTTCCATGCCAATATGTTTGGCTACTTTTTCATGCAGCACAGACAAATTAGATCCTGCAGCACCCTGCTTTACGATTTTCCTCACACTCTGCTAGAATGCACCGATATTAATTTAATGTGAGGAGCGAGAATGCATCTGAAACTGCTGACAAGAAGCTCTATCACTAATGGCGCGACTGAAAATTGAAAAAAAAAGATAAAAGCTGAGTTTTACTTGTCACATGTGCATTGACAACATACAGTGAAATGTGTTGTTTGCATAAATAACCAACAGTCTGAGCATGTGCTGCGGACATAATTTTCAGGTTTTGCAGGTTGAGTCAATGGCGAGGAAGCAAAATGCAATGTTGGCATTCATTTTGAGGGGACTGAAATATAAAAGTACGGATGCACTGCTGGGGATTCATAAGGCATTGGTGAGGCCTCACTTAGAGCATTGTGAGCAGCTTTGGGCACCTTAGCTAAGAAAGCTTGCAAGAGGATCATAACCTTGTCATAGGGATTGGAGGCTTTTGTGCCTCAGTGATCCGGAGAGCTATGTTGGCTGGGATCAGAACCTTGTGCTTTTTGTTCTAGGTAGAGTCACCCATGGCAATAAGGTCAAAGGGCAGAGGCCAGACAAAGAGCGATCAACCGGTCCTCCAGGTTCAGGGGTTCAGCCCAGGGCTAACATACCTGATTGGTCAAAAAAAATTGTTACGGGAACAGCAATGAAGAATCTTTCTACACCTTTGTGTGACTGAGGATCCTGAGGTGCAATACAGAAGATGGCCAAGGACAGACAGAGATGGAGGAGCCTCATTGCTGCTCTAAATGCCCGGGGTGTAACAGACAGGAAGTAAGTATCTAAGAAAGGATGCGTTGACATTAGAGAGGCTTCAAAGGAGGTTCATGAAAATGATTTCAGGATTGAAAGACTTGGCATGAGGAATGTTTGATGGCTCTGGTCTGTATTCACTGGAATTTAGAAGATTGAGGGGAGATCTCATTGAAAATTATCGAATGTTGAAAGGTCTCGATTAAGTGGATGTGTAGGGGATGTTTCCTATGGTGGGGGAATCTAAGATCAGAGGACACAGACTAGAAGGGCGTCCACTTAGAACAGAGATGAAGAGGAATTTCTTTAGCAAAAGAATGTGAATCTGTGGAATTCATTGCCACAGATAGCTGTGGAGGCCAAGTCATTGGGTATATTTGAGGAAGAGTTTGATAGATTCTTGATTGGTCAGGGCATGAAGGGATACGGGGAGAAGACAGGAGATTGGATCTGAGAAGGAAATGGATGAGTAGACTCGATGGGCCAAATGGTCTAATTTTTCTCCTAGATCTTATGGTCTTATGAGCAGCTTTTGGCACCAATGTAGCATGCTCACAACTCACTGAACCTCACCTGTATGTCCTTGGACTGTGGGAGGAATCTGAAATACCCAGAGTCATGGGGAGAAGGTGCAAACTCCTCACAGACAGCAATTGGAATTGAACCCTGAGCTACCGATCACCAAACTCCGATATAGACGGTCCCAAGCCCGGTGTGAAAGGAGGGTTGGGCATTGGGCTGGCAACCTTATCTCATAAAAACCCAGAGCTACAGAAACACCAACAGAAGCTCTAAAGTCCTCGTCCCTGGGAGAGGAAGGAAACACCAAGAAGATGGCTATGCCTGGGGACAACTCAACTGCCTAGCTCAGGACAGACGACTCTGGTGAACTGTTCTTTGCAGCCTATGTCCCAGTAGGGGTGATGGGACTTATCCTTTTGATTACTAGTGCTGAAGAGCTTTGTACGAAGAGCTACACTACTGTGTCCCCCTGAATATTTGCTGCTCACTGGATGTTTTTAGTTTTTCACACCATTCTCTGTAAATTCTGGAGACTGCAGTGTGTGAAAATCCCAGGAGATCAGCAGTTTCTGAGATACTCAAACCACCCCATCTGACAATCATTCTAAAGTCACTTAGATCACATTTCTTCTGCATTCTGATGTTTGGTCTGAACAACAACTGAACCATGTCTGCATGATTTTATGCATCGAGTTGCTGCCACATGATTGGCTGATTAGATCTTTGCATTAGTGAGGTGCACAGGTGGACCTGATAGTGCCATTGAGCGTAAATACTAATACTCCTAATGTCTACGTCTCATTTGTAGTCTTCCTCCTGGTTTTCCTGATGGGTACACTTGAGAAGGAAATACAGGCATTGATTTCTGGGCCTCACAAACAAAATGCTGGAGGAACCCAACAGGCCAGGCAGCATATATGGAGGGGAATAAACAGTCGATATTTTGGGTCAAGACCCTCGAAAGGAAGGGGGAAGAATAAAAAGGTGGTGGGAGGTGAAGGAGGACAAGGTAGAAGATGATAGGTGAAGCAGGAAGCTGGGAGATGATAGGTGGAAAGGGTAAATGTCTGGAGAAGGACCATAGAAGAAAAGGAAGGAGGAGAGGCACCGGTCAGAGGTGATAAGCAGGTAATGAGGAAAGAGGCCAGAAGGGGAACTGCAGAAAAGTAACAGAGTACCTTCTCTTCTCCCTGAGGACAGACTTCAGCCTGGCTTCAGCCGAGGTGAGGAGGACCATCGTCGGGATAACCCACGCATGGTCAGGTGCAGCCCAGCTAACAAAGACCTTAATGGACATCTTTAATATCTGTTTGCAACAGCCCACTGACCGTCTCTGCAAGGTTGCAGGCAGCCACCATTGTTCCCATGCCCAGTACGCTCTTGCACAATCATGAAGTGTTCTGAGTGGCTGGTAATGGATCGTACAAAATCCCAACTTCGAGCTACATTGGACCCTTTCTAGTTGATCTAGCACTCAAACCAATCCACTGATGATGCCATAATCCTGACTCTTCACTCCATCCTGCCCCACCTCGAAAACGATGCCTCATTCGCCAGGATGATGCACATCGACTTCAGCTTAACACAATCATTCCTCAGAGGTTGGTGGGTAAATTGTCCTCAATGGGACTTAACACCCCTCCCTGTAACTGGACCATGGACTTCTTGATGGAACCTATCTTGGTGCTGCAGGAACATCTCAAGCTCCATCCTGCTGAGCACTGGTGCTCCCTCCCCCCACGGGTGTGCGCTCAGCCCGCTGCTGACCCACAGCGGCACTGCCAGATTCAGCTCAAACCCCAATATCAAGTTTGCTGATGATACGACAGTGGTTGGCTTCATCAGCATCAATGATGAGCTGGCATTAACAGAGGCTTGTCAAGTGGTGTAAGCAACACCTGGGTCTCAAAGTGGAAAAGGTAAAAGAGATGATTGTGGTTCTTAAGAAGGCACAGGTTAACCGATCAGTGGCTCTTCCTTGGAGAGAGTGACTTGGTGTGAACATAACAGAGGATCTAATCTGGACCCACAACACCTCCTCATTAGTCAAGAAGGCACAGTTGTGCCTATACTTTCCAAGGACATTGTGGCATGCAAGGCTTCCCACCCCCACTCTAACACTTTCTACAGGAGCACCATTGAGTGTCCTGTCCGTCTGCATCATTGTGTGGTACGGAAGCTGCAAGATATCGGATGCAGACCCTACAGAGGATGGTCAAAATCAGTGAGAGGATCACATTATAGACAAAGGGCTCAAAGCATTGTTGAGGATCCCCACCACCCATCCCACAATCCCTCTGACCCACTCCTGTCAGGAAGGAGGTGCAGGAGCTTCAGGACTAGAATCTGGGTAACAGCTTCTTCCCTCAGACTGTGAGACTAATGATTACCCTGCCAGCACTGAGGTGTTGTTGTTAGGTCAGTGAGCTGTTTACTATTTACCTGTGCTACACACTGCATGCATTTTGAATTATATTTTATTAACTTTTATGATAATATTTTTGTTTACATGCTGTGTGTGATATGTTGTGTGGGTGCACCATGATCCAGAGGAACGATGTTTCATTTGGTTGTATCTATGTACAGTCAGATGACAATACACCTGAACTTGAAATTGAGGAAAGGGGTGCGGGTAGGAGTTACCAGAAGGAGAAATCGATGATCATGCCATCAGATAGGAGGCTGCCCAGATGGAATCTGAGGTTTTGCTCCTTCACGTTGAGGGTGCTCTTGTCGTGGTAAAAGCAGAGGCCATGGACTGAATGGAAATGGAGATAAGAGCATCATTCCAGATGAAACATTGACTGTTTGCTCTTTTCCATAGATGTCATCTGGCCGGCTGAGCTCCTCCAGCATTTCGAGTGTGTTGCATAGGATATAAAATGCTTGGCCACTGGGAGATCCTGTTTTAATCAGATGGGGAGAAGATGCTCGACAAAGCGGTTCCCCAATCTCAGCTTGGTGCTTTATTTTGGATCTAGTCATTAGACTGATAGCAAATTTCTTGCTTCCAGTACAGCAGGAGCAGCTGGCTAAGCTATGCATGTTACAGACTAGTAAATGAAAGTCAATTTGCCTTAATGAAATAGTAAGTAAAAGAAGATGGTGCAATCGTTTTAGTCAATAAGGCTCACATATGGGGATTAGGCAGGTTACAAGTTCTAAGACAACGAGGACACAAGGTTACTTACATCTTGGTGTGTAATTCTCACTGAGGTAGCTTAATCCTGATCCTCAAACATCTGCAGATATTAACCTATCGAGAGCTCCTTGGAGACATCTGGTCTGTCAGCAAAAGTCTCGTCCCTCTTGGGTCAGCATAGCGCTTCACAATGCCAGCGACCCATGTTCAGTTCCCGCTGATGTTTGTAAGGAGTTTGTACGCTGTCTCTTTGACTGCATTGGTTTCCTCGGGGTGCTCCAGTTACCTCCAAAGATGTACAGATTAGTACGGTTAATTGGTCACTTGGGTGTATCTGGCCTTGTGGGCTTGTTGGGCCATAAGCACTTTTTACCTCGCTGTATCCCAAAATAAATTATATATTTATCACCTGGATCTGCCTGGAGTGGAAAGAGGAGCTAACCCCAGTTGCCTGCCCGCGCTCGTCAAAGGCAAATGCATAAAATTGCATATCGTTAATGTCACGACTTACAGTGCCAGCCGTCGGGGTTCAATTTTTGCCACTGTTTGTACATTCGCCCCGTGGGTTTCCAAGTTCAAAGTTCAAAGTACATTTATTATCAAAATATGTAGAGTATACTGTATACAGTCTTGAGATTCATTTTCTCGCAGGCAGCCACCAAACAGAAACACAAGTAGAATCCACAAAACAGCTGCACAGCAAAGGCCGTCAAACGCCCAATGTGTGAAAAATGAACAAGTCATGCAAATCATTAAAAAGAAAACAGATAACACACACAGCATGAGCAGTAGTGTCCCTGAAAGTGAGTCCACAGTCTCAGGGTCAGGTCAGTGCCGAGGTGCGATCCTCCGAGTGCTCCAGTTTCCTCCCACGTCCCAATGACGCACTGGTCAGGGTGAGCAAGTTGTGGCAGGAGATTGGTGACACTTGTGGGCTGCCCCCCGAACATCCTCAGACTGTGTTGGTCGATGACACAAACCACCCATTTCACTGTTTCAGTGATCCTGTGATAAATAAAGATAAACTTTTCATCTTCATGAAGGGAACAGAGAAAATAAGCAGTGTCGTTAGGTACGAATCATCATTACATAGAAACTTGGAACTTTCTAGAAGGAATATGACTCCATTAACATGTGGCTTAGTGGAAGTTTACTTAGGGCATTACAAAACTATAATACATAATTATACAGATCATCAATAAACTGTCCTGTGATCTGATTTAAGATTGTTGTAGAATCAGAATCAGGATCAGGTTTTTTTTATTATTGATATGCAATACATATAACGCTACAGCACAGTACAGGCCCTTCGGTCCACGATGTGTTACTGACCCTTTAACCTACTTTGTCTCACCCTTCCCTCCTACATAGCCCACCATTCGCCTGTCATCCATGTGCCTATCCAAGAATTTTTCAAATATGCAAGGAAAATGTGCCTGTTAGCAACTGGCCTCTCCTGGAGAAGTCTCCAGTGTATTAGTGCACTACCAGTCTCACTGTGTCTCCTTCACAGTGGCATAATGTTTAGCACAATGCTTTACAGTAAGGTCAACCTGTGCTGCCTGTAAGGAGTTTGTACCTTCTCCCCATAACTGCTTGCCTTTCCTCTGGGTGCTCTGGTTTCCTCCCACAGTCCAAAGACATACTGGTTGATGGGTTAGTTGCTCATTGTAAATTACCTTGTGACCAGGCGAGGGTGAAATCGGTGGGTTGCTGGGTGGTGTGACTCAAGTGACTCAAGGCCTGTTCAGTGCTGTACCTCAATAAATAAAGTTTTGCCATTCCCACTGCAGGTCCCGCCCTTCCCTGACGATTGTCACCTCTCAAAAGTTTCACCCTCAGTCTGACCACACAACTTCCAAGTCATCCCGTTGTTGTCACTGACTTCTCAGCTGGCAGAGCCTACTATTCCGTCTCCCCAGGAGTGGGTACTCAGGGAGCAAAGGTTCTTTGCTCCCAACTTTTTGTCTTGAAAGTAAGTCCATGGATTGTGAAATCAGTTCAGCAATGTGTGAGTGAAGTTACCCATACTGGTTCAGGAGCCTGATGGTTGAGGGGTGATACAAATTCCTTACTGACAGCAGCGGGAATTGCACCTAGGTCACAGACGCTGTACTAGTGTTACGTTAACCACTACACTATCATCATCTTGTAGAGATATATAAAATTCTGAAGGGTGTGGATAGGGTAAATGCAAGCAGAATTTTTCCCACTGAGGTTGGGTGATACTAGAACTAGAGGTCATAGGTGAAGAGTTAAAGGTGAAATGTTTAAGGGGACCATGAGAGGGAACTTTACTCAGAGGATGGTGACCCTAACCCAATGCATCAGTAGCACCAGCCTACCCACCATTAAGGACATAGATACAGTTACAGAAAGGGGCCAGAAAAGGGCCAATAACACCACAAAGGATCCCACCCACCTGCTCATGGACTGTTTGTCCCACTTCCCTCAGGGAGGAGGCTACACAGCATCTGCACCAGGACCACCAGACTCAAAAACAGTTACTTTCCCCAAGCAGTAAGGCTGATCAACACCTCCACCCACTGACCCATCCCTACACACCCCCAACCACCACTACAAACCCATCACCTGGTGTCACTTTATGTACATACAATCAGTCCATGTGTATAACAGTTACTTGTACATTGTGCTTCATGGGATTGCTTTTATATTTATATTGTTTTGTTTTATTGTGTTCACAAGTTTATTGCATTTTTATGCTGCATGGGAACAAATTACTTTGTTCTCTTTTGCACTTGTCTACTGAAGAATGACAATAAACAATTTTAAGTCTTGAATCTCAACACAAGTCTGCTGCCTCCTGCCAATTCAAGAAGTATATAATGAGGAGATGCCATTTCAATTGCCCAATCCTTACTTCAGACTCTCTACAGGGCTAATACTCATTTTAAAACATTCCCAAAGAGGAGAGAGGAAGGTTTTCAACATTCACTTTGTGGCCACTTCATTAGTTACCTCCTGAACAGTACCTAACAGAGTGGCCACTGAGTGTGTGTTCATAGTCTTCTGCTGCTGTAGCCCATCCACTTCAAGGTTTGATGTGTTGTGCGTTCAGAGATGCTCTTCTGCACCATCATCATCAGGTGCCGTGCCCAGTCTGAGCTTTGACCACCATGGCCCACACACTCCTGTTTCGGGTCAAGTGGATCAATTCATTGGTATTCGTTTCCAGTTCTCTGGCTGCTGTCTCCATCATCATTTGTCTCTGCCTTCCTCTCGCTTTCTTCCCTTCAATCTTTCCCAGAATTACCGTGCATTCTAACTCCTCTTTCCTAATCACATGTCCAATGTTGCCTTTTCATGATCTTATACATCATTTCTCTTTTTGTGCTTGCTCTGTTCATGACATCCTCGTTAGATATTTGTTTCATCCATGATATTCTTTGCATCCTCCTCAAAAACCACATCTCTGCTGCTTCAGTTTGTTTCCTCATGTTACTAGATATTGTCCAACATTCTGAGCCATATAACATAACTGGATAAATGTAACATTTCAGTGCTCTGAGGCGGGTTGTCATGCCTAGTTTAGTGTTGGTCAGTATACTCTTCATTCTCGTAATGGTGTCTTTTGCCATCCCTGTTCTTCTTTCGATGTCCATGTCACACCTGCCATCTGATGTCCCCCAGCTTCCTAAGTAGCAAAAGCTCTGTACTTGTTTTATGTCTTCCCCGTTTATTCTCAGCCTGCAGGTAGGATTTTCCTTCTTTTTGAACATCACCATACATTCTGTCTTTTTGTAATTGATAGATAGACCCATTTTTGCTCTTTCTTCAACAACTATATCAATTAATTTTTGTAGTTCTTCCTCCGTACTTGCAATTAACACAGTGTCATCCGCATATCTGAAATTACAGATGTTTTCACCGCCAACTTTGATTCCCAAGATGTCTTATTTATTGTAATATTGTTTCACTATGCACATCAAACTAATCAGGGGAGAAACACCTCTCTAACACCTAACACACCTCTTGATTTTCATAAACTGACTGACTTCTCCATCTATTCTTACAGCAGCAGTTTGTTCCCAGTACAGATTTCTGATTAGGCGGAGGTCTTTCGAATCTAGATCTAGAGCTTCCTGTAATATTTCAATTAACTTATTGTGCTTCACTTTATCAAATGCTTTTGTATAGTCAATAAAACAAACAAATCTTTTTGCACTTGAATAGCTCGTTCTGATAGTATCCTTAACATCAATATCGCATTTCTTGTACCTTTGTCTTTCACAAAACCACATTGTTCTTTACCTATTTCAGCTTGCATCTTACTCTTAGCTCTTGTCATCAAAATTCTTAGAGGTATCTTGGTGATATGACTCATTAAACTCATGGTCCTATGTAATTCACATTCTATTGCTCCAGGTTTCTTAGGAAGAGTGATTAATTAAAGAAGAAAACTTAAGACAAAAATTAAACACAAAGTACACTGCAGATGCTGTGGTCAAATCAACATGTACAAACAAGCTGGAGGAACTCAGCAAGTCGGGCAGCATCCGTGGAAATGAGCAGTCAACGTCAGTCCTGACGAAGGGTCTCGGCCTGAAATGTTGACTGCTTGTTTCCACGGATGCTGCCCGATCTGCTGAGTTCCTCCAGCTTGTTTGTACGTGTTGATTAAGACAAAAATTTACAATTGAAGTAAGAAATAGATTTCAAAGTCTAGAAACAGAATCTGTTGAAGATGATAGCAATCATGTAGAAATGAAGTTTAACCCTCTAAAGGGTGCCTTGGTAGAATCATCAAAGTCAGTGATTTGTTACAAAGAAAAAAGCACAAAGAATAAATGGATGACAGATGAAATCAAAAATCTAATGGGAGAAAGGAGACAGAAGAAAGCAAATCCTATAGAATATAAGTCCTTAGATAAAAAAGTTGAAAGCTTATGTCAAAAAGCCAATGAAGAATGGTTAAACCAGGAATGTGAGCAACTGGAAAGAATCCCTGTTACTGATCCAAGAAGGTTACATCAACAAATCAGGAATATCAGTGGTGAAAGGCTCTTCTGTTCTTCAAGTGGATGTTTGAAAGCAAAGGACGGTACCATTATCATGGAAAAAGATGAGATTATGAACAGATGGACTGAGTATATTCAGGAATTGTTTGAAGACAATCAAGGTGAAAAACCAGAAATTAAGAAGAACATTGAAGGTCCAAGTATTTTAAAATCTGAAGTTCATAACGCAATAAATAAGATGAAGAAAGGAAAGGCAGCAGGTCCTGGTGAATTGGTAATAGAACAAATTATCACCTTTGAAGATTATGGAATTGAAAAATTTACTGATTTAATCAATGACATTTATGAGACTGGAATAATCCCAGAAGAGATGAAAAATCAGTATTTAACACTCTTCTTCTGCATACCACTGTTTTAACACTTTTTATCTGAGTTACTATCACCCTCCTGTCAGTTTGAACCAGTCTGACCTCTCTCATTAGCAAGATGTTTCAACCCACAGGACTGTCGCTCACTGGATTTCTTTTGCTTTTCACACCATTCTTTGTAAACTCTGGAGACTGTTGTACTTGAGATCAACAGTTTCAGAGATTCTCAAACCACCCCATCTGGCACCAACAATCATTCCATGGTCAATGTCACTTAGATCACATTTCTTCCCCCATTCTGATGTCTGGTCTGAACAACGACTGAGCCTTTTGACCATGCTTTTACACTTTGAATTGCTGCCACATAATTGACTGATTAGATATTTGCATTTCTGAGCAGGGGTACAGGTGTACCTAATAAAGTGGCCACTGAGTGGGAATCACTAACAAGGGAACCGCACAAAGCACGTCTAATATCGACTTCAAGTCTCAGCGTGGAGTCCGAAATTGGACAGAACCTTAAATCAATTTTACAGATGATCTTAACAATTTCTTGATGGGTGGATAAAGTTAAAATTGCCCCGACAGTCTCTGAAAGCTAAAAGGCCACTCGTGTTTTCAGTCTTCCATAAATCCTTCAAGAAGGAGAGGGAAGGCTAACACTTTCAGCTGAATGATTTTGTAGTCTGCGTAGGAAACAGAGTTAACAGCGCTTTATCATTGCTTTTCAGGGCCCCTCTTTCATCTTAGAGCTGATTTTCAGTACAGAACAGAAACATCAAAAATACAATTGGACCGTAGCACCTCAGAAGAATTTGAAGAAATTATTTTTTTGACCTCAGAAGCAAAAAGCTCTCAAAAGAATAATGCAAAACTATTGGATGGCATTTACAGGTAAAACCTTTTCTATTCAAGGTTCTAGCAAAAAAAAATCAGCTACATCCTATTTGGTTCATGATTAAAATTCATAGGCTCAAGGCAAGGAACAGATGCAGAGGCAATTTTAGACTGGCCGTATATGAGTTCTACAAAATTAATTTGACAGGTTTGCATTGAAGTACTGATCAATACTCACTTACTGCGGCTGGTGCAAAGCAGAGCGTACAACAGGCTGCACGATCAAGAGGGGAAAGAAATGACTTTTTGATACTTCTGTCCCAGCCCTCACTTACCCCAGCCCTGACCTTAACCCTCCGATCAGCTGCGTTTAACATGACAAAAGAAGGCTTCTCCCCGCAAAAAAATCACCTTTGATTTTCTATTCATGCTTTCCTCGACATCTCCCTTCAACGTTTTGATCTCTCGCTCCTTTCCCTTCACTTTTCATCTTTCTTTATCCACATTCATTTGAAAATATTTATAATTCAGCTTCCCCACTGCAAATCAGGACCTGCCCTTTTCTCATTCAGGGAGGAGGTACAGGAGCCCAGACACTCACATTCAATGTTTTAATAACTGCAACTTCCCCTCCACTATCAGATTTCTGAATGGTCCATGAACCTTGAATATTCATTCCCTCATTTCCCCTTTTCGTACAATATTTATTTATTTTGTAATGCAGAAATGTTATGTCTTTGCAGTGTGTCACTGCCACGGGACAACGAATTGCACATCAGTGCTAATGAACGTGATTCTGATGCTCTGACCACAAGGTTGCCAGCCTCCAAAAGATTTTTCGGAAACTAGTGTTGAAATAAAAGAATGGAATATTGTCGATTTTTTGCTGGCATTTCTGTGCAAAATTGAGGACTTTTGCTTTAATTCCTGGCTGACATCAGCTGGAACCACTCAGTCATGTCATCTAGTGGGAACAGTTTCTATCTGTTGCTATCCTCCTCACTGTACCTCTCTAAACTGGAACTGAAATTCACCGGAAGCCTCAGGCAGTTAAGACTCATCTGTGAATTTTTTTTAACTTTGTATTTGAGAAATGAAGCACAATCAAGAAAATTCTAGAAGAAATACAAACCAGTGCAGGTGGAATCACAAACAAGAGAAAATCTGCAGATGTTGGAAATCCAGAGCAACACACAAAATGTTGGAGGAACTCAGCAGGTCAGGCAGCATCGATGGAAAAGGTTGAATAGTCAATGTTTCAGGTCAAGACCCTTCAACAGAACTGGAAAAGAGATGAGAAGTCTGAATAAGAAGGGGAGGAAGAAGTATGAGGTGGTAGTTGATAGGTGATTTTGTGTGCTTTACCTGTGCACGTGGATTTTGTTACCAAAAGACCCTAATACCATAAGACGTACAAGTAGAATTTGGTCATTTGGCCCATTGAGTCCTCCACCATTCCATCCCATTGTCCTGCCTTCTCCCTGTAACCCTTGACACTCTGACTAATCAACGAAATTCCTCCTCAGCTCTGACCTAAAGGGCCATCCTTTGATTCCAAGGCTGTGCCCTCTGTCCTAGACTTCCCTACCTTGGGAAACCTCTGTTCACCGTCGGAGGATGTGCTAAGAGCAGTCAGGCATGCCAGTAGTAACCCGAACTTGAATGTGGGAGGAAACTGGAGCACCCAGAGGAAACCCATGAGGTCAATTTCCTTACAGACGGCAGCAGGAATTGAACCCAGGTCAGTGGCATTGTAAACCATTGAGTTAACCCCCCCCCCCTCCCCAGCACTAACGTGCTGCTTCGCCAATTTCCAAATTCCCATTTGCTCAATTGGGCAATATTTTGATGGATCTATTTGATTTCTACCCAATTTATTTTCTTCATTCCCTTTGTACTCAATATGACTGTACTGAAAAGGAACAATCAGTATCAAATTACAAGCATTAGAAATCACTATCAAAAAGGATCAATCAGTATCTATTGGTATTATAAAATGGCACTGATACCAAGAGCAATCCTACAGAGACCGTCTGTTGGTCAGGATCATCCATAGATGTTGCTGGGAGCATCCCAGTTGTCTGCACGATACACAGGCCACGGCAGTGTGATATGCAGAGCGATCTGTTGCCCATGTAACAGGGTCACCTTCTCCAGGCAGCTGGTGAATACAAAGGAACAGCAGAGACCAACACAGTTTGGCACCAGCGGCGTCACAGGAGTGAAAAACTTCTCTTGTCCTCTGTGTAACACACACAAAATGCTGGAGGAACTCAGCAGCCAGACAGTGTCTATGGTCAGAGTAATACACACAAAATGCTGGAGGAATTCAGCAGCCAGACAGTGTCTATGGTCAGAGTAACACACACAAAATGCTGGAGGAATTCAGCAGCCAGACAGTGTCTATGGTCAGAGTAACACACACAAAATGCTGGAGGAACTCAGCAGCTAGACAGTGTCTATGGTCAGAGTAACACACACAAAATGCTGGAGGAACTCAGCAGGTCAGACAGTGTCTATGGTCAGAGTAACACACACAAAATGCTGGAGGAACTCAGCAGGTCAGACAGTGTCTTTGGACAGAGTAACACACACAAAATGCTGGAGGAACTCAGCAGGTCAGACAGTGTCTTTGGACAGAGTAACACACACAAAATGCTGGAGGAACTCAGCAGGTCAGACAGTGTCTATGGACAAAGTAACACACACAAAATGCTGGAGGATCTCAGCAGGTCAGACAGTGTCTATGGACAGAGTAACAGACACAAAATACTGGAGGAACTCAGCAGGTCAGACAGTGTCTATGGTCAGAGTAACACACACAGAATGCTGGAGGAACTCAGCAGGTCAGACAGTGTCTATGGTCAGAGTAACACACACAAAATGCTGGAGGAACTCAGCAGGTCAGACAGTGTCTTTGGACAGAGTAACACACACAAAATACTGGAGGAACTCAGCAGGTCAGAGTCTATGGACAAAGTAACACACACAAAATACTGGAGGAATTCAGCAGGTCAGACAGTGTCTATGGACAGAGTAACACACACAAAATGCTGGAGGAACTCAGCAGGTCAGACAGTGTCTATGGACAGAGTAACACACACAAAATGCTGGAGGAACTCAGCAGGTCAGGCAGCACCTATGGAAAAAAGCACAGCTGATGCTTCGAGCTGAGACTGGAAAGGAAGGGGGATGGACCCAATAAGAAGGTGAGGGGAAGAGGAAGCAGGACAAGCTGGCAGGTGATGGGTGAAACCAGGTGGTGGGGGGGGGGGGGGGTGGTGGTGTAGTGAAGTGAAAAGCTGGTAATATTTTTGACTCCTTACATTTCTTTCCATGCATACTGTTCATACAGATCAGATCATAGTGCATTGGGGTTGTACAAGGGAAAACAATAAGTGAATGCAGAATAAGATGTTACAATTGCAGAGAAAGTGCAGTACAGGTAGACTATAAGGTATAAGATCATAGCGAAGTAGATGGTCAGTCAAAAAGCCAATTTATTGTACTAGGGGGCTGTTCCATAGTTGTATAAGAGTGGGAGGACAAATTTGGCTCTTGAATTGAGTGAGTCTGAATTTGGGATCTGAATTTGCCGACCTTGAGGAATTCCAGTCAGTGGGACTGGCATTTCTTCCACTGATCTCAAGCACCATCCCATCCGTAGCCAGGAACACAGCTACTGCCCGTCCACTGCGAGGCTCCTTTCTGTCTGTCTCAGATTGCAGATTTTAGGATTCATTAAGAATGGTGCCTGATCTACTTGAGACTGAAGTTGTTCTCGCTACCTGAGATGCCATCCAAAGTAAACTGTTGTGGAGGCATGGAATGATGTGCAATTCTGCAATCTATTCTTTTGGAAAGTACTCAGTACAACTATTTTTTAGCAGTCCTAGTGATGGGTCTAGGCCTGAAACTTTGACTGTTTATTCACTTCCATGGATGCAGCCTGACCTGCTGAGTTCCTCCAGCATTTTATACATTGCTCTGGAATACCCTGCCATAGACTGCGGTGGAGGCCGTCCGTGGGTATAGTTAAGGAAGAATTTGATTGTTTTCTCATCGGTCAGGGCATCAAAGGATATGACCAGAAGGTAGGTGTATGGGGTTGAGTAGGATCTGGGATCAGCCATAGAACCATAGAACATTACAGCACAGAAACAGGCCTTTTGGCCCTTCTTGGCTGTGCTGAACCATTTCTCTGCCTAATCCCACTGACCTGCACTTGGACCATATCCCTCCATACACCTCCCATCCATATACCTGTCCAAGTTTTTCTTAAATGTCAAAAGTAAACCCGCATTCACCACTTCATCTGGCAGCTCATTCCACACTTCCACCATTCTCTGTGTGAAGAAGCCCCCCCCCAATGTTCCCTTTAAATTTTCCCCCCTTCACCCATGACCTCTGGTTTTTTTCTTCCCTAGCCTCAGTGGAAAAAGCCTGCCTGCATTCACTCTATCTATACCCATCAAAATTTTATACACCTCTATCAAATCTCCCCTGTGAGTCAACTGCATCCAACAAGACGGACACATTACAGTCACTGGACTTACCTCTCAATGATGATCATGTCACCAACAGCAACGTGACGCTGGAAACCGAGGATACTGTCTCACACAAGACACCTACTAAGCCTGATGCCACTCCACAGGTCCAGAGGCGTATCCTGAAAGAAACAGCATGTTTCCAAAGACTGAGCTTTCAGAACTGTGAAGTTAGTTATGGACTGTTATTATGAAAGCACATTTATTTGGAATATGGGTCTATGAAAGGAAAATTGAATGTTTTATATATGTACAGTTTGATGTTGCATTAATCTAAAGAAGGAGGAAGTGTAATGTATGAATCTATTTTTTAGCACAATGACCCCCCCCCAAGCACTATGTATTGATCTGTTGTCTGCACATGCGCATTGCTCTCTCTCTCTCTCTCTGCAAAGTGAATACACCAGTTAAAGCCAAATCCCGCAACCACACTTTCATTTAATCAATATATGGTTGTGCACAGACTCAACAACTGTTGTGTGTGGTAATCCCAGAGATCAGCAGTTTCTCAGATACTCAAAGCACCCTACAATTATTCCTCGTTCAAAGTCACTTAGATCACAGTCCTTCTCCAGTCTGATGTTTGGTCTGAAAAACCAAACCTCATAAACACAAGAAATTCTTGTGAGGAAATGTATTTGAACTAGACCTTGGGCACAAAAGATTCTGCAGATACTGGAAATCCAGAGCAATGCACACAAAATGCTGGAGGAACTCAGCAGGTCAGGCAGCATCAATGGAGAGGAAATACAGTTGATATTTTGGGCTGAAACACTTCATCAGAACCGAACCACTTGACCATGCCTGCATGCATTTATGCGTTGAGTTGCTGCCATGTGATTGGCTGGTTCGATTTGCAGGTGTAGAGGTGTACCTAATAAAGTGGCCACTGTGTATATGCACATCCATTGTAATAGTCAGAGAACACAAAGTACGTGGATGACGTGCACGGCCCCTCAGCTGGACAAAAGAGAATGGGAGAATCATCGAGACCATGCTGCTCTTTAAAATGTGGAGAGAATGGATGGAAATGACAAGCCACCCAGGACTATTATCTCATCTCAGCACAGGACTTGGCAGAATGAAAAATATTCTTTGTTTCTCCACAATGAATTCCAAGGCAATGTAATTTAAGACCATAATACATACAAAATCCTAAAAAAAGTAGTGAATGTGGCCCAGTCCATCGCAGGGAAAGCCCTCCCCACTATTGAGCTCATCTACACAAAGCTTTATGGCAGGAAAGCAGCATCCATCATCAGGGAACCCACCACCCAGGCCATGCTCTCCTCTCACTGCTGCCATCAGGAAGGAGGTATCAGGACCCACACCACCAGTTATTACCCCTCAACCATCGGACTCTTGAACCAGAGGGGATAACTTCACTCACCCCAACACTGAACTGTTCCAAAAGCTATGAACACACTTTCAAGGACTCTTCATCTCATGTTCTTGTTATTTATTTATTTGTTTGTATGGTTGTTTATTTGTTTATTTATTTCTTTATTTTCATTTCGTATTTGCACAGTGTTGTCTAATGCCCAAGTTGGTGCGGTTTTTCGGGATTCTATTATAATTATTATTTTATTATGGATTTATTGAGTGTGCCCACAAGAAAATAAATCTCAGAGCTGTATATGATGACATAAATGCACTTTCATAATAAATTTGCTTTGATTTTGCCATAGGAGCCGAATGAGGCCATTCAACCCAATGAGTCTGCTCCGCCATTCCATCATGGCTGATTTACTGTCCCTCTCAATCCCATTCTCCTGCCTCCACAGCCATCTCTGGCAATGAATTGCACACATTCACCACCCTCTGACTAAAGAAATTCCTCCCCTCCTTATTTCTGTTCTAAATGGATATCCCCCTATTCTGAGGCTGCTCCCTCACTACAGGAAACATCCTCTCCCCATCCACTCTATCTTGGCCTTTCAATATTTGATAGGTTTCAGTGAGATCCCCCTCATTCTTCTAAACTCCAGTGGTACTGACCCAGAGCCATCACATGCTCTTCATATATTAACCCTTTAATTTCTGGGAACCTTCTCTTTGAAGCCTCTCCAATGCCAGCACATCTTTTCTTAGATAAGATTACACATTACACAAGTATAGTCTAAGCAATGCCTTATAAAGCCTCAGCATTACGTCCTTGCTTTTATCCTACTCTTCTCAAAGTGGATGCAGTCTTAAGTTCAAGCATAAAAAGAACTGCATCTGACAAACATCTACAGAATTCAATATTTAACAAAGGGGGCTCGCCTGGTACAGGCAGCCCTCTCCTGAGCTTATTCATTTTCACAGTTGGAGCCACTCTTGTAGTCATAGATAAAATTCCCATTCCTGAGCACCTGGGGCATGAGTCGGCAAGGAGGCATGTAGGGATGGTTCGCACAATCCATCAAGTTGAAGTGAAACTCTCCCGTTACTCCTGGTGGCTCACTGAAATGCTTTAGCTCTGCTTGACTTTACACAATTAACTGTTTGTTGTGTATTCGTACGTGTTTGTGAGAGGTATCTCTTACCTTTAATTATATTCACAGAGATGATAATTTTGCAAAAACAAATGAGGAAACAGACTTTGGGATGTCCTGAATTAGAATCGGAATCAGGTTTATTATCAGGTGAAATGTTTGTGGCAACACTACAGTGTAAGACATAAACAATATCAATCACAATAAGAATATAAAACATAAATAAGTGGTGCAAAAGGAGAGCAAAATAGTGAAGTAGTGTTCATGGATCATTCACAAATCTGATGGCAAATGGGAAAAAACTGTTCACTGCGTGTGTGTCTTCAGTCTCCTGTACCCCCTCCCTGATGGTAGTAATAAGAAAAGGGCATCCTTCATTTCTCTCTCTCCCACCCACCCACCTTCCCCCTCACCTGGTTTCACCGATCACCTGCCAGCTTGTCCTCCTCCCCCTCTCATCATCTTATTCTGGCTCCTTCCCCCTTCCTTTTCAGTCCTGATGAGGGGCCTCAGTTTCTTCCCCTCCGTAGTTGCTGCCTGACCTGCTGAGTGACACAGTATGTATTTCTGTGGATTCTCAGTGTCTCTCATGTTTCCCAATAATATCTTTGTGATGAAAAATAGATGCAGTCTGATTTCGAGGCACTGTTGTGAAACCTTGCATCTTGCCTTTCCCATCAAAAGGTACAGCTGTCCGTGGAAACTCGGAACACAGCACGCAGTTACCCAGCCTGTGCTGTATGCTCCTTTTAGACGGGCTCCAGCTGAGATGACCTCTGGCCACAGGAGTAACTGCAGGTGATTACAGAAAAAGGGGGATAGAGGAGTGGGGGGAAGAGAGAGAGGGAGAGGGAGAGGGAGATTCATAACTTGTCACACTGGACAGACATTCACTCTAGTGTTGTTTCGTTGATGTCAGTGTCAGCTAAATCAGGTGAAAGTGGGCAGTTGCGCAGAATGTGTTCAATGTTCTGCGCCCTTTCACCACACTCACAGGATTCACTGGTCTTTAAACCCCACTTCGCCATATTGACTCCCATCCTACGGGATAGAAAGAGGGATAGAGAGAGAGGAGGGAGAGGAAGAGAAAGAGAGAGGGGGGAGAGAAAGGAAGAGGGAGACACTGAGAGAGAGGGAGAGAGTGGGTTAAAAAGAGAGAAAGAGGGAGAGGGAGAGAGGGAGAAAGGGAAAAGGAGAGAGATAGAGGGAGGGAGAGGGAGAGAGAAGGATATCGTTTGCAATGTTTTCAGTCATGCCTGGGTAAGTCCAGCATTCACCCGAGGAAGTTGAGTGTATTCCATCATCCTCTGCAGCTGTGCCTTGTACGAGAGTCAGAAGAGGATGAACTGGGTCCCGGCTCCTCGAGCGAGGATAGCACATGATTGGACACCACTGAGTTTCTGTGTATGACAGAGTGACGGAGGACACACGATAGCCACTGTTATTGGCTATTGTGACTGTCTGGTGTGGATGTTTATATTCTCCATTGTTGGAATTGATGTTGTGGGTCTTGCTGAATGGCCCAGCCTGCTTTGCTTTTTGAAAGCATGTGAATGGTGCTGAATATCAGGATATCATTACTGAACACCCACCATTCTGACAATATGGGAGAAAGGGTGTTATTATGACGTCATGAGCAAACAGCCAACATTATGACTGTATGAGAGAAAGGTTATTGTCAACAGGTTCAACAGGTACGTTTAATGGCAGAGAAATTATACAATAAACGGTACATCCTGAAAAACAGAGGTGTGCCCCAAAGAATGAATGACAGTTAAATGTTAGAACTCCAAAGCCCCCCCCCCCAGCTCCCCCTCCCACACAAAAGCAACAGCAAAATGATGACCCCCCCTCTGTGGTGAACTACATATACCTGTCTGGACACCCCCCCCCCCCCCCACCGCTGACTGCTCCTGTGGCTCCTCCCACGGACCCCGGTATAAAGGCGATTGGAGAAACAGCCCCTTCCTCAGTCTCCAGGATGTTGTGTGGTGGTCACTTGCTGCTTGTTCTTTCTTCCAGCCAATAAAAGCCTACCTTAACCCACGTCTCAGAGTTATTGATGGTGCATCACCCTCCCACCAGCAACAAAGCATCGGCACCCCGCCCCCACCGAGCACTCGAGCGTGCAGCAAAGCTTCAATGAAAACACAGACTTGCAGTACCCCAAAGACTGCTCATTCACCCGGTAATCCAACATACCACAGGCTCTCTCTCTCCCTAATAAGGGAAAAAGAGGTGTCCTCATTTTGCAGCGAGATGGGAGACATCACAAGCAACTCGCTGACTTACCATGTTAAAAGTCTGCTGCGTCACTTTTTCCGAGCTCTGTGCCCAAAGAACTCGGGTCAGCAGCCCGCTCGCTGCTTTCGATCTTCCCTCTCCCACGACACACCTGGCAGCATCACCGACCTTGAATCTGCTGCCTCCAGAGCCACGAAAACCCGGCACCCTGAAGGTGCGCTTGTCCTCCAGGCTGTGTGCTTGGAATATTGAGAAGTGGCTGGTCATGAGGTCACTTTCCTGCAAGGGATCGTAGTCAGGGTGTAACTCCAGGTCAGGGTCTTCAAAAGAACCTTGAAAAGGTGAAAAGGAGATATTAAAGATAGAATTAAAGCTGTTCCAAAGATTCAAGTAAAGGAGTCATGGTTAGGCACCATCATCCTACATTCTGCCCTCTGTCAGTCATTAGTGAACACCGGACATTCTGACTGGATGGGAGGAAGGCCATATGGATGAAGAACTGAAAAGATTTGGGGTCAGCTCACTGTCCTGGTGATTTTCTGTGACTTTACTCTCATGTGAGCACCGCAAGGCTCGATCTCTAAACTTACTTTCTCCTTCTTCTTCTTCTTAAACCTACTAGGGTGCAGGCCGCTGACAGTCCAGCTGTCGCCCATCTTTACGCCTTCTAGGCAGAGATCTCACTTCCCCCAGAGAGGAGGCCTTCGGAGCTACTACTACCATTTCTGGGGCACTGTGTTTTTACAGGATGGCGTTGCCCAACCTCCTAATTTCACAGCCAGACTCGGGACTGCCCATGGCGAAGTTAAACTTACTTTCTAGTCCAGAGGAGTGAGGTCCCGTCCCAGATGTTTTCGTGGATAGCAATCAGTGACATCGATTCACCTGTTAGTGACATGCTGTCCTGACCACAACGTCAGCACAACAGGAGAGCTGCTCACTGGCCATGCTCAGGCTCCAGTCTACAGCAGCTGCTGGCTCTTGCTCCTCGGGAGTGAACATCACCAATAGCCGGTCCTGGTCCAAGCATGTAGCTCACCAACACCTCTACTTCCTCAGGAGGATAAAGGTGAGTCTACACTCCGACCACAGCCTCAGAGAAGGAGCCAGCATAGCTGAAGACCCGCCCCACCCAGACATTCTCCCCTCTCCCACTTTCCCACCAGGTGGAAGATACAAGAGCATGAAAGCACGAACCACCAGGCTCTAGGACAGCTTCTGTTCTGCTGTTATCAGACTTGAATATTTCCCTCGTTCAATAAGCTGGATTCTTCACCTCACAACCTGCCCCCTTATTGTCTATCTGTGCCGCACTTTCTCTCTAGCTGTGACACTTTATTTTGCATTCTGGTATTGTTGTAACTTGTATAGTGATTTGATCTGAGTGAACAGTATCTCAGGACATGAGACGATGTTAAATCAATTCCAGTTCAAAGTGAACTCTTTGGAATAATCTCTGTGGTTGGTCCAAGCCAGGTTAAACACTGAGGTTAAAAACGAGAGAGCAAAGGCTTTAACATGGGCCTGAGGAACTCTTTTTCCCACAGGGGTTAGTGGGTAAATGGAATGAGCTGCTGGAGGAAGCTATGTATAGTTACAACATTTAAACTGTGCAGCACAGTAGTGTAGCGGTAGCTTGCCGTGATTACGACTCAGGCCATTAGAGTTCAGAGTTCAGTTCTAGCGCTATCTGAAAGGAGTCTGAGCATCCTCCCCATGGAATGTGTAGGTTTCCTCCCACAGCCCAAAAACACATCAATTAATTGGTCATTGTGAACTGTCCCTTGATTAGGCTAGGGTTAAATTGGGGTTTGTTGGCTGGCACAGATTAAAGGGCTGGAAGGCCATATTCCGTGCTGTATTTCTAAATTAAATTAAATTAAATGAATAAATGTTATTTACATAGATATTTAAATAGGGAAGGTTTAGACAATAGACAATAGGTGCAGAAGTAGACCATTCGGCCCCTCGAGTCTGCACCGCCATTCTGAGATCATGGCTGATCATTCACTATCAATACCCAGTCCCTGCCTTGTCCCCATATCCCTTGATTCCCCTATCCATCAGATATCTATCCAGCTTCTTCTTGAAAGCATCCAGAGAATTGGCCTCCACCGTCTTCCAAGGCAGTGCATTCCACACCTGCACAACTCTCTGGGAGAAGAAGCTCTTCCTCAACTCTGTTTTAAATAACTGACCTCTTATTCTCAATCCACGCCCTCTGGTACTGGACTCTCCCAACATCTGGAACATATTTCCTGCCTCAATCCTATCAAATCCTTTAATTATCTTAAACGTTTCAATCAGATCCCCTCTCAATCTCCTCAATTCCAGCGTGTACAAGCCCAATCTCTCCAATCTCTCTGCGTAAGACAGCCCTGCCATCCCAGGAATCAATCTAGTGAATCTACGTTGCACTTCCTCAATTGCCAGAATGTCCTTCCTTAAACCTGGAGACCAAAACTGTACACAATATTCCAGGTGTGGTCTCACCAGGGCCCTGTACAAATGCAAAAGGACATCCTTGCTCTTGTACTCAATTCCCCTTGTAACAAAGGCCAACATTCCATTTGCCCTCTTCACTGCCTGTTGCACTTGCTCATTCACCTTCATTGACTGATGAACTAGGACTCCTAGGTCTCTTTGCATTTCTCCCTTACCTAACTCTACACCGTTCAGACAATACTCTGCCCTCTTGTTCCTGCTTCCAAAGTGGATAACTTCACATTTATTCACATTGAATGACATCTGCCAAGTATCTGCCCACTCACCCAGCCTATCCAAGTCTCCCTGTATTCTCCTAACGTCCTCTTCGCATGTCACACTGCCACCCAGTTTAGTATCATCAGCAAACTTGCTGATATAGTTTTCAATGCCCTCATCTAAATTGTTGACATAAATCGTAAAGAGCTGTGGTCCCAATACAGAGCCCTGTGGTACCCCACTAGTCACCTCCAGCCAGTCCGAGAAACACCCATTCACTGCTACCCTTTGCTTTCTATCTGCCAACCAGTTTTCTATCCATGTTGAAACCCTGCCCCCAATGCCATGAGCTCTGATTTTACTCACCAATCTCCTATGTGGCACCTTATCTGAAAATCTAGGTACACAACATCCACCGGCTTACCCTCATCTAACATCCTTGTTACACCCTCAAAAAACTCCAACAGATTAGTCAAGCATGATTTGCCCTTGGTAAATCCATGCTGGCTCGGCCTAATCCTATTACTGCCATCAAGATGTGCCACTGTTTCGTCCTTAATAATGGACTCAAGCATCTTCCCCACGACTGACGTTAGGCTAACAGGGCGATAGTTCTCCGTTTTCTCCTTCCCTCCCTTCTTGAAAAGTGGGATAACATTAGCCACTCTCCAATCTTCAGGAACTGATCCTGAATCTAAGGAACATTGGAAAATGATCACCAATGCATCCGCAATTTCCTGAGCCACCTCCTTTAGAACTCCTTTAGAGGGAGATTGTGGTAGAGGAAGATATATTAGGGACATTTAAGAGACTCCTAGATGGCTGATAGGAAAGTGGAGGGCTACGTAAGAAGGAAGGGTTAGAACGATCCTATTCAAACTCACTTGCTGTATGTAATTATGATATATGTTTTTAAATTAAGCCATACCACATGCATTGTAATTATCTGTTTTTGCACAGACTGGAGTAACTCTGCAATCTCATCGTAAGCATTGACAATAAAGTTCCATTCTGTTCTAAAGGCAGCACAACATTGTGGGCTGAAGCGTCTATACTAAACTGTAATGTTCTATGTTCTATGTTCTATACTGTAATGTTCTATGTTTTATGTTCTATATTCTATGTTTGACTCAAGTTCAGTAATTGCCCAAGTGCAGAGGGAGGGACACGGAACTGTTCACTGAGTTTTAATAAGAACTGTTCAGAATAGAGAAAAGAATGAACGCTTGGCCAACAGGGCTGCTGACTGGAACCTCTCAAACTAACCAAAAGCTAATGCCATCTCTATGGCTCAAAAGCAGTACCCCAGAACTGAATAAATTAACACCGTCTATCTAAGTCAGGAATCTCCCCTCCCAGGAACCTGGAAAGGTGTAACATTGTGGTAAGCAGGGAATATTACCGTCTTCTTTCAGCTGCCCACTTGCAAGAGCACCCAAACTGGGTGGCAGCGTCCATTGTTCTGACAATATTCTCTCTTCTATATTCAAGGAGAGAACCTGGTTAGCACGGATGTCTTGGGTCGAAGGGACTGTTCGCATGCTGTACAACGCTTTCACCCCCGGTACATATGAGGACACAAAATATATCAGTAAAACAGCAATAAGAGAGCATCTGAGGGGATGTATAAAGAAAACCTACGTCCTGTGATTTCAATCTTTGAAACCCCTTCACTGAACTGTTCCCACAGTCTATGGAATACAAACAAAACGCTGGAGGAACTCAGCAGGCCAGGCAGCATCTATGGAAAAGAATACAGTCGATGTTTCGGGCCGAGACCTTTCAGCAGGATGCGTCTCAGCCCGCAACGTTGACTGTGCGTTTTTCCGTAGATACTGCCTGGCCTGCTGAGTCCCTCCAACATTTTGTTTGTGTTGCTCGGGTTTCCAGCATCTGCAGATCTTCTCTTGCTTGTGGTTAGATTATCACAATCTATGAACTCACTTTCAAAGGCACTTCATCTGATGTTCTCAATACCTGCTGCTTGTTTGTGTATTATTATTGTTGTGCTTTTATTTATTCTCAGCTCAGGCTGGTAAAACCTGAGGTTTGGGCATAGCCAAGCTCACTCCTTTCTCAATTGCTGAGAACTTTCAGGTTATTCCAGTGGTGTTTAATTTTGTGGTTTTCTGGAGATTTACATAAATATTACTGCTTAGTCCTAATTGTCTAATACTATTGTGTAGTGACTTTGGGATGATGCCAGTTGTCGATATTACTACTGGGACAATGTGCACCCTGTTCATGTTCCATAGTCCTTCAATTTCACTTTTAATTCAGCACGTTTCTGGTGTTCTTTATTTACTGATTTCTGTCTGCTGTGCTGTACCTATGGCTATATCTGTTAAGTAAGTTGTTCTTGCTTGTTTATGATCTTTATTTTATATTTTTTGTATCGCACACTTTGCCTTTATCACACTGGTTGTTTACCTGTCTTGTTGGGTACAGTCTTACAATAAGTCTGTTGTGTTTCTGTGGATTTACTGTGAATGCCTGCAAGAAACTGAATCTCAGGGATGTATATGGTGACGTATATGTACTTCGACAATAAACTTACTCTGAACTAGAAAAGAGTGCATGTGGTTTGAAGTAAGAGTCTCAGTGCGCCTGAGCCCCATTCCCACTGAGCTCACCAGCAGAGAGAAGAGAAGACGGCATTGCAAGCAACTGCATTTTCAATACTTTCCCTTCAGGCCTCTCGCTGACTGCATTGAAGAGCTAAATATAAATAAATAATCAGAAGGGATATTTTCTTCATTTAAAACGAGTATCTAAGTTCTGGCAAGCCACAGGTAAATTGAGTCATTTCCAATATCTCTTAAACAACTCGAGCAGTTCGGCACTGCTTCCTCTCGTGTCTCTGACCATCTTCATTCCACCATTGCCCACAGGAATCTGGGGACTGATTGATGGGAATGTTTGTCACAACAGCGAACACCATCGGGGAACAGGCAAGTGTCTGTTTCATATCTCATCCTATTAAAGCAACAGCATCTATTCTGTTGGCTAGTATTGATTTATTTATAGCTAATACTGAGCAGGGGGCAGTCAGTAAGCATGGCATATTTTATATTTTTGTTTCCTTCTTTTTTTATTAACTTACACAGAGAGTTCTCTGTGCATGCAACACTCTGCCAGGTGTTAGAGGCAGGTACATCAGTGGCATTTAAGAGACTCCTAAACAGGCACATGGATGATAGAAAAATGGAGGGTTATGAGGGAGGGAAAAGTTAGATTGATCTTGGAGTAGGTTAAAAAGTCAGTACAGCATTGTGGGCCGAAGGGCCTGTACTATGCCATAGTGTTCTATGTTCCCCCATTCTCTCAGAGAGTGTTTCACTGCCTATCCTGTAATTTCCCCCAAGTAATTGTCAGTAATTATGACCTGAGTATGTGTATTGTAGTGATGGACCTGAATCCCAGATGTCCAGGGATCAGTGTAGGAGAAATCCTCCAAGTACTCCTAATGTGGATTGTAGTCATGGACCTGAATCCCAGATGTCCAGGGATCAGTGTAGGAGAAATCCTCAAAGTACTCCTAATGTGGATTGTAGTCATGGACCTGAATCCCAGATGTCCAGGGATCAGTGTAGGAGAAATCCTCAAAGTACTCCTAATGTGGATTGTAGTCATGGACCTGAATCCCAGATGTCCAGGGATCAGTGTAGGAGAAATCCTCAAAGTACTCCTAATGTGGATTGTAGTCATGGACCTGAATCCCAGATGTCCAGGGATCAGTGTAGGAGAAATCCTCAAAATACTCCTAATGTGGATTGTAGTCATGGACCTGAATCCCAGATGTCCAAGGATCAGTGTAGGAGAAATCCTCAAAATACTCCTAATGTGGATTGTAGTCATGGACCTGAATCCCAGATGTCCAGGGATCAGTGTAGGAGAAATCCTCAAAGTACTCCTAATGTGGATTGTAGTCATGGACCTGAATCCCAGATGTCCAAGGATCAGTGTAGGAGAAATCCTCAAAGTACTCCTAATGTGGATTGTAGTCATGAAACCTAAAGGAGAAAAGAGGGTTGACCAGCGACCAATATGGACATCAGAATTTTGGAAGGAGAAGACTTCAATCAGGTCCACCACCCGAGGATAAAAAGGCAACTGTGGGTCACAGCAATGAAGAAGAGTTTTGACTATTGATCAGCCAGTGCTTGGGATTGATTAGTAAAAGTGAATCCGAGGGAGGCAGGGACAAGTGCAGTGGCCGTCGTCGGAGCGGACAGAGTCAGAACAGTGACCCTAAGACTTTAGCTCTTCGAGACTTCAGTTCAGAGAGGCTTCAGAGAGCAAAAGCAAAGGAAAGAAAAGCTACAGTCTTTTCTCTTTTTTGTAACTGCTCAGTAGCAATGCCAGACAGGATGCTGGAATGCTCCTCTTGTGGGATGTGGGAAGGCAGGGAGACCCTCAGTGTCCCTGACCAGTACAACTGCACGCGGCTGCAGCTTCCAACAAACTGCGTTAAAGAGTTGGAGCTGGAACTGGATGAACACCAGATGATTCGGGAGGCTGAGGGGTGATAGATCGGACATATAGCGAGGTAGTTAAACCCAAGGTGCAGGACACAGGAAACTGGGTGACAGTCAGGGAAGGGAAAGGGGTTAAGGACCCAGTGCAGAGTAACCCCCTGGCCATCCCCCTCAACAACAGGGAATACTATCGAGGGGAATGACCTAAGAGAAGAAGGTCACAGTGGTGGGGTCTCTGGCACTGGGTCTGCCTCTGTGACTCAGAAGGGAAGGGGGAGAAGAGACACAATGCAGTGAGGGTGGATTTGTTAGTTCAGGGACCGGACAGGAGGATATGTGGGCGAGAACGAGATTCCCAGATGGTGCCAGGTTTCGGGATATCTCGGATTGAGTCCTCGGCATTCTTCATTGGGATGGTGAACAGCCAGAGGTCATGATCCATGTAGGTACCAATGACATGGGTAGGACAAGGGGCGAGGACCTGTATCAGGAGTTCAGGGAGTTTGGTACTAAGTTAAAGGGCAGGATCTCCAGGGATGTGATCTCAGGATTGCTACCCTCGTCACATGCTAGTGAGGTCAAAACAGGGAAGATTATACAGTTTAATACATGGCTAAGGAGTTGGTGTAGATGGGAGGGCATAAGATTTTTGGATCATTGGTCTCTTGGGGGATGAAACCTGTGCAGAAGGGATAGTTTGCACCTGAACTGGAAGGGACTAATATCCTAGCGGGAAGGTTTGTTAATGCTGCACGGCGGGGTTTAAACCAGAGTTGCAGGGGATGGGAATCAGAGTGCCAGAACAGTTAGTGGAGAGGTTGTGGAGGAAGATGTTGGTAAGAACTCAGACAGATCAGCAATCTAAAGGTTGAACAAGGTGTGACTAGTATCCTGAGCTGCGTACATTTCAATGCAAGAAGAATCACAGGAAAGGTGGATGATAAAAAGACTTTGATGGGAGTTGTATACAGACCCCCAAACAGCAGTAAGGAAGTGGTCTACAAATTACAACGAGAGATAGAAAATGCACGCCGAAAGGACAATGTTACAATAGTCATGGTGGGTTTCAATATGCTGTTAGATGGGGAAAATAAGGTTGTTGCTGGATTCCAAGAGGGGGAGTTTCTAGAGTGCCGATGAGATGGCTTCTTAGAGCAGCTCATGGTTGAGTCCACTAGGGAATCAGCTATTCTGGATTGGGTGTTGTGCAATGAACCAGAATTGATTAGAGAGCTTAAGGTAAAAGAACCCTTAGGGGAAAGTGATCATAATATGATCAAATTCACCCTAAAATCTGTGAAGGAGAAGCTAAAGTCAGATGTATCAGTATTACGGTAGAGTAAAGGGAGGCATGAGAGAGGAGTCAGCCAGAATTGATTGGAAAAGAACACTGGCAGGGATGACGGCAGAGCAGCAATGGCTGGAATTTCTGGAAGCAATTCGGAAGGCACAGGATATATACATCCCAAAGAGGAAGAAGTATTGTAAAGGCAAGATGACACAACCGTGGCTAACAAGAGAAGTCAAAGTGAACATAAAAGCCAAAGAAATGGCATATAATAAAGCAAAAACTAGTAGGAAGTTAGAAGGTTGAGAGGCTTTTAAAAACCAACAGAGGGCAACTAAAACGTCATTAAGTAAAAATGGAATTTGAAAGCCAATAATATTAAGGAGGATACCAACAGTTTCTTCAGATACATGAAATGTAGAAGAGAGATTGAACTAGTGGAAAACAATTCTGAAGGAGTAGTAATGCAGGACAATGAATGTCAGACAAACTGAACAAGTTTGCATAAGTCCACTTGGAAGCCACCAGCAGTATGGTGGAAGTTCCAGGTGTCAGGGGACATGAAGTGTGTGAAGTTACTATAACTAGAGACAAGGTTCTTGGGAAACTGAAAGGTCTGAAGGTGGATAAGTCACCTGGACCAGATGGTGTACACAACAGAGTTCTGAAAGAGGTGGCTGAAGAGATTGTGGAGGCATTAGTAATGATCTTTCAGGAAACGCTAGATTCTGGATTGATTCCAGAAGACTGGAAATTTGCAAATGTCACTCCAAGAAGAGAGAGAGAGGCAGAAGGAAGGAAACTATAGGTCAGTTAGTCTGAACTCAGTGCTTGGGAAGATGTTGGAGTTGATAATTAAGGATGAGGTCTCAGGGTACTTGGAGGCACATGATAAAATAGGTTGTAGTCAGCATGGTTTCCTCAAGGGAAAATCTTGCCTGACAATCTGTTGGAATTCTTTGAAGAAATAACAAGCAGGATAGACAAAGAAGAATTGGTTGATGTTGTGTACTTGGATTTTCAGAAGGCTTTTGACAAGTTGCCACACAAGATTTTTGTGACAACTCTTTGCCACTAAGAGTTTTGAAGAAGTAGACAGGCTACGGAAGAACTTAGACAGATTAGGAGGATGGGCAAAGAAATAGCAGATGGAATGCAGTGTCATGACATGTATGGTCATAGACTTTGGTAAAAGAAATGAAAGTGTTGACTATTTTCTAAATGGAGAGAAAATACAAAAAAAAACTGAGACACAAAGGGACTTGGGAGTCCCTGTGCAGGATTCCCTAAAGTTAATTTGAAGATTGAGTCTGTGGTGAGTAAGGCAAATGCAGCGTTAGTATTCATTTCAAGAGGGCTAGAACATAAAAGGATGTAATGGTGAAACTTTATACAGCACTGGTGAGGCATCACTTGGAGTATTGGGAGCAGGTTTGGGCCCCTTATCTTAGAAAGGATCTGCTGAAACTGGAGAGGATTTGAAGAACATTGACAAAAATTATTCCAAGATTGAATGGTTTGTCATATGAAATGTTTTTGATTGGCTCTGGGCCTGTATTCACTGGAATTCAGAAGAATGGTGGGGGCGACTTCATTGAAACCTAATGGTGAAAGGCCTTGATAGAGTGGATGTGGAGAGGACACTTCCTGTGATGACCGGATGGCACAATCTCAGATCCGAGGGCTGTCCCTTTAGAATGGAGACGAGGAGGAAGAGTGGTGAGTCTGTGAAATTCTTTGCCACAGACAGCTGTGGAGGCCAAGCCTTTATGAATATTTAAGGCAGAGGTTGATACAATCCTTGATTGGTCAGGGCATGAAGGGATATGGGGAGAAGGCCGGAGATTGAGGCTGAGAGGAAAATTGGATCAGCCAGGATGAAATAAGAGAGCAGACTTGATGGGCCAATTGGCCAAATTCTGCTCCTATATGTTGTGGTCTTACGTCCAGGAAATTCAGTGTTAGAGAATTCCTCTAAATACCCCTTATGTGGATTGTAGTTATGAACCTGATGCACCATCAATAACTCTTGGAGACGGGAGGCAAACGATAGGCTTTTATTATCTGCAAGAGACCACGATTAGTAGCAAGAGATCACACAACATCCTGGAGACTGAGGGGGGAGCAGTGCCTCCAACCGCCTTTATACCGGGGCCTGTGGGAGGAGCCACAGGAGCAGTCAGCGGGGGGGGGGGGGGGGGGGGGTGGTGTCCAGACAGGTATATGTAGTTCACCACAGAACCTGAATCCCAGATGTCCAGGAAACAGAGTTAGTGAATTCCTCTGAGTGGATTGCCATCATGGACCCAACTCCCAGATGTCCAGGAAAAAGTGTTGGAGAATTCCATAGATTACTCCTCATGTGTATTGTGATCATGGCCCTGAATCCCAGATGTCCAGAAAACAGAGTGTTAGAGAATTCCACAGAGTCCCCTTGAGTGAAGTAATAATTGGAATTGTGCATAAGTTTCAGTGAAATCACTGCAATCAATTTCTTCATATCTGAGAGATCTGTTTCCAATTGAAGTGCCATATTGGAAGATATTCATCGACACAGTAATTCATTGTGTAAAATAATGAAGTTTCAGAAGTCATTTTTACCTCCCTCATATTGATTTCCTCTGCACTCTCTCCCTTGCATGCTGATATACTGACAGAATATTCAACCCTAAACACAGCTTGAGACGATAAAAGTGTGATGAATGAATCCTCGAAGAGAGGTAATTCATCGGCCAATAGTAAATAAAAAATTGTTGTTGGTGGAGATATTTGTTTAAGAACATAGAAGATAGAACATAGAACTCAGATCACGACAGCACAGTAAAGGCCCTTCAGCCCATAATGTTGTGCCAATCCTTTAACCCATTGTAAAATCAATCTAACCCTTCCCTCCTACATAGACCTCCATGTTTCCATCATCCAAGTGCCATTAGAGAATTCCACAGATTACTTCTAATGTGGATTGTAGTTCTGGATCTGAATCCCAGATGTCTTGGTGTCTTAAAGAGTTTCTTAAATGTCCTTGATGTATCTGGCTGTACCACCACCTCTGGCAGAGCATTCCATGTCGATACCACTCTGCGTAAAAGAACTTATCTCTGACGTGCCCCCAAAACTTTCCTTCAGTCACCTTAAAATTTGCCTCCCTTGTATAAGCCATTTCCACCCTGGGTAAAAGTCTGTCTATCCACTCGATCTATGCCTCTTATCATCTTGTACACCTCTATCCAGTCACTTCTCGTCTGTACAAGTTCAAGTTTATTGCCATCTGTCTGCACATGGATACAACTGAATGAAACTGTTACCTCACACAACAATGCTCCCACAAAACATATATCACACACAGCACATAAGACTAAATAATACCATAAATAATTTAATAAAATAGAATTCAGAATGTATGTAGTGTGTGGCACAAGTATACAGTGAACAGTTCGCTGTCCTGGTGTCGAGATCTCAGTGGAGGCAGGGTATTCATTAGTCTCTTAGCCTAAGGGAAGAAGCTGTTCCCCAGTCTGTCAGTCCTAGTCCCGATGCTCCTGTACCTCCTTCCTGACGGTAGTGGGTCAGAGAAATTGTAGTAGAGATCTTTAACAAAGATTTGGACCCTTTGTCTAGAATGCTGCAGGAAAATGTTACGATTAAGGGAGAGGGAGTCCTCGGTAATCGTCTTGGCAGCTTTCACTGTCATTATAAGAAGCATGGTGTCTCTGTGTTGTGTGTGATTATTAATCACAGAATATGCACAGTAATTTACGGAGACGTACTGACTATGGGCAACGCCAGGGCACTGGGACTTGTAGTTGGAATGATTGGTCACCGCTGGGTTTGTTTGCTGGTCCTGTGTACTGGCTGTATGCTGGAGATGCTGCAGATCCCTGCATGAATGAGAGAGGAGAATTCCTTCAGTAAGTGAGCAAATGATCCCAATGGCCTGTGCCCCAAATCGCCTCTGACAACCAAGTCTAGCTTCTGGTCTTCAGGTGTAGAACTGTTTCTACTGACAGGAGAAGAGGCAAAGGCAGGTTACTGGCACCTTAAAACCAGTCACTTTGGGCAGATGGGGCTCGTCAGTCATGGCTGGAAACTCATCGAGGAGAAGGGAAGTTAATCTCAAATCTTCGCTGTCTTCTAGCTATACCCACTCATGGGAGACGCTTTGGGAGTAAACCTCAAATCCAGAGCTGGTCCCTAAGGCTGTCTATCAATGAATTCAACGCTGACTGGCAGCTCCTAAGATGCTGCTGGTGCCAAACTGCATTGGTCTCATCAGATGTGCAGAGAGGGGAGCTTGCTACATGGTATCAGCTTGCTGTCTTGCTCAGGCCTGCGTATCTAGATAGTTAGGACACGACCATGGTCGACCCTGACTGATAGAGACATTTCAAGTGAGTGAAACAGAAAAAGAAATCATAGAGTCATAGAGAAATACAGCACAGAGCCAGGCCCTTTGACCCATCTAATCTGTGCTAAGCTATTTAAACTGTCTACTTCCATCGACCTGCTCCCGAACCACAGCCTCTATATCCCTACTATCCATGTACCTATCCAAACTTCTCTAAATGCAACGTCAACATTTATTTCAAGTGGAATAGAATACAAAAGCAAGGATATAACGTTTATAAAGCACCGGTGAGGTTGTGTTTGGAATTGTGTGATCAGTTTTGGGGCCCCTTATCTTGGAAAGGATGCGCTGAAACTGGAGAGGGTTCAAAGGAGGTTCACGAAAATGATTCCGGGATTAAATGGCTTGTCATATGAAGAGCGTCTGGTGGCTGTGAACTAGGATTCAGGAGAATGAGGTTGACCTTATTGAAACCTACTGAATGGTGAAAAGCTTGAAAGAGTGGATGTAGGGAGGATGTTTCCTATGCTCGGTGAGCCTAAGTCAGAGGACACAGCCTCAGAATGGAGGGGCATCCTTTTAGAACAGAGATAAGGAGGAATTTCTTTAGCCAGAGGGCGATGAATCTGTGGAATGCTTTGCCACAGGCAGCTGTGGAGGCCAAGTCTTTATGTATATGGAGGTCAGTGACTATTGGTATTCCGCAGGGATTTGTTCTGGGACCCCTCCTCTTTGTGATTTTTATAAATGACCTGGATAAAGAAGTAGAAGGGTGGGTTAGTGAGTTTGCTGATGACACAAAGGTTGGGGGTGTTGTGGATAGTGTGGAGGGCTTTCAGAGGTTACAGTGGGACATTGATAGGATGCAAAACTGAGCTGAGAAAAGGCAGATGGAGTTCAACCCAGATAAGTGTGAGGTGGTTCATTTTGGTAGGTCAAATTTGAAGACAGAATATAGTATTAATGGTAAGATTCCTGGCAGTGTGGAGGATCAGAGAGATCTTGGGGTCCGTGTCCATGAGACAGGTTGCACAGGTTGACAGTGTTGTTAAGAAAGTGTATGGTGTGTTGGCCTTCATCAACCGTGGGATTGAGTTCAAGAGCCGTGAGGTAATGTTACAGCTATTTAAGACCGTGGTCAGACCCCCTTGGAGTACTCAGTTCAGTTCTGGTCACCTCATTACAAGAAGGATGTGGATACTATAGAGAGAGAGCAGAGAGGATTTACACGGATGTGGCCTGGGTTGGAGGGTGTACCTTATGATAATAGGCTGAGTGAACTTGGGCTTTTCTCTTTGGAGTGAGGGAGGATGAGAGGTGACCTGATAGAGGTGTATAAGATGATGAAGGGCATTGATTGTGTGGATAGTCAGAGGCCCTTTCCCAGGGCTGAAATGGCTAACATGAGGGGACATAGTTTTAAGGTGCTTAGAAATAGGTTCCAAGGGGATGTCAGGGTTAAGTTTCTCATGTGGAGGGTGGTGGGTGCGTGGAATGCACTGCCAGTGGTGGTGGTAGAAGCAGATACTATAGGGTCTTTTAAAAGCCTCTTAGAGAGGTACATGGAGCTTGGAGAATTAGAGGGCTCTCCACTAGGGAAATTCGAGGCAGTTTCTAGAGTAGGTTACATAGTCGGCACAACATTCTGGGCCGAAGGGCCTGTAATGTGCTGTAGATTTCTATGTATATTTAAAGCAGAGGTTGATAGACTCTTGATTGATCAGAGAAGGAGGGGATACAGGGAGAAGGCAGAAGATTTGGGCTTAGAGGAAAATTGGATCAGCCATGATGAAATGGTGGAGCAAACCCGATGGGCCAAATGGCCTAATTCTGCTCCTATATGTTGTGGCATGTCCAGGAACTACAGTGTTAGAGAATTCCTCTGAGGGTCCCTTATGTGGATCTTATGATCTTATGGTCTCAAATGTTGACATTGAGATCGTATTCACCATTTGTGCTGACAGCTCATTCCACACTCCCACGACCCTCTGAGTGAAGAAGTTTCCCCTTAAACTTCTCACCTTCCACCCTCATTCCATGACCTCTAGTTGTAGTCCACCCAACCTCAGCAGAAAAACCCTGCTCACATTCACCCTATCTATACCCCTCATAAGTTTTTATCAAATCTCTCAATCTTCTACGTACCAAGATAGTCCTAAACTATTCCAGATTTCCTTATAACTCAGAACCCCTAGACCTGGCAACATCCTTCTAAATTTTCTCCATAATCTTTCAATCCTATTTACATCTTTCCTGTAGGTAGATGAATAAAACAGCACACAATACTCCAAAGTAGGCCTCACCAATGTCAAATACAACTTCAACATGACATCCCATCTCCTGTACTTTGGACATTGATTAATGAAGACCAAGGTGCCAAAAGATTTCTTTATAACTCTAACTACCTGGGATGCCACTTTCAATGAATTATGGGTCTACCAAAGGGATCTCCTCTGAGTGTCCTGAGTATCCAAAGCCTATCATGCTCTACTTTAAACACACCCAATGGCTTGCCTCCACAGCCGCCTGTGGCAAGGAATTCCACACATTCACCACCCTCTGGCTAAAGAAATTCCTCCCCTCTTCATCTCTGTTCTAAATGGGTGTCCTCCTATTCTGAGGCTGCGCTTCCTGGTCCTACTCTCCCCCACTATAGGAAACATCCTCTCCACATCCACTCTATCTGTGTCCTCTGGTCCCAGACTCCCCCACTATAGGAAACATCCTCTCCACATCCACTCTATCTGTGTCCTCTGGTCCCAGACTCCCCCACTATAGGAAACATTCTCTCCACATCCACTCTATCTGTGTCCTCTGGTCCCAGACTCCCCCACTACAGGAAACATCCTTTCCACATCCACTCTATCTGTGTCCTCTGGTCCTAGACTCCCCCACTATAGGAAACATCCTCTCCACATCCACTCTATCTGTGTCCTCTGGTCCCAGACTCCCCCACTACAGGAAACATCCTCTCCACATCCACTCTATCTGTGTCCTCTGGTCCTAGACTCCCCCACTATAGGAAACATCCTCTCCACATCCACTCTATCTGTGCCCTCTGGTCCTAGACTTCCCCACTATAGGAAACATCCTCTCCATGTCCACTCTACCAATATTCAATGAGATCTCCCTCCATCATTTTTCTAAACTGCAGTGAGTACATGCCCAGCACTATCAAACACTCCTTATACATTAACCCTTTCATTCCTAGAATCAGCTGAGATACAAACCAGCCACTATTTTATTTCATCACTTTGTGATATAATTCACCAGCTGGTGCTTTGCTTAGGGGCAGCACAGATGCATTATAGTTAGTGTACTGTATGTAGGTAAACCTGTATATCCTATTGGAGTTAGTGTATTGTATATAGGTGAGCCTATATATCCTATTGGAGTTAGTGTACTGTATATAGGTGAGCCTATAAACCCTATTGGAGTTAGTGTACTGTATATAGGTGAGCCTATATATCCTATTGGAGTTAGTGTACTGTATATAGGTAAACCTGTATATCCTATTGTAGTTAGTGTACTGTATATAGGTAAACCTGTATATCCTATTGTAGTTAGTGTACTGTATATAGGTAAACCTGTATATCCTATTGGAGTTAGTGTACTGTATATAGGTGAGCCTATATATCCTATTGGAGTTAGTGTACTGTATATAGGTAAACCTGTATATCCTATTGTAGTTAGTGTACTGTATATAGGTAAACCTGTATATCCTATTGGAGTTAGTGTACTGTATATAGGTAAACCTGTATATCCTATTGGAGTTAGTGTACTATATATAGGTGAGCCTATATATCCTATTGGAGTTAGTGTACTGTATATAGGTAAACCTGTATATCCTATTGGAGTTAGTGTACTGTATATAGGTAAACCTGTATATCCTATTGGAGTTAGTGTACTGTATATAGGTAAACCTGTATATCCTATTGGAGTTAGTGTATTGTATATAGGTAAACCTGTATATCCTATTGTAGTTAGTGTACTGTATATAGGTAAACCTGTATATCCTATTGTAGTTAGTGTACTGTATATAGGTAAACCTGTATATCCTATTGGAGTTAGTGTACTGTATATAGGTAAACCTGTATATCCTATTGGAGTTAGTGTACTATATATAGGTGAGCCTATATATCCTATTGGAGTTAGTGTACTGTATATAGGTAAACCTGTATATCCTATTGGAGTTAGTGTACTGTATATAGGTAAACCTGTATATCCTATTGGAGTTAGTGTACTGTATATAGGTAAACCTGTATATCCTATTGTAGTTAGTGTACTGTATATAGGTAAACCTGTATATCCTATTGGAGTTAGTGTACTGTATATAGGTAAACCTGTATATCCTATTGGAGTTAGTGTACTGTATATAGGTAAACCTGTATATCCTATTGTAGTTAGTGTACTGTATATAGGTAAACCTGTATATCCTATTGGAGTTAGTGTACTGTATATAGGTAAACCTGTATATCCTATTGGAGTTAGTGTACTATATATAGGTGAGCCTATATATCCTATTGGAGTTAGTGTACTGTATATAGGTAAACCTGTATATCCTATTGGAGTTAGTGTACTGTATATAGGTAAACCTGTATATCCTATTGGAGTTAGTGTACTGTATATAGGTAAACCTGTATATCCTATTGGAGTTAGTGTATTGTATATAGGTAAACCTGTATATCCTATTGTAGTTAGTGTACTGTATATAGGTAAACCTGTATATCCTATTGTAGTTAGTGTACTGTATATAGGTAAACCTGTATATCCTATTGGAGTTAGTGTACTGTATATAGGTAAACCTGTATATCCTATTGGAGTTAGTGTACTATATATAGGTGAGCCTATATATCCTATTGGAGTTAGTGTACTGTATATAGGTAAACCTGTATATCCTATTGGAGTTAGTGTACTGTATATAGGTAAACCTGTATATCCTATTGGAGTTAGTGTACTGTATATAGGTAAACCTGTATATCCTATTGGAGTTAGTGTACTGTATATAGGTAAACCTGTATATCCTATTGGAGTTAGTGTACTGTATATAGGTAAACCTGTATATCCTATTGGAGTTAGTGTACTGTATATAGGTAAACCTGTATATCCTATTGGAGTTAGTGTACTATATATAGGTGAGCCTATATATCCTATTGGAGTTAGTGTACTGTATATAGGTAAACCTGTATATCCTATTGGAGTTAGTGTACTGTATATAGGTAAACCTGTATATCCTATTGGAGTTAGTGTATTGTATATAGGTAAACCTGTATATCCTATTGTAGTTAGTGTACTGTATATAGGTAAACCTGTATATCCTATTGGAGTTAGTGTACTGTATATAGGTGAGCCTATATATCCTATTGGAGTTAGTGTACTGTATATAGGTAAACCTGTATATCCTATTGTAGTTAGTGTACTGTATATAGGTAAACCTGTATATCCTATTGGAGTTAGTGTACTGTATATAGGTAAACCTGTATATCCTATTGGAGTTAGTGTACTGTATATAGGTAAACCTGTATATCCTATTGGAGTTAGTGTATTGTATATAGGTAAACCTGTATATCCTATTGTAGTTAGTGTACTGTATATAGGTAAACCTGTATATCCTATTGGAGTTAGTGTACTGTATATAGGTGAGCCTATATATCCTATTGGAGTTAGTGTACTGTATATAGGTAAACCTGTATATCCTATTGTAGTTAGTGTACTGTATATAGGTAAACCTGTATATCCTATTGGAGTTAGTGTACTGTATATAGGTAAACCTGTATATCCTATTGGAGTTAGTGTACTATATATAGGTGAGCCTATATATCCTATTGGAGTTAGTGTACTGTATATAGGTAAACCTGTATATCCTATTGGAGTTAGTGTACTGTATATAGGTAAACCTGTATATCCTATTGGAGTTAGTGTACTGTATATAGGTAAACCTGTATATCCTATTGGAGTTAGTGTATTGTATATAGGTAAACCTGTATATCCTATTGTAGTTAGTGTACTGTATATAGGTAAACCTGTATATCCTATTGTAGTTAGTGTACTGTATATAGGTAAACCTGTATATCCTATTGGAGTTAGTGTACTGTATATAGGTAAACCTGTATATCCTATTGGAGTTAGTGTACTATATATAGGTGAGCCTATATATCCTATTGGAGTTAGTGTACTGTATATAGGTAAACCTGTATATCCTATTGGAGTTAGTGTACTGTATATAGGTAAACCTGTATATCCTATTGGAGTTAGTGTACTGTATATAGGTAAACCTGTATATCCTATTGGAGTTAGTGTACTGTATATAGGTAAACCTGTATATCCTATTGGAGTTAGTGTACTGTATATAGGTAAACCTGTATATCCTATTGGAGTTAGTGTACTGTATATAGGTAAACCTGTATATCCTATTGGAGTTAGTGTACTATATATAGGTGAGCCTATATATCCTATTGGAGTTAGTGTACTGTATATAGGTAAACCTGTATATCCTATCGGAGTTAGTGTACTGTATATAGGTAAACCTATATATCCTATTGGAGTTAGTGTACTGTATATAGGTAAACCTGTATATCCTATTGGAGTTAGTGTACTGTATATAGGTAAACCTGTATATCCTATTGTAGTTAGTGTACTGTATATAGGTAAACCTGTATATCCTATTGGAGTTAGTGTACTGTATATAGGTGAGCCTATATATCCTATTGGAGTTAGTGTACTGTATATAGGTAAACCTGTATATCCTATTGTAGTTAGTGTACTGTATATAGGTAAACCTGTATATCCTATTGGAGTTAGTGTACTGTATATAGGTAAACCTGTATATCCTATTGGAGTTAGTGTACTATATATAGGTGAGCCTATATATCCTATTGGAGTTAGTGTACTGTATATAGGTAAACCTGTATATCCTATTGGAGTTAGTGTACTGTATATAGGTAAACCTGTATATCCTATTGGAGTTAGTGTACTGTATATAGGTAAACCTGTATATCCTATTGGAGTTAGTGTATTGTATATAGGTAAACCTGTATATCCTATTGTAGTTAGTGTACTGTATATAGGTAAACCTGTATATCCTATTGTAGTTAGTGTACTGTATATAGGTAAACCTGTATATCCTATTGGAGTTAGTGTACTGTATATAGGTAAACCTGTATATCCTATTGGAGTTAGTGTACTATATATAGGTGAGCCTATATATCCTATTGGAGTTAGTGTACTGTATATAGGTAAACCTGTATATCCTATTGGAGTTAGTGTACTGTATATAGGTAAACCTGTATATCCTATTGGAGTTAGTGTACTGTATATAGGTAAACCTGTATATCCTATTGGAGTTAGTGTACTGTATATAGGTAAACCTGTATATCCTATTGGAGTTAGTGTACTGTATATAGGTAAACCTGTATATCCTATTGGAGTTAGTGTACTATATATAGGTGAGCCTATATATCCTATTGGAGTTAGTGTACTGTATATAGGTAAACCTGTATATCCTATTGGAGTTAGTGTACTGTATATAGGTAAACCTCTATATCCTATTGGAGTTAGTGTACTGTATATAGGTAAACCTGTATATCCTATTGGAGTTAGTGTACTGTATATAGGTAAACCTGTATATCCTATTGGAGTTAGTGTACTGTATATAGGTAAACCTATATATCCTATTGGAGTTAGTGTACTGTATATAGGTAAACCTGTATATCCTATTGGAGTTAGTGTACTGTATATAGGTAAACCTGTATATCCTATTGGAGTTAGTGTACTGTATATAGGTAAACCTGTATATCCTATTGGAGTTAGTGTACAGTATATAGGTGAGCCTATATATCCTATTGGAGTTAGTGTACTGTATATAGGTAAACCTGTATATCCTATTGTAGTTAGTGTACTGTATATAGGTAAACCTGTATATCCTATTGGAGTTAGTGTACTGTATATAGGTAAACCTGTATATCCTATTGGAGTTAGTGTACTATATATAGGTGAGCCTATATATCCTATCGGAGTTAGTGTACTGTATATAGGTAAACCTGTATATCCTATTGGAGTTAGTGTACTGTATATAGGTAAACCTGTATATCCTATCGGAGTTAGTGTACTGTATATAGGTAAACCTATATATCCTATTGGAGTTAGTGTACTGTATATAGGTAAACCTGTATATCCTATTGGAGTTAGTGTACTGTATATAGGTAAACCTGTATATCCTATTGTAGTTAGTGTACTGTATATAGGTAAACCTGTATATCCTATTGGAGTTAGTGTACTGTATATAGGTGAGCCTATATATCCTATTGGAGTTAGTGTACTGTATATAGGTAAACCTGTATATCCTATTGTAGTTAGTGTACTGTATATAGGTAAACCTGTATATCCTATTGGAGTTAGTGTACTGTATATAGGTAAACCTGTATATCCTATTGGAGTTAGTGTACTATATATAGGTGAGCCTATATATCCTATTGGAGTTAGTGTACTGTATATAGGTAAACCTGTATATCCTATTGGAGTTAGTGTACTGTATATAGGTAAACCTGTATATCCTATTGGAGTTAGTGTACTGTATATAGGTAAACCTGTATATCCTATTGGAGTTAGTGTATTGTATATAGGTAAACCTGTATATCCTATTGTAGTTAGTGTACTGTATATAGGTAAACCTGTATATCCTATTGTAGTTAGTGTACTGTATATAGGTAAACCTGTATATCCTATTGGAGTTAGTGTACTGTATATAGGTAAACCTGTATATCCTATTGGAGTTAGTGTACTATATATAGGTGAGCCTATATATCCTATTGGAGTTAGTGTACTGTATATAGGTAAACCTGTATATCCTATTGGAGTTAGTGTACTGTATATAGGTAAACCTGTATATCCTATTGGAGTTAGTGTACTGTATATAGGTAAACCTGTATATCCTATTGGAGTTAGTGTACTGTATATAGGTAAACCTGTATATCCTATTGGAGTTAGTGTACTGTATATAGGTAAACCTGTATATCCTATTGGAGTTAGTGTACTGTATATAGGTAAACCTGTATATCCTATTGGAGTTAGTGTACTATATATAGGTGAGCCTATATATCCTATTGGAGTTAGTGTACTGTATATAGGTAAACCTGTATATCCTATTGGAGTTAGTGTACTGTATATAGGTAAACCTGTATATCCTATTGGAGTTAGTGTACTGTATATAGGTAAACCTGTATATCCTATTGGAGTTAGTGTACTGTATATAGGTAAACCTGTATATCCTATTGGAGTTAGTGTACTGTATATAGGTAAACCTATATATCCTATTGGAGTTAGTGTACTGTATATAGGTAAACCTGTATATCCTATTGGAGTTAGTGTACTGTATATAGGTAAACCTGTATATCCTATTGGAGTTAGTGTATTGTATATAGGTGAGCCTATATATACAAGGAGGGCCTCCAATATCCTATTGGAAAGGAAGTCACAAGAGGACTCGTGTGGGGCCAGGCCATGACAAGTAGGGAGGACAGTACCGAGAGCACAGAAGCCTCGGGCCCAGACCCAGGTAGAGCCGCCACAGGTGCAGATCTATGTCTTATGTCTTATGAATTTATTCAAGCTGTCATAGGCTATGGGGAGAAGGCAAGAAAATGGGGTTGAGAGAGATAATAAATCAGTCATGATGAAATGGCAGTGGCCTAATTCTGCTTATGGTCTAGTCACTCAGAAATTCCCACAGATCTGGCATTGCATCCAAACCTTTGATAAACTTCTACAGATGCACTGACTGGTTAATCCACAGCCTGGTATGGAAAAAAATGTTCTTGAATGGGAAAGTCTCTGAAATGTAATGGATACAAGCTGGAATCTCACAGGAAAAGCCCTCCCCACCATTGAGCACATCTAGAAAGGACAATGCCTCAGGAAAGCAGCATCCATCATTAAGGACGCGAATCGTCCAAGCCCTGCTCTCTTCTTGCTGCTGCCCTGGGTACAGGAACCTCAGGACCCACACCTCCAGCTTCAGGAGCAGAAATCACCTTTCAAACATCATGCTCCACTCACATGAACACTGAAATCCTGTTAGTCACTTCTGTCATATGAAGAGGACATGACAGCTCTTGGCCTGTACTCACTGGGACGACCTCATTGAAAACTATTGAATGATGGAAGTCCTTGATAGAGTGGATGTGGAGAGGATCTTTCCTATGATGGGAGAACACAGCCTCAGAATAGAGGGGCATCCTTTTAGAACAGAGATGAAGCAGAATTTCTTTAGCCAGAGTGTGGTAAATCTGTGGAATTTTTTGCCACAGGCAGCTGTGGAGGCCAAGTCTTTATGTATATTTAAGGCAGAGTTTGATAGGTTCTTGATTGGTCAGAGTATGAAGGGATATGGGGGTGGATATGGAGGGGAGGCAGGAGATTGGTACTGAGAGGAATATTGGATCAGCCACAATGAAATGATAGAGCAGACTCGATGGGCCAAATGGCCTAATTCTGCTCCTATATCGTATGACCTTTCTGACTTTGGGCCCCACTGGACACCCTGCTGACACCTGTCCCTCCACTTATCTGCTTGCATGCGACAGCGGCCACACTCCAGTACAGGTGGGCTAAACCAGGTGAGAGGAGCCTCAAGCCCCAGCGAGACAGGGACATGCCTGACCAAGCACGTGAAGTTAGCCCCAGTGGACTGGGCAGATGAGCTCCAACAGCCAGGAAGATGGTTCTGCAACGTTCCTGCAGAGTGAAGGGCACGACAAGGCTCAGTAGAAGTCATGATCATCATCTGCAATCGAGAAGGAACCCAAGGTGTGATGACTACTCATCTAATAAACCTGGACCTCTGTGGTGTGATGTGGTGTCTCAGTGCGATGGCTTTTCCACTTTAAAAACTTTCTTCCCTGTCAACGTTGAACAGGGTTGAACAAGTCTGATGTTCTACTGACAGCTATCCAGGAAAATTAGAGTCACTGGAAGGGCCCAGCAGAGCAGAGTAAGGAAAAGACCCAATTGCCAAGCAAAAAACTAGAGATAAATCTTCAATCAGAAGAGGTAAAGTGTGTATTTACTTAGAGCATTTCTAGGTGTTATCAAATATCTTACCTCAGTGTAAAGGGGCGCAGGTCAGGTAGAAGCACGGTGACACTGCCTTGTATTTACAGGCTGACCTTTGACAAGATCTGTCAGCTCCATTGTTGGAGAACAGAATCCACTGGGAGTAAGTGACCACCAGTGGGGTCAGCCGCATAAAAAAATCTATTTAGCAAAGTGTCATCTTCAATAACATCTTCACTTCAAATGAGAGAGGTGGCAAATTTATATCTATCCCTGGCCTGGCAAACGTAACTCCAAATGACTTCCAAATCAGTCCCCTGAGAAACTGGTGAAACAGGGAATGTGCTTATCTTCAGCAGTAATTAAATCATTACGTATGAGCAAGCTGGCAGGCTTCTATGGTGATACACCAAATGCAATGAAATTCACAAGTGGCTACAAAAAGAATCTGACCATATAACACAATTAGTTTATGATAATCGTGTGGCCGATCAGGTCAGTAACCAGCTTGGATATCTAAAATAAAGTGAAGTGTATAGTGACATATATGAACTTTGATAATAAATTTACTTTATATTGGACATCCAACCTGGTTACTGACCTGATCCGCCACACGATTATCATAAAGTACATATATGTCACCATATATAACCCTGAGATTTGTTTTCTTGTGGGCATACACAGTAAATCCAAGATCCGCAATAGAGTCAATGAAAAACCACACCCAACAGGATGGACAAACAAGCAATGTGCAAAAGACAATGAACTGGGCAAATAGAAAAGGAAAGAAAGAAATAATAATGATTAATAAATATCAGTCAACCACACTGCAGCACTCATCTGTAGAAGTTTGTCAAAGTTTTTGATGCCATACCAAATCTTAGCAAAGCTCTAAGAAAGTAGTGGTACTGCCATGGTTTCTTTGTAATTACCCTTCTGTGCTGGATCCAGGACACGTCCTCTGAAATGATAACACCAAGGAATAGAGTTGCCGACCCTCTCCACCTCTGATCCCCCGATGAGGACTGGCTCATGGACCTCTAGTTTCCTCCTCCTGAAGTCAATAATCAGATCTCTGGTCTTGCTGACATTGAGTGATAATGTGGAAGGTAACATATCTGTAAGGAATGATATTCAGTCTCCAGTGATCCGGAGGTAACTGAAACACATCACATAAATTGAAATGTGTCTCAAACCATGACTTATCAACCATTATTCACTTGGAGTGAAACTCACCAATTTCACTTAGTGAACCACACAGTGATTAATTGTTGCTGACATATAACCAGGAAAAGGTTCAAGGATCAAAGCACAAAGTAAATTTATTATCAAGATACATATATATATATACAACCCTGAGATTCATTTTCTTTTGGGGAAATCACAATAAATACAAAGAAACATCAGTTCATTGTTGGGTGAGTGAAGTTATCCCCTCTGGTTCAGGAGCCTGATAGTTGAGGGGTAATAGCTGTTCCTGCACCTGGTGGTGCGAGTCCTGAGGCTCCTGTACCTCCTGCCTGATGGCAGCAGTGAGAACAGAGCATGTCCTGGTGGTGGGGGTCCTTGGTGATGGACATTGCTTTCCTGCAACAGTGCTCCTTGTAGATGTGATAAGTGGTGGGGAGAGATGTGACGGAACCTCCATCATCCTTTGAAGACACAGTGAAAGGCAGAGAGCCAGCCAGATGGTGTGTAACATCTGAACTGGAGCACCTCTCTAACCAAGAGCAATGAGCAAAAATATAACATCAAATATAAATGAAGGGCAAAAGAATCACTTTACGTGTCGGAATGACAGGTACATTTCTGCTCCACAATCAGCCTCTGCTTTTAGTCATTAAGTGCAGTCTTCGTCTCTCCTGAAGCAACATTTGAAACCAGCGCTGGTACAAGCAGCTGTGATGGATACAGGCCGTGAAGGGAGCGCAGTCATGTCAGGGGACCAGCAGAAAATGGCTCAACGGCAGCTCTACCTTCTCAGAAGCTTGCAAGGATTCGGCATGTCGCCAAAAACTTTGACAAAGTTCACGGTTCAAACTTTATTTCAAAGTATATATACTGTACGTCACCATATACAACGCGAGATTCATTTTTTGCGGGCATTCACAGTAAATACAAAGAAACACGATAGAATTAATAGAATCAAGACCACACACAATAAACACAAAGATCCAGTTTGCAAAGGACAACTGACTATACAAATATAAAAGAGTGAAAACAAATAAATAAATATCGAGAACATGAGATGAAGAGTCCTTGAAAGTGAGTCCATAGATTGTGGGATCATTTCAGTGTTGGGGTCAGTGAATCTGAGTGAAGCTATCCCCTCTGGTTCAAGAGCCTATGGTTGAGGGGTAATAACTGTCCCTGAACCTGGTGGTGTGGGATCTGAGGCTCCTGTACCTTCCTGATGGTTGAGGGGCAATAACTGTTCCTGAACCTGGTGGTGTGGGTCCTGAGGCTCCTGTACCTCCTGCCTGATGGTTGAGGGGCAATAACTGTTCCTGAACCTGGTGGTGTGGGTCCTGAGGCTCCTGTACCTCCTGCCTGATGGTTGAGGGGTAATAACTGTTCCTGAACCTGGTGGTGAGGGTGCTGAGCTCCTGTACCTCCTTCCTGATGGCAGCAAGGAGACGAGATCTCCTAGTGAAACTTGTACCGATTTCTCTGCCTTGAGCTCTCCCCACATTCTGACAAAAAGTTGTTTCTGTATTTCAGGCTGAGTAAGGATGCACATTTGTCTGAGCTGAACATCTAACAGAAATTAAAGATTATCGCTATACATCATATGTATGTTGAAACATACAGTGAAATATGTCTTTTGTGTCAAGGACCAACCCATTCCGAGGGTGCCCTTGAAAGTGAGTCCATGGGTTTCATGGGAAATTCACAAGGATGTTGCCAGGTCTGGAGGACCTGAGTTATAAGGAAAGATTGTACAGGTTTGGACTTTATTCCTTGTAATGTAGAAGACTGAGGGGAGATTTGATAGAGGTACACAAAATTATGAGTGTGAATGCAAGCAGGCTTTTTCCAGTCAGCTTGGAACCTCATCAGGAGGGACCCACACCACCCGGTTCAGGGACAGTTATCACCCCTCAGCTATCAGGAAGAAGGTACAGGAGCCTCAGGACCCACACCACCCGGTTCAGGGACAGTTATCACCCCTCAGCTATCAGGAAGAAGGTACAGGAGCCTCACGACCCACACCACCCGGTTCAGGGACAGTTATCACCCCTCAGCTATCAGGAAGAAGGTACAGGAGCCTCAGGACCCACACCACCCGGTTCAGGGACAGTTATCACCCCTCAGCTATCAGGAAGAAGGTACAGGAGCCTCAGGACCCACACCACCAGGTTCAGGAACAGTTATTACCCCTCAACCATCAGGAAGAAGGTACAGGAGCCTCAGGACCCACACCACCAGGTTCAGGGACAGTTATCACCCCTCAGCTATCAGGAAGAAGGTACAGGAGCCTCAGGACCCACACCACCAGGTTCAGGAACAGTTATTACCCCTCAACCATCAGGAAGAAGGTACAGGAGCCTCAGGACCCACACCACCAGGTTCAGGAACAGTTATTACCCCTCAACCATCAGGAAGAAGGTACAGGAGCCTCAGGACCCACACCACCAGATTCAGGGACAGTTATTACCCCTCAACCATCAGGAAGAAGGTACAGGAGCCTCAGGACCCACACCACCCGGTTCAGGGACAGTTGTCACCCCTCAGCTATCAGGAAGAAGGTACAGGAGCCTCAGGACCCACACCACCCGGTTCAGGGACAGTTATCACCCCTCAGCTATCAGGAAGAAGGTACAGGAGCCTCAGGACCCACACCACCAGGTTCAGGAACAGTTATTACCCCTCAACCATCAGGAAGGAGGTACAGGAGCCCCAGGACCCACACCACCAGGTTCAGGAACAGTTATTACCCCTCAACCATCAGGAAGGAGGTACAGGAGCCCCAGGACCCACACCACCAGGTTCAGGAACAGTTATTACCCCTCAACCATCAGGAAGGAGGTACAGGAGCCCCAGGACCCACACCACCAGGTTCAGGAACAGTTATTACCCCTCAGCCATCAGGAAGAAGGTACAGGAGCCTCAGGACTCACACCACCAGGTTCAGGAACAGTTATTACCCCTCAGCCATCAGGAAGAAGGTACAGGAGCCTCAGGACCCACACCACCAGGTTCAGGGACAGTTATCACCCCTCAGCCATCAGGAAGAAGGTACAGGAGCCTCAGGACCCACACCACCAGGTTCAGGAACAGTTATTACCCCTCAACCATCAGGAAGAAGGTACAGGAGCCTCAGGACCCACACCACCAGGTTCGGGAACAGTTATTACCCTTCAGCCATCAGGCAGGATGTACAGGAGCCTCAGGACCCACACCACCAGGTTCAGGAACAGTTATTACCCCTCAGCTATCAGGAAGGTACAGGAGCCTCAGGACCCACACCACCAGGATCGGGAACAGTTATTACCCCTCAATCATCAGGAAGGAGGTACAGGAGCCTCAGGACCCACACCACCAGGTTCAGGAACAGTTATTACCCCTCAACCATCAGGCAGGAGGTACAGGAGCCTCAGGATCCACACCACCAAGTTCAGGAACAGTTATTACCCCTCAGCTATCAGGAAGAAGTTACAGGAGCCTCAGGACCCACACCACCAGGTTCAGGAACAGTTATTACCCCTCAGCTATCAGGAAGAAGGTACAGGAGCCTCAGGACTCACACCACCAGGTTCAGGAACAGTTATTACCCCTCAGCCATCAGGAAGAAGGTACAGGAGCCTCAGGACCCACACCACCAGGTTCAGGAACAGTTATTACCCCTCAACCATCAGGAAGATACAGGAGCCTCAGGACCCACACCACCAGGTTCAGGGACAGTTATTACCCCTCAGCCATCAGGAAGAAGGTACAGGAGCCTCAGGACCCACACCACCCGGTTCAGGGACAGTTGTCACCCCTCAGCTATCAGGAAGAAGGTACAGGAGCCTCAGGACCCACACCACCCGGTTCAGGAACAGTTATTACCCCTCAACCATCAGGAAGAAGGTACAGGAGCCTCAGGACCCACACCACCAGGTTCAGGAACAGTTATTACCCCTCAACCATCAGGAAGGAGGTACAGGAGCCCCAGGACCCACACCACCAGGTTCAGGAACAGTTATTACCCCTCAGCTATCAGGAAGGTACAGGAGCCTCAGGACCCACACCACCAGGATCGGGAACAGTTATTACCCCTCAATCATCAGGAAGGAGGTACAGGAGCCTCAGGACCCACACCACCAGGTTCAGGAACAGTTATTACCCCTCAACCATCAGGCAGGAGGTACAGGAGCCTCAGGACCCACACCACCAGGTTCAGGGACAGTTATTACCCCTCAACCGTCAGGAAGGAGGTACAGGAGCCTCAGGACCCATACCACCAGGTTCAGGAACAGTTATTGCCCCTCAACCATCAGGCAGGAGGTACAGGAGCCCCAGGACCCACAGCACCAGGTTCAGGGACAGTTATTACCCCTCAATCATCAGGAAGGAGGTACAGGAGCCTCAGGACCCACACCACCAGGTTCAGGGACAGTTATTACCCCTCAACCATCAGGCAGGAGGTACAGGAGCCTCAGGACCCACACCACCAGGTTCAGGGACAGTTATTACCCCTCAACCATCAGGAAGGAGATACAGGAGCCTCAGGACCCACACCACCAGGTTCAGGGACAGTTATTACCCCTCAACCATCAGGCAGGAGGTACAGGAGCCTCAGGACCCACACCACCAGGTTCAGGGACAGTTATTACCCCTCAACCATCAGGAAGGAGATACAGCAGCCTCAGGACCCACACCACCAGGTTCAGGAACAGTTGTCACCCCTCAATCATCAGGCTTCCGAACCAGAGGAATTTCTCCTTGGAGCAACGGAGGATGAGAGGTGACCTGATAGAGGTGTATAAGATGAAGACAGGCATTGATCATGTGGATAGCCAGAGGCTTTTTCCCAGGGCTGAAATGGCTAGCACAAGAGAGCACAGTTTTAAGGTGCTGGGGAGTAGGTACAGAGGAGATGTCAGGGGTAAGTTTTTTAATCAGAGAGTGGTGAGTGTGTGGAATGGGCTGCCGGTGACAGTGATGGAGGCAGATATGATAGGGTCTTTTAAGAGACTCCTGGATAGGTACATGCAGCTCATAAAAATAGAGGGCCATGGATAACCCTAGGTAATTTCTAAGTTAAGTACATTTGGCACAGCTTTGTGGGCCGAAGGGCCTGTATTGTGCTGTAGGTTTTCTGTGTTTCTATAACTCCACTCATAGGTTAGTGGTGAAAGGTGAAAAGTTTAAGGGGAATGTGGTACAGATTGTGGTGGGAATGGAACTGTGCAAGCCACATTGTCCTAAAGCCCTGTTCTTGACCAATATAGTAACCAGCTATCTGGTCTGAAACAATATATCAGGAGGCTTACCTCATTGAATATGAACACACTATGGGGCCCTTCCGCCAACAAAGTTGCGCCGACCTTTTCGGAATCAGAGTCAGGTTTACTATCACTGGCATACATTGGGAAATGTGTCGTTTTGCAGCAGCACACTGCAGTCCATAATAATAAAAACTGTGAGTTACAGTAAGAAGTGTACATTGCATCTTATAAAAAAATTACACTAGTAGTGCAAAAAGGGACCAAAAACAGGTAGTGTTCATAGGTTCATCGTGCATTCAGAAATCTGAGGGTGGAGGGGAAGAGACTATTCCTGAATCATTGAGTGAGTTTCTTCAGGCTTCTGTACCTCCTTCCTGACGGTGGCAATGAGAAAAGGGCAGGTCCTGGTGTGGTGGGGATCTTATACGGGGGCTTGCTTTCTGAAGGCGCCCTGGATACCAGGGAGGCTAGTGTCCATGATGGAGCTGTCTGAGTTTACAGCTTTCTGTCGCCCCCATCCCCCACCTCTATCAGATGGTGACACAGCCAGTTAGAATGTTCTCCACAGTATATCTGTAGAAATCTGAGAGTGTCTTAGGTGACATACCAATTTTCTTCAAACTCCTATTGAAATATAGCTGCTGTCTTTGTAATGGCATCAATACTTTGGGCCCAGGATAGACCCTCAGAGATGCTAACACCCAGGAACTTGAAACTACTCACCCTTTCCACTGCTGATCCCTTGAAGGATTGGTGTGTGTTCCATCAACTTCCTCTTCCTGAAGTACACAATTAATTCCATAGAAGCATAGAACACTACAGCACAGTACAGGCCCTTCAGCCCTCCATGTTGTGCCGACCCATATAATCCTTTAAAAAAAGTACTAAACCCACACTACCCCATAACCCTCCATTTTTCTTTCATCCATCTGCCTGTCCAAGAGACTCTTAAATGCCCCTAATGTTTTAGCCTCCACCACCATCCCTGGCAAGTCATTCCAGGCACTCACAACCCTCTGTGTAAAAAACTTACCCTGATGTGTCCCCTAAACTTCCCTCCCTTAATTTTGTACATATGCCCTCTGGTGTTTGCTATTGGTGCCCTGGGAAACAGGTACTGACTATCCACCCTATCTATGCCTCTCATAATCTTGTAGACCTCTATCAAGTCCCCTCTCATTCTTCTACGCTCCAAAGAGAAAAGTCCCAGCTCTGCTAACCTTGCTTCATGTGACTTGTTCTCCAAACCAGGCAACATCCTGGTAAATCTCCTCTGCACCCTCTCCATAGCTTCCACATCCTTCCTATAGTGAGGTGACCAGAATTGAACACAATACTCTAAGTAAAAACACAAAATGCTGGCAGAACTCAGCAGGCCACAAAGCATCTATGGGAGGAGGTAATAACGATGTTTCAGGCCGAAACCCTTCATCAGGAGTGAAGTAACATGGGATGGTCGAGGGGGGATGAGAAGTGGGGGGATGGATGAAGTAGAGAGCTGGGAAGTGATAGCCTGAAGGGAAATGGGCTAAGGGGAAGGTGGAGAATTATGGGAAACAAGAGAGAAAGAAAGGTAGGGCTGGGGGAGATTATAGAGAGGGGGGAAAGGGAGAGAAAGAGAACCAGACTAAAATTATAGATAGGGAAGGGTTAAGGAGTGGGCAGGGGTATCAACGGAGGTCTGTGAGTTGAATACTTTAAGTGCGGTCTCATCAGAGATTTGTAGAGTTGCAACATGACCTCTCTACTCTTGAACTCAATCCCCCTGTTGACAAAGCCTAGCATCCCATAACTTCTTAACCACCCTATCAACCTGTGCAGCGACCTTGAGGGATGTATGGATTTGAACCCCAAGATCCCTTTGTTCATCCACACTCTTAAGTAACTTGCACAATCAATTCCTTCTTCTAGTTGGCTCCTCTAAGATCAAAGCAACCCTTCATTCCTATCCCATCTCGAATCCCCTAGGGTTCAGGACACAGCCCCTCAACCCTATTCCTGGTTTACACTGGAGAAACAGAATAGAATCACTGTTTTACCCCCACTGTATCTGATACACATTGATCCCCACATCTATAGCCCCTCCTATAGAAGGCATTGAGCAGTTTTGGGCCCCTTTTCTGTGTTTTGGCATTGTAGAGGGTCCAGAGGAGGCTCACGAGAATTATTCTGGGAATGAAAGGGTTAACATGTGAGGTGCGTTTGATGGGCCTGTACTCACTGGAGTTTATAAGTATGCAGGAGCATCTCCTCGAAACTTACCTAGACAGAGTGTACGTGGAGAGGGTGAGTTAGAACCAGAGTGCACGTCCTCGGTATGGAGGGATGTCCCTTTAGAACAGAGATGAGGAGGAATTTTTTTATCCAGTGGGTGGTGAATCTGTGGAATTCATTGCCTCAGATGTCTTTGGAGGCCAAGCCAATGAGTATATTTAAAGCTGTGGTTGATAGGTTCTTAGTGAAGATGTCAAAGGTTTTGGGGAGAAGGCGGGAGAATGGGATTGAGATGTTAATATATCAGCCATGATGAAATGCTGGGGCAGACTCAATGGGCCGAATGGTCTGATTCTACTCTTGTGTCTTATGGTCCTCCCAAACAGGAGTGTAAAGCTGGGCAAACAGAGAACAGGATCAAAGAACTGAGAATGCAAGAGTTACTTCAAGAGGCAATGTGTGAGCTCGGAGCCAATCAGAACTGAAACAAAATGAAGCCGGCAGTAAGGAGAAGCAGAGTAATTAAATGGTTGGTATATCGAGTAGAAACAGTTTCAAAGATTGAGTAAATTGCCCATTTATTAGCGACGTGGCAAGGAACAAGAATTGCAAATAGACAACAGAGCCTGCAGTAATTCAATCTAACCTTGTACTTACAGAAAACACCAAGATAATGAAGAGGAAAATTACCAGATGCATATTGGATTGTACGGCGGTGGGGAGGGGGATGGGAAGGGACAGCCAAACATGGCGATGCTAATGGGCTCTCTCAAGCTGTGAAAATTTCTCTACAACACAATCATAGTTTTCAGTTTAAAGGCCTCTGGGGAGGTGAGATGAAGCAAGGTGAAAAAAAAATGTAATTTATAAGATGTCTGCGGAATAGAATTTATCACTGGATAAGCTCACTACTGCTCAATTGATATGTAGTTGATTTCAAACAACAGCCCCCCTCAGGCGCCCACAAGGGAGACTTTTAGATTTTACGCTTGGATATATCAGTTTAACTCGCCATTTACCAAACAACAGCTGACGACAGCACAAACGAGTTGTTCTGAGAAAGACAAGGGGGAGGTAAACGGACACACAACACAGCCTTAAGAGGCCTGGAGAGAATGTGTTAAGAGAAATACATGATAGGACAAGGTTTGAAAAGCATCAGTTTTCAGACAGACAGCTGAGTGGCATTTCCTTATCCCATGCCCTTACTGTCTAGCAACAATGATTCTGAACACAGCCTCTTATTTCACCAGCCTGTTCGCTACAGGAGATGCACGTATGAACAATTATGTGACCTTGGTCCGTGTCTTAGCTCGTAAAATAGTACAAATACAAATTTTGGCAGCAAGGAGATTTAACACTCTTCGTGTGACTTTCTATCTACTTAGACCTTCTATGGGTATTTCTTAACGTAGAATTCAGAACATAGACCAGTACAGCACAGGAACAGGCCCTTCAGCCCACAATGTTGTGCTGAACCAGATAAATTAGTACTCAGGTGTCCAACTGAACTGATCTCCTCTGCCGACACAATGTCCTCATCCCTCCACTTCCCTCACATTCATACAGTATGCATCTCATAACAGTCTTTATTGCAGGGGCTCTTAATCTTTTTTATGCTATGGACCCCTTTGGAATTCCAATGAAGCCTATGGGCCCTTCTCAGAATATTCTATTTAAATATATATCGGTGATTTCTGTTAGCGACAAAGTCGCAGGTATTGCTAATACTATTGTGACTTGTTACTTACAGTCATAATTGAAAGAAATGCTAAATTTGAGTTCTAGATTAGTGTAAATAATGATGTGAGTTTTTTCTCCCCATTGAAGTTGGTGGATCCCTCAGACCCCCGAAGATAGAGGTTTTGCCAGCAGCCAATCCATGCATCATGTTTGGAGAGGAGGGGACTTCATCAGGTCCACCAGCCAGGATAAAAGGCAGGCGGGGTTCACGGTAGCAGAATAGAGCTTCCACCAGCGGTCAGTCGGGTTAGGGGTTAACAAGTTAAAGGAAGGCAAAAGGCAGGCACAGCGGCCAACGTCTGGGTGGACATGTTCTGAGTGGTGATCTTAAGGCTTTAGCTCTTCGAGGCTTCTGTGAAAAGAGGATTTACTCAGAGAAAGCAAAGCTTGATTTTTTTTCCCCTTCTCTTCTTTATATCTGTTCGAATGCTGTTCATAGACTTCAGTTCAGCATTCAACACAATCATCCCTCAGAAACTGATTGGAAAGCTCAGCCTGCTGGGCCTGAATACCTCCCTCTGCAACTGGATCCTAGACTTCCTGACTGGGAGACCTCAGTCAGTCCGGATCAGGAGCAGCATCTCCAACACCATCACACTGAGCACGGGGGCTCCCCAGGGCTGCGTGCTCAGTCCACTGCTGTTCATTCTGCTGACCCACCACTGTGCTGCAACACACAGCTTGAACCATATCATCAAGTTCGCTGATGACACGACTGTGGTGGGTCTCATCAGCAAGAACGACGAGTCAGCTTACAGAGAGGATTGCAGTGGCTGACAGACTGGTGCAGAGCCAACAACCTATCTCTGAATGTGAACAAAACAAAAGAGATAGAAACATAGAAAATAGGTGCAGGAGTAGGCCATTCGGCCCTTCAAACCTGCACCGCCATTCAGTATGATCATGGCTGATCATCCAACTCAGAACCCTGTACCTGCTTTCTCTCCATACCCCCTGATCCCTTTAGCCACAAGGGCCATATCTAACTTCCTCTTAAATATAGCCAATGAACCGGCCTCAACTGTTTCCTCTGGCAGAGAATTCCACAGATTCACCACTCTCTGTGTGAAGAAGTTTTTCCTCATCTCGGTCCTAAAAGGCTTCCCCTTTATCCTTAAACTGTGACCCCTTGTTCTGGACTTCCCCAACATCGGAAACAATCTTCCTGCATCTAGCCTGTCCAATCCTTTTAGAATTTTATACGTTTCAATAAGATCCCCCCTCAATCTTCTAAATTCCAGTGGGTATAAGCCTAGTCGATCCAGTCTTTCTTCATATGAAAGTCCTGCCATCCCAGGAATCAATCTGGTGAACCTTCTCTGTACTCCCTCTATGGCAAGAATGTCCTTCCTCAGATTAGGGGACCAAAACTGCACACAATACTCTAGGTGCGGTCTCACCAAGGCCTTGTACAACTGCAGTAGAACCTCCCTGCCTCTGTACTCAAATGGTTGTTGACTTCAGGAGGGCATGGAGCAACCACTCCCCGCTGAACATCGACAGCTCCTCGGTAGAGATCGTTAAGAGCACCAAATGACTTGGTGTTCACCTGGTGGAGAATCTCACCTGGTCCCTCAACACCAGCTCCATAGCAAAGAAAGCCCTGCAGCGTCTCTACTTTCTGCAAAGGCTGAGGAAAGTCCATCTCCCACCCCCCATCCTCATCACATTCTACAGGGGTTGTATTGAGAGCATCCTGAGCAGCTGCATCACTGCCTGGTTTGGAAATTGCACCATCTTGGATCGCAAGGCCCTGCAGCAGATGGTGAGGTCAGCTGAGAAGATCATCAGGGTCTCTCTTCCTGCCATTACAGACATTTACATCACATGCTGCATCCGCAAAGCAAGCAGCATTATGAAGGACCCCAAACACCCCTCATACAAACTCTTCTCCCTCCTGCCATCTGGGAAAAGGCAAAGGTGCCTTCGGGCTCTCATAACCAGACTATGTAACAGTTTCTGCCCCCAAGCCAACGGACTCCTCAATACCCAGAGCCTGGACTGACACCAACTTACTGCCCTCTACTGTGCCTATTGTCTTGTTTATTATTTATTGTAATGCCTGCACTGTTTTGTGCACTTTATGCAGTCCTGGGTAGGTCTGTAGTTTAGTGTAGATTTTGTGTTGTTTTACATAGTTCAGTGTAGTTTTTATATTGTTTCATGTAGCACCATGGTCCTGAAAAACGTTGTCTCGTTTTTACTGTGTACTGTGTACCAGCACTTATGGTCGAAATGACAATAAAAAGTGACTTGACTTGATATCTGCTCATCTCCAGGCACAAGCTTTAAGACTATGCTGTGGCATGGTAGGGTCATAGCCTGTTTCAGCTTTACTGGTTGAAATGGGACAACTACCCTCACAGTTACGGAGGCTGAAGTTGTTGTTAACATACTGGATTAGCTTGAGGGGGCAGAGGAATGACCACCCTGTTGAAAGTGTTGGGTATATCGCTAGAAGAGTGTTTTTAGTTTTGGGTGGATGGGTTCTTATCATGCTAGGAATATGGGTTTGCTTGATAATGCAATATGCCCCACTGTAGCTTTTTCGGCAACCCCTGGCCTTAGCTGATTTTAGGTTGCATGAAGTCCAAGGATCTTGCTATGCCTGAGACTCTGTTGGTTCATCAGTATGTTAAGGAAAATTATTGTGATATTTTAACCATTTTTACTGATGGATCAAAAGATAATTTTACAGGGAATATTGGTGTGGCTCCTTTTGTGTCTGAATTACAGGTAAAAATAAAGAAAAGTCTTTCTATTTTTCTGTGTATACTGCAGAACTAGTTGCCATTATTTTGGGCTTATAGTGGGTGGAGGAAATCTGTCCTAGCAAAGTTATAATTTGTTCAGATTCTTTTTCTATTTTGACTAGTCTTAAAAAAGGTCATTCTTGCAGTAGAGCAAACATGAGGAAATCTGCAGATGCTGGAAATTCAAACAACAACACACACAAAATGCTGGTGGAACACAACAGGCTAGGCAGCATCTATAGGGAGAAGCGATGTCGACATTTCAGCCCGAGTAGATCAGATTTACTGCTGGAAGCTCTTCAAACTTTATTTCACATTCAAAGTATTAGTCTACATGTCTTCCTCTTCTGGGTCCCTGCACATGGAAGTGTTGAGGGGAATATGCGAGTTGGTTGTTTGGTCAAAAAAACTGTTAAAAATTCTTCTTTGGATATAGATCTTTCACTTAGCAAATCCGAAGTTAAGGGATCGGTGGGGCTAAGAATTAGGGGATTGTGGCAATACCTGTAGGATAATGGGCATAAGGGGAGACCCCTTTACAGAATTCATAAAACTACTGGATTGATGGGAGAAGGGAAGGAATTATATTGACTCAACTCAGAATTGGGCATACTACGCTTAATCATTCCTTATCTTGGGATGTGCAAGTTTTGTTGTCATTATGAAACAGCTGGACACATTCCTTTACAGTGTGAAGCGTACAAAGTTGAAAGAAAGCAAGTGCAGGCTGCACTGCTAGCTTTGGGGGTTGGCAAACCTTACCAAGTTCTGGAAGTGACTTCAATTCACAACATTGTCTTTCATTATTTAAAATTCATAGGGCTTTTGGGGGTAGTTTAGTTCTCATTTGAGAAAGAACTAGTAGGGTTTTTTTGCTCAACTCTTTACACCACACTCCAGTCCAATTGGTGGTGGTAATGCACCTTTAAGTTGGACTGTCAACCACCATTAAAAGTCAGGAGAAGAGGTAGAGGTGTTAGGTAGGGTTGTGAAATGTTCCTCTCGTGGGACGTGGGAAAGCAGGGAGATCTCCAGGATCCCCGCACCACCACCACCTGCCAGAAGTGCATCCGGCTGCAGCTTCCAACAAACTGCGTTAAAGAGTTGGAGCTGGATGAACTCCAGATCATTTGGGAGGCTGAAGGGGTGATAGATGGCACATGGAGAGAAATTGTTACACCCAAGGTGAATGACACAGGAAACCGGGTGACAGTCAGGAAGGGAAAGGGGTTAAGGAATCAGTGCAGGGTACCCCTGTGGCCACCCCCTCAACAACAGGCTTATCACTTTGGATATTGTCGGGGGTGGGTGCAGTATGAACTAACAGAGGGGAATCCCAGTGATCGAGTCTCTGGCACTGAGTCTGCCTCTGTGACTCAGAGGGACGGGGGACGAAGAGGCATGCTGTGGTGACTGGGAATACGTTAGTTAAGGAATGGACAGGAGATTCTGTGGGTAAGAACGAGATTCCCGGATGGTATGTTGCCTCCCAGGTACTAGAGTCCGGGATATCTTGGATCGAGGCCTCAGTATTCTTAAGTGGGAGGGTGAACAGCCAGAGGTCGTGGTCCATACAGGTACCAATGACATGGGTAGGATGAGTGACAAAGTTTTACATAAGGAGTTCAGGGAGTTAGGTGCTAAGTTAAAGGGCAGGACCTCCAGGGTTGTGATCTCAGGATTGCTAACCCATGCCTCGTGCTAGTGAAGACAGAGCTAGGCAGATTATACCGTTTAACATCTGGCCAAGGAGTTGGTGTAGGAGGGAGGGCGTAAGATTTTTGGATCACTGGTCTCTCTTCCAAGGAAGGTGGCACCTCTACAGAAGTGAGGGTTTGTACCTGAACTGGAGGGGACTAATACCCAGCAGGAAGGTTTGCTAGTGCTGCACGGTGAGGTTTAAACCAGAGTTGCGGGGGATGGGAACGAGAGTGCCAGGACAACTAGTGGAGAGGTTGTGAAGGCAGATGTTGGTAAGATCTCAGACAAAGTCAGGAATCAAAAGGTTGAGCATGGTGCATCAAAATTGAAAAGTATCCGAATGTGTTCAATACACAGTATAAAGTAGATGAACTTACAGCACAGTTGCAGATTGGCAGATATGATGTTATTGGCATCACTGAATCACAGCTGAAAGGTCATAGCTGGGAGCTTACTGTCCATGGATACGCATTGTATCGAAAGGATAAAGAAGGCAGAGGGGGTGACATTAATGAAATCAAATCATTAGAAAGAGATGACCTAGGGCCGGAAGGTGTTGAATCAGTTCTGATAGAGCTAAGGAACTACAAGGGTATAAAGGCCTTGATGGGAGTTGTATACAGACCCCAAATAGTAGTAAGGATGTTGCCTATGAACGGCAACGAGACATAGAACATGCACGCCAAAAGGGCAATGTTACAATAGTCATGGGGATTTCAATATGCAGGTCGATTGGGAAAATCAGGTTGGTCTGGATGCCAAAAGGAGGGATTTCTAGAATGTCTATGAAATGGCTTTTTAGAGCAGCTCATGATTGAGCCCACAGGGGATCAGCTGTTCTGGACTGGGTGTTGTGTAGTGAACCAGAATTGATTAGAGAACTTTAAGGTAAAAGAACCTTAGTAGGAAGTGGTCGTAATATAATCAAATATGTTACCCGAATTTGACAAGAAGAAGCTAAAGTCAGATGTATCAGTATTACGGTGGAGTAAAGCGAATTACAGAGGCATGAGAGAGGAGTTGGCCAGAATTGATTGGAAAAGAACACCGGCAGGGATGACGGCAGAGTAGCAATGGCTGGAATTTCTGGAAGCAATTCAGAAGGCACAGGATATGTACATCTCAAAGAGGAAGAAGTATTCTAAAGGAAAGATGATACAACCGTGGCTAACAAGATAAATCAAAGCCAACATAAAAACCAAAGAGACGGCATATAATAGATCAAAGATTAGTAGGAAATTGGAGGATTCAGACGCTTTGAAAACCAACAGAAGGCAACTAAAAAAGTAATTAAGAAGGTAAAGATGGAAATCGAAAGAAAGCTAGCTATTAATATTAAAGAGGAGAGGTAGTAACTGGGGAGAACAAAATAGTGGACAAACTGAATAAGTATTTTGTATCAGTATTCACTGTGGAAGATGCCAGTAGTATGGTGGAAGTTCCAAGTGCCTTTACTAAAGAGATAGTTCTTGGAAAACTGAAAGGTAATGGTGGATAAGTCACTTGGACTAGATGGTGTACACCCCAAGGCTCTGAAAGAGGTGGCTGAAGAAATTGTGGAGGCATTAGTAGTGATCTTTCAAGAATCTCTAGATACTGGAATGGTTCCATAAAACTGGAAAATTGCAAATGTCACTCCACTCTTCAAGAAAGGAGAGAGACAGAAGAAAGGAAACTATGGGCCAGTTAGTCCGACCTCAGTGGTTGGAAAGATGTTGGAGTCTCAGGGTAGTTGGAGGCAGATGATAAAATAGACCATATTCAGCATGGTTTCCTCAAGGGAAAGTCTTCCCCCACAAATCTGTTGGATTTCTTTGAAGTAACAAGCAGGATAGACAAAGGAGAATCAATTGGATTTTCGGAAGGTACTTGACAAGGTGCCATACTGAGGCTGCTTAACAAGCTATGAGCCCACCATGTTACAGGAAAGAGTCTAGCATGGATAAAGCAGTGTCTGATTGGCAGGATGCAAAGAGTGGGAATAAAGGGAGCCTTTACTGTCCGGCTGCCGGTTCCACAGGGATCCGTGTTAGAAACGATTCTTCTTACATTATATGTCAATGATTTGGATGATGAATTGATGGCTAAGTTGCAAAGTTTGCAAACAATATGAAGACAGGTGGAGGGGCAGGTAGTTTTGAGGAAGTAGAGAGGCTACAGAAGGACAGACAAATTAGGAGAAAGGGCAAAGAAATGACAGATGGAATACAGTGTCAGGAAGTGTACGATCATGCACTTTGGTAGAAGAAATGAAAGGGTTGACTATTTTCTAAATGGAGAGAAAATACAAAAAACTGAGGCACAAAGGGACTTGGGAGCCCTTATTCAACATTCCCTTATCATCAAGTCGTGGTTCTTGGGGGTGGGGAGGGACGAATTAGATGATGGAGGCTCTGATCACCTCTCTCCCCACTACTGAGCACACCTACAAGAGCATTATTGCACGAAAGCACTATCCATCACCAAGCCCCCCCCCCCCCACCACCTCACCATCACTGCTGCCATCAGGAAGAAGGTACAGGAGACTTAAGACACACACCACCAGGTTCAGGAACAACCATCAACCATCAGGCTCCTGAACCCGAGGGGAGAACTTCACACAACTTCACTTGCCCCATCACTGAACTGTCCCCACAACCTATAAACTCACTTTCAAGGACTCTTCACCTCATGTTCTCGATATTTATTTATTATTTTTTTTTTGTAATTGCACAGTTTGTTGTTTTGCGGACTGCTTGAACACCCAGTTGCTTTGGTCTTCCATTGATTTGTTTTAGTTATTATTCTATTATGGATTTATTGAGTACACCTGCAAGTAACTGTTTCTGAGTCTGGTAGTGCACAGCTTTATGAATGTAGAATTTGTCAGCAAGAGGAAAAGCATGCGTTTTCAGTGCCAGCAGTACAATAGATTGAAAGTAGATGAGGATGTTATCTAGAAACGGCCCATGGCAACCTGTTCCATGCACCTACTGCTCTGTGTAAAACACTTACCCTACTATAACTCACTCCATAACACAGAACATTGAACATACACAGGACATAGAAATACTCTATCAACTTTCCACACACACTGATAGTGCTAAGAAAGTGTTGGTCTTCATTGGTCGGGGATTGAGTTCAAGAGCCACAAGGTAACGTTGCAGGTGTACAACACCCTGGTTAGACCCCACTTGGAATATTGTGTTCAGTTCTGGTCGCCTCATTATAGGAAGGGTGTGAAAGCTTTAGAGAGGGTGCAGAAGAGACCTACCAGGACACTGCCTGGATTAGAGAGCATATCTAATGAAGATAAATTGAGCAGGCTAGGGATTTACTCTTTGGAGCAAAGGAGGATGAGAGGTGACTTGATAGAGATGTTCAAGGTGATAAGAGGCACAGATCGAGTGGACATTCTGAGACTTTCCCCCAGGGTGGAAATGGATGATACCAAAAGGCATAATTTTAAGGTGATTGCAGGAACGTATAGTGGGGTGTTGGAGGGCTGGTGGGTGTGTGGAACACCCTGTCAGTGGAGTGTGGTGACAGAGGCAGATACCTCAGGGTCATTTAAGAGACTCTAAGAAAGGCTCATGGATGACAGTAAAATGGTTATGTAGGAGGGAAGGGATAGATTGATCTTCGAGTAGGTTGCGAGATTGGCACAACATCACGTGCTGAAGGTCCTATTCTGTGCTGTACTGTTCTATAACTTGTCAGCTGAAAACATGTTCTGTGTCATGAAAATTTGTTCAGCCACTGCTATTAATGCAGTACTGATGGGGTACAGTTGACAATATCATACAACCAAGGAAACTGGTGATTGTCCATCAGGTCCGACTCGACAATGACAGGGAGCCTTTGCACGAGAGCTTTTAAAGGGGAAAAGCCTTTGCGCTAGGACAGTTCCACTCTATCAACCGCTAAAGTCTGGGTCCAGCAGTGCAAGTGGTTGTCACAGCTGGGGTCTTCCTTGGGTGCAGTGGATGACCATGACTAGATCTGGGCCTCATCATGTTCTTCACTCTCCATGGACAGTTACAAAACTGCCTTCATGACCATTGGATCTCACTGGAGATCTCATATGCCCAGTCTGACTTTGCATGCTATTCCACCGGGTACCTAGCAACCTAGAACCTAGAAACTACCACAAACACTTAATAGGACATTTTACCAATTTACATGTCAAGTTCAATATATTTGCTGCACTTCATATGTCAAATGTCACATCTATTCTGTCACGTTCTGAACTTTGTGAGCCAAATTCTAATGGAAAACAGGTTAGATTCATTGATTTATCACATTACAGTGAAGTGCACAGGGAAATGTGTAGTTTGCGTTAACGAGCAACACATCCAAGGATGCGCCGGGGCAGCCCACAAGTGTGGCCACACATTCCAGCACCAATATCGCTTGCCCATAATGTTCACAAAGTTTGCATATGTTACTATATACTATTGAGATTCAATTTCTTGCAGATGACTGGAAAATAAAAAAGTTCAATAGAATTTATGAAAAGCTATAAATAATAAAGACTGACAAACAGCCAATTTGCAAAATTAAACAAACTGTGCAAATACTTGGAACATGAGTTGTAAGTGAAGTCTGTGGGTTATAGAATCTGCAGTGTTGAGGTGAGTGAAGTTATCCACTCTGGTTGAAGAGCCCGATAGTTGAGGGGTAATAACTGCTCCTGAACGTGGTGCTGGGGGATCTCAGGCTCTTGTATAGTAGCAGTGAGAAGAGAGCATGTCCTGGGTGGTGGATGCTGTTTTTCAGGGGCAGTTCTCCTTGTAGACGTGCCTCAGTGGTGGGGAGGGCTTTACCTATGGCCCGTATCAACTCTCTGTCGCCGGACTCACAGTTTATTGCCTTCAGTAGCATCACCTGCACCATCTCAACGGAGGTTCTTTGGCAAACGTCCCTAGATGTCCACCATGTCAAACCTCCCGTTAACTTACACTTCACCCTGATTTAAAACAGGCACTCCACACTTTAACAGAGTTATACATCAGCTGTTCACTGAAACTTCTGCAGAGGATGGTCTCTCTACTCTCGTGTGATACCCACCCACCCTGCTCATGGACTGTTGGTCCCCCTCCCATCAGGGAGGAGGCTGCGTAGCATCCACACCAGGATCACCAGAATCAAAAACAGTTACTTTCCCCAAGCAGTGAGGCTGATCAACGCCTCCACCCACTGACCCACCCCTCCACACCCCCAATCACCACCACTTTTTCCTGTCAGTCACCTGACATACAGACACTCATATGTGTTCATCCCCATATGCTGGTTCACGCCTCCTTTAGATTACCCCCAACCTGATGGCATGAACATCACCTTCTCCTTCTGGTAGTGTTATTGCCTCCACTTTCATCTTCTTTATTTCCCACTCTGGCCTCCTCACCTGCCTATCAACACCCCTGGTGTCCCTCCTCCTTTTCTTTCTCCTATGGTCCACTCTCCTCTTCAATCAGATTCCTTCCTCTACAACCCTTTACCTTTTCCATGTAACACCTCCCAGATTCTTACTTCATCCTTCACCCCACCCACCTGACTTCACCTCTCACCTGCCAGCTTGACCTCCTTCCCCTCCTCCACCTTATTCTGGCTTCTTCCCCCTTCCCTCTCCGTCCTGATGAAGGGTCTTGTCCTGAATCACCAAGTGTTTATTCATTTCCGTAGATGCTGCCTGATCTGCTGGGTTCCTCCAGTATTTTGTGTGTGTAGCTATCTTATGTACCTATAGTATATTTATGTGTTTTTTAATTATTGTGTTCCTTACCTTATGGTGTTTTTTGTGCAGCATCAGATCTGGACTAAGGATTATTTTGTTCTCCTTTACTCCTGTGTACTAGAAATGACACAGAGCAATCCTGAACCTTGGTGTCAAAAAGTGGTATTCCTTGCCCAAGTAACCCTTGTATTAAAATTAGAAGCAGATTGACCATCTCAGTCTTATATGATGTGAAATTCATTGTTTTGCATCAGCAGTACAAAGACATGAAATTACCATAAATTACACAACAAATAAATAGAGCAAGATAAAAGAATCCAGGCTTATACTGTGCTCTAGTATTCTTCGTTCAATTCTGTCTTCTATGATCTATATTCATGGATCATTCAAAATCTGATGGCGGAGGGGAAGAAGCTGTTCCTAAAATGTTGAGTGTGGTTCTTCAGGCTCCTGTACCTCCTCCCTGATGGTGGAAATGAGAAGAGAGCATGTCCTGGGGGTTGAGAATCCTTCATAATGGTTGCTGCCTTCTCGAGGCAGTGTTTTATGAAGCTGACCTCAATGGTGCCCATGATGGTAAAATATAGTAGTTGGTGAAGTTAGAGCTGGCCAGTCGAACTGGGGTAAAGTGATACTCCTCCCTCATTCCACATATTCAAGCCTTCTGTGGAGGGAATTTCTGAAGAGGAATTTCTTTAGCTAGAAAGTGGTGAATCTGTGAAGTTCATTGCCACAGATGGCCAAGTCGTTGAGTATATTCAAAGCAGAGGTTGATAAGTTCTTGATTAGTCAGGGCACCAAAGGTTATGGAGAAAGCAGGAGAATGGGATCAAAAGAGACGATAAATCAGCCATGATGGAATATCAGAGCAGGTTTGATGGACTGAATGGTCTAATTCTGCTCCTGTGTCTTATGATCTTATTAACCAAGAGAGATACAGATATCTTGGAAATGTCTACAAGGCGGAAATTTGACTAATAAAGATGACGTGTTTAGCAGTGAGAAGAGGAAGAAGAGAATCTAAATTATATTGTTGAGATAACAAGGTCAGTTCCATGACTCCATAGAAGAGAGGCACAAAACTGTTCCTGAAATCTTAGGGTAGGTGTTTGCAAGATTTTGGTATGTCAGCAAAGACGCTCACAGATTTTTACAGATGTGTCGTGGATAGCATTCTGACTACTTACATCACTGTTTGGTGTGGAGGGGCCACTGCACGGGATCAGAGAGAGCTGCAGAACGTTGTAAACTCAGCCAGCTCCATCATGGGCACCAACCTCCCCAGCATCCAGCATCCTTTCAAAAGGTGATGCCTCAAAAAGTGGCATCCATCATTAAGGATCCCCTTTACCCAGGACATGCCCTCTTCTCACCACTAGCATCAGGGAGGAGGTACAGGAGCCTGAAGACACACACGCAACAATTCAGGAACAGCTTCTTCCTGTCCATGATCAGATTTCTGAATGGACAAGAATCCATGTACATTACCTCAGTATTTCTATTTTTATTCTTTTTTTGCTCTACTTACTTAATTTATATATTTTGCAATTTATATTTTTTTTAATATGTTGGGTATTGCAAAGTACTGTTACAGCAAAACAACAAATTTCAGAGTATGTCAGTGCTAATAGACGTGATTCTGATTGTCAGTATGGTCAGGTGGCTCGGCTGTTGTAAATTACTGTGAGCTTGGAGCAGGATAATGCAATATGTGGCTACACGTTCCCAACTGATTGCAATGTCTTGTAATGATACTTCAGCGTGGAGAAACAGTGCACAGTATCATTCTGAAAAAGCGCAGGAGACGTTAAGAGAACCTGGAGTATTAATGGCTTGCTTTAGAAACCTCCGAGATTTGGCCTCATTTGAAACACTGCAGCATTTAAAAATGACTAAACTTCACCTCAAGAGATGACCTCTGTTGGTCAGCTGTCTACATATACACAAGCCAGGACAGTACGATATGGAGAGCAAGCTCCTCCTCTTCTCACAGCTTATAAATGCAAAAGAACGGCAGAAACCAATACAGTCTGGCACCAGAGGCATCACAGGAGTTGCCAGTCAGTGTTGAACTCAAGGTAGCCCTGCCTTAGCGACTCCAGCTCCGGACTTTTCCTCGGGGTTTACTCCTGAAACCTTCCCCGTGAGTGGGTATAGCTGCAAGACAGCGGAGGGTTGAGATCAGAGTTTTCATTCTCCCAGATGAGCTGACAACCACGGTTAATGAGCCCCATCTGCCCAGAGTGATTGTTTTTAAGGCAACATTAACCCACCTTTGCCCCTTCTCCTGTCAGTAGAAATGGTTCCTCTGGGTTCAGTAGCTAAGCCACACATGAAAGCCAGGAGCTGCGCTTGTTTGGCAGAGGCTGTTTGAGACACATTGGGAGCATTTAATAGGTAGTGGGGGCTTATCCGCTCTACCCCACCCCTATGACAATGTGAAGGAATCTGATGTCTGTAGCCATCTAACTTTCCTGCCACCCTGTGTTTAACCCCATAATGAGCGTGCTGGATGGTGACCATACGACAATGCAGATTGGAGAAGGGTTTTGTCGAGCATCTTTGCACCCCAAAAGGTAGGATGACCTAATGGCTATCCACTTAATTCAATTTCCCTTCTCTATTCCAACATGCTCTCCTCTACTGCCATGATATTCCATCTCATACTCTATCTTGGTAGCCTCCTACCTGAACATTGATTTATAGCCCTTTGGCCCATAGTGATCTGCCAACCTTTTAACCTACTCTAAGATCAATCTAGCCCTCCCTCCTACACAGCCCTCCATTTCACTATCATCCATGTGCCTGTCTAAGAGTCTCTTAAATTTCCCTCAAGTATCTGCCCCTACCAGCAGCCCTGGCAGCACATTCCACACACCCATCACTCACTGGAAAAAACTTACCTCCAACTTCCTCCTATACTTTCCTCCAATCACCTCAAAATTATTCTCCCTTGTGTTAGCCATTTCCTCCCCGGGAAAAAGTCTCTAGCTGTCCATTCAATCTATGCATCGTGTCATCTGAGACACTTCTATCAAGTCACCTCTCATCCTCCTTCACTCGGAAGGCAAAAGCCCAGGCTCACTCAGACTCTTCTCCTAACACATGCTGTCTAATCTCGGTAACATCTTGGAACGCCTCCTCTGAACCCCCTCTAGAACTTTCACATCCTTCCTATAATGAGGCAAACAGAACTGAACACAATACTCCGAGTATGGACGAACCAGAGTTTTATAGATCTTCAACGTTACCTCACTGCTCTTGAACTCAATCCCCTGAGTAATGAAGACCAACACACCATACATCTTCTTCACTCTATCAACCTGAACAGCAACTTTGATGGATTTATGGACATGGACCCCAAGGCCCCTCTGTTCCTCAACACTGCTAAGAATTGCATCATTCTGCCTTCAAGCTCAAGCTTCCAATGTGAATCGCTTCACACTTTTTTTGGGTTGATCTCCATTAGCCACTTGACAGCCCTGCTCTATATCTGCTCAATGTCCCTTTGAAACCTATGAAAACCTTCTTCACAAATTATGCCAGCTCCCAAACATTGCCCTCATTCACACTTTATGATGCATAGACTACACTAGACAATCAATAACGGAGAGCAGAGTATGTTTTGGAAAATGAGAGACACCCTGCAGGTGCCAACTGCCAATCCAGCACCGATTCCAAGGCATCCACTGCCTGGCTGAGGAGTCTTATCCATGTCCAAGGCATAATGCAACTGTTCTGGAGAGAGGAATTACCATTGCCTATGAAAATTCAGGCCACAAACTGAAGTGCTGAAGTAGCTAACAAGAAGGAAGCCAACCACTTTAATCCTAATTCCCATTTCCATTCTGACATGTCAGTCAACGGCCTCCTCTTCTGCCACATTGAGGCCACTGGAGGAGCAACATCTCATATTCTGCCTAGGTTGTCTCTAACCCATAATGGCATGAACACTGATTTCTCCAACTTTCTGTAAATTTTTGCTCTCCTCTATCTGGCCTCTTACCTCTTGTTCTAACACCTCCTCCTGGTGCCCCTCCTCCTTCCCTTTCTCCCATGGTCCACTTTCTTCTACTACCAGCTTCCTTCTTCTCCAGCCCTTTGCCGATCACTTCCCAGCTCCATAATTCATTCCTCTCTCCCCCACCCACCTGGCTTCACCTATCACCTTCTAGTTTGTCCTCCTTTCCCTCCTCCCACCTTTCATACCTCCTTCCTTGCCAGTCCAGATGAAGGGTCTTGGTTGGAAGCATTGACAGTTTATTCATTTCCACAGATGGTACCTGATTTGCTGAATTCCTTCACATTTTGTGTGAGAATGGGAATAAAAGGCCTTGCAAATATAGCAAACTTCTGTTATCATTCATGTGCTGCTCAAACGGTTCCAGCCATTGTAGCTAGTTGTAAAGGTTATTGTATTTGGTCAAACGTAGCAGCTGAGGGCATCCTTTGCCAGTCTGTTTGGTTTGATGAAGTCTCTCCTGTGTGGTTGTGGTGTGGTACCATTAACTGTAATACCAAACTGTAGTAATGAAATCATTTTGTTATTGGTGTAGATAAATGCATTTACCCTGCTGTGAAATTACATTCATCACTGCTCATGTATAACTAATCAGATTTGTAGGCTATGTAAAATTGACAATGTACGACATTCAACCTTAATCTGTGTAAACATTAAGCAATCCTATTCTAAACCACTTGGGTGCCACAGTAGCAAAGCGGTTAGCACAATGCTAATACAGCTCGGGGCATGAGAGTTCAGAGTTCAATCCCAGCATCCTCTGTAAAAAAAAAGATTGAACGCGTGGGTTTCCTCCAGGAGATCCTGTTTCTGCTCAAACTCACAGCCCAAACATTGTGAGAGGAAACCAAATAGTAGGTTGATTGGCCATTGCAACTCGTCCTGTGGTTAGCGGACGGTTATGTAAATTGACTGAGTTTAATGTTGACTCCTCCAACGCTACTGGTACCAAAGTCTATCAGCCTCTGCAGCTCCTCTGTGTTCATTAGATGTGTGGGGAGGGGGAGGGCAACAGCTTGCTTCCCATATTGTACTGCCCAGGCTTGTAGACAGATAGGACACAGCATCCATGGTCGACACTGACAACATCGGTGCATTGGAGGGAAGTGCGGCTCATTGGGCCTGTTTCATGGTGCATCTCAAAATAAATAAACCAGTGTGGAATACTTCACTTACTCAACACTGAGCCGATCCCACAACCTACACACTCACTCACTCACCCTCAATCACTCAACACTGAGCTGATCCCACAACCTACACACTCACTCACTCACCCTCAAACACTCAACACTGAGCTGAATTCACAACCTACACACTCACTCACTCAGCCTCACTCACTCAACACTGAGCTGATCCTACAACCTACAGACTCACTCACTCACCCTCACTCACTCACTCACTCAACACTGAGCTAATCCCACAACCTACAGACTCACTCACTCACCCTCTCTCACTCACTCACTCACTCACTCAACACTGAGCTGATCCCACAACCTACACACTCACTCACACACCCTCACTCACTCACTCAACACTGAGCTGATCCCACAACCTACACACTCACTCACTCACCCTCACTCACTCAACACTGAGCTAATCCCACAACCTACAGACTCACTCACTCACCCTCACTCACTCAACACTGAGCTGCTCCCACAACCTAAAGTCTCACTCATTCACCCTCACTCACTCAACACTGAGCTGATCCTACAACCTACGGACTCACTCACTCACCCTCACTCACTCAACACTGAGCTGATCCCACAACCTACAGACTCACTCACTCACCCTCACTCACTCACACACTCACTCACTCACTCACTCACTCACTCACTCACTCACTCAACACTGAGCTGATCCCACAACCTACAGTCTCACTCACTCACCCTCTCTCACTCACTCACTCACTCACTCACTCACTCACTCACTCACTCAACACTGAGCTGATCCCACAACCTACAGACTCACTCACTCACCCTCACTCACTCACTCACTCACTCACTCACTCACTCACTCACTCACTCACTCAACACTGAGCTGATCCCACAACCTACAGACTCTCTCACTCACCCTCACTGACTCCCTCAATACTGAGCTGAATCCACAACCTACACACTCACTCACTCACCCTCACTCACTCACTCAACACTGAGCTGATCCCACAACCTACAGACTCACTCACTCACTCACCTTCACTCAAAACTGAGCTGATCCCACAACCTACAGACTCACTCACTCACTCACCCTCACTCACTCAACACTGAGCTGATCCCACAACCTACACACTCACTCACTCACTCATCCTCACTCTCTCAACACTGAGCTGCTCCCACAACCTACAGACTCACTCACTCACCCTCACTCACTCAACACTGAGCTGATCCCACAACCTACACACTCACTCACTCATCCTCACTCACTCACTCAACACTGAGCTGAACCCACAACCTACACACTCACTCACTCACCCTCACTCACTCAACACTGAGCTGATCCCACAACCTAGAGACACACTCACTCACCCTCACTCTCTCACTCAATACTGAGCTGAATCCACAACCTACAGACTCACACACTCACCCTCAATCACTCAACACTGAGCTAATCCCACAACCTACAGACTCACTCACTCACTCACCCTCACTCACTCAACACTGAGCTGATCCCACAACCTACAGACACACTCACTCACTCACTCACTCACTCACTCACTCACTCACTCAACACAGAGCTGATCCCACAACCTACAGACACACTCACTCACTCACTCACTCAACACTGAGCTGATCCCACAACCTACAGACTCACTCACTCACTCACTCACTCACTCACTCACTCACTCACTCACTCACTCACTCACTCACTCACTCACTCACTCACTCACTCAACACTGAGCTGATCCCACAACCTACAGACACACTCACTCACTCAGCCACTCAACACTGAGCTGATCCCACAACCTACAGACACACTCACTCACTCACTCACTCAACACTGAGCTGATCCCACAACCTACAGACACACTCACTCACTCACTCAACACTGAGCTGATCCCACAACCTACAGACACACTCACTCACTCACTCACTCACTCACTCACTCACTCAACACTGAGCTGATCCCACAACCTACAGACACACTCACTCACTCACTCAACACTGAGCTGATCCCACAACCTACAGACACACTCACTCACTCACTCAACACTGAGCTGATCCCACAACCTACAGACACATTCACTCACCCTCACTCACTCCCTCAATACTGAGCTGAATCCACAACCTACAGACTCACACACTCACCCTCAATCACTCAACACTGAGCTAATCCCACAACCTACAGACTCACTCACTCACCCTCACTCACTCACTCACTCACTCAACACTGAGCTGATCCCACAACCTACAGTCTCACTCACTCACCCTCACTCACTCACTCACTCACTCACTCACTCACTCAACACTGAGCTGATCCCACAACCTACAGACTCACTCACTCACCCTCACTCACTCAACACTGAGCTGATCCCACAACCTACAGACTCACTCACTCACCCTCACACTCTCAACACTGAGATGACCCGACAACCTACAGACTCACTCACTCACCCTCACTCACTCACTCACTCACTCACTCAACACTGAGCTGATCCCACAACCTACAGACTCACTCACTCACCCTCTCTCACTCACTCACTCACTCACTCAACACTGAGCTGATCCCACAACCTACAGACTCACTCACTCACCCTCACTCACTCAACACTGAGCTGATCCCACAACCTACAGACTCACTCACTCACCCTCACACTCTCAACACTGAGATGACCCGACAACCTACAGACTCACTCACTCACCCTCACTCACTCACTCAACACTGAGATGATCCCACAACCGACAGACTCACTCACTCACCCTCACTCACTCAACACTGAGCTGATCCCACAACCTACAGACTCACTCACTCACCCTCACTCACTCAAAACTGAGCTGCTCCCACAACCTACAGACTCACTCACTCACCCTCACTCACTCACTCAACACTGAGCTGATCCCACAACGTACAGACACACTCACTCACCCTCACTCACTCCCTCAACACTGAGCTAATCCCACAACCTACAGACTCACTCACTCACCCTCACTCACTCCCTCAACACTGAGCTAATCCCACAACCTACAGACTCACTCACTCACCCTCACTCACTCCCTCAACACTGAGCTAATCCCACAACCTACAGACTCACTCACTCACTCACTCACTCACTCACTCACTCAACACTGAGCTGATCCCACAACCTGCAGACTCACTCACTCACCCTCACTCACTCCCTCAATACTGAGCTGAATTCACAACCTACACACTCACTCACTCAGCCTCACTCACTCAACACTGAGCTGATCCTACAACCTACAGACTCACTCACTCACCCTCACTCACTCAGCACTGAGCTGATTCCACAACCTACAGACTCGCTCACTCACCCTCTCTCACTCACACACTCACTCACTCACTCACTCAACACTGAGCTGATCCCACAACCTACAGACTCACTCACTCACCCTCACTCACTCAACACTGAGCTGATCCCACAACCTACAGACTCACTCACTCACCCTCACTCACTCAACACTGAGCTGATCCCACAACCTACAGACTCACTCACTCACCCTCACACTCTCAACACTGAGATGACCCGACAACCTACAGACTCACTCACTCACCCTCACTCACTCACTCAACACTGAGATGATCCCACAACCGACAGACTCACTCACTCACCCTCACTCACTCAACACTGAGCTGATCCCACAACCTACAGACTCACTCACTCACCCTCACTCACTCAAAACTGAGCTGCTCCCACAACCTACAGACTCACTCACTCACCCTCACTCACTCACTCAACACTGAGCTGATCCCACAACGTACAGTCTCACTCACTCACCCTCTCTCACTCACTCACTCACTCACTCACTCACTCACTCAACACTGAGCTGATCCCACAACCTACAGACTCACTCACTCACCCTCACTCACTCACTCACTCACTCACTCACTCACTCACTCACTCACTCACTCACTCACTCACTCACTCAACACTGAGCTGATCCCAGAACCTACAGACTCTCTCACTCACCCTCACTGACTCCCTCAATACTGAGCTGAATCCACAACCTACACACTCACTCACTCACCCTCACTCACTCACTCAACACTGAGCTGATCCCACAACCTACAGACTCACTCACTCACTCACCTTCACTCAAAACTGAGCTGATCCCACAACCTACAGACTCACTCACTCACTCACCCTCACTCACTCAACACTGAGCTGATCCCACAACCTACACACTCACTCACTCACTCATCCTCACTCTCTCAACACTGAGCTGCTCCCACAACCTACAGACTCACTCACTCACCCTCACTCACTCAACACTGAGCTGATCCCACAACCTACACACTCACTCACTCAACACTGAGCTGAACCCACATCTCACTCACTCACCCTCACTCACTCAACACTGAGCTGATCCCACAACCTAGAGACACACTCACTCACCCTCACTCTCTCACTCAATACTGAGCTGAATCCACAACCTACAGACTCACACACTCACCCTCAATCACTCAACACTGAGCTAATCCCACAACCTACAGACTCACTCACTCACTCACCCTCACTCACTCAACACTGAGCTGATCCCACAACCTACAGACACACTCACTCACTCACTCACTCACTCACTCACTCACTCACTCACTCAACACAGAGCTGATCCCACAACCTACAGACACACTCACTCACTCACTCACTCAACACTGAGCTGATCCCACAACCTACAGACACACTCACTCACTCACTCACTCACTCACTCACTCACTCACTCACTCACTCACTCACTCACTCACTCACTCAACACTGAGCTGATCCCACAACCTACAGACACACTCACTCACTCAGCCACTCAACACTGAGCTGATCCCACAACCTACAGACACACTCACTCACTCACTCACTCAACACTGAGCTGATCCCACAACCTACAGACACACTCACTCACTCACTCAACACTGAGCTGATCCCACAACCTACAGACACACTCACTCACTCACTCACTCACTCACTCAACACTGAGCTGATCCCACAACCTACAGACACACTCACTCACTCACTCAACACTGAGCTGATCCCACAACCTACAGACAAACTCACTCACTCACTCAACACTGAGCTGATCCCACAACCTACAGACACATTCACTCACCCTCACTCACTCCCTCAATACTGAGCTGAATCCACAACCTACAGACTCACACACTCACCCTCAATCACTCAACACTGAGCTAATCCCACAACCTACAGACTCACTCACTCACCCTCACTCACTCACTCACTCACTCACTCAACACTGAGCTGATCCCACAACCTACAGTCTCACTCACTCACCCTCTCTCACTCACTCACTCACTCACTCAACACTGAGCTGATCCCACAACCTACAGACTCACTCACTCACCCTCACTCACTCAACACTGAGCTGATCCCACAACCTACAGACTCACTCACTCACCCTCACTCACTCACTCAACACTGAGATGATCCCACAACCGACAGACTCACTCACTCACCCTCACTCACTCAACACTGAGCTGATCCCACAACCTACAGACTCACTCACTCACCCTCACACTCTCAACACTGAGATGACCCGACAACCTACAGACTCACTCACTCACCCTCACTCACTCACTCAACACTGAGATGATCCCACAACCGACAGACTCACTCACTCACCCTCACTCACTCAACACTGAGCTGATCCCACAACCTACAGACTCACTCACTCACCCGCACTCACTCAAAACTGAGCTGCTCCCACAACCTACAGACTCACTCACTCACCCACACTCACTCACTCAACACTGAGCTGATCCCACAACGTACAGACACACTCACTCACCCTCACTCACTCCCTCAACACTGAGCTAATCCCACAACCTACAGACTCACTCACTCACCCTCACTCACTCCCTCAACACTGAGCTAATCCCACAACCTACAGACTCACTCACTCACTCACTCACTCACTCACTCACTCAACACTGAGCTGATCCCACAACCTGCAGACTCACTCACTCACCCTCACTCACTCCCTCAATACTGAGCTGAATTCACAACCTACACACTCACTCACTCAGCCTCACTCACTCAACACTGAGCTGATCCTACAACCTACAGACTCACTCACTCACCCTCACTCACTCAACACTGAGCTGATCCTACAACCTACAGACTCACTCACTCACCCTCACTCACTCAGCACTGAGCTGATTCCACAACCTACAGACTCGCTCACTCACCCTCTCTCACTCACACACTCACTCACTCACTCACTCAACACTGAGCTGATCCCACAACCTACAGACTCACTCACTCACCCTCACTCACTCAACACTGAGCTGATCCCACAACCTACAGACTCACTCACTCACCCTCACTCACTCAACACTGAGCTGATCCCACAACCTACAGACTCACTCACTCACCCTCACACTCTCAACACTGAGATGACCCGACAACCTACAGACTCACTCACTCACCCTCACTCACTCACTGAACACTGAGATGATCCCACAACCGACAGACTCACTCACTCACCCTCACTCACTCAACACTGAGCTGATCCCACAAACTACAGACTCACTCACTCACCCTCACTCACTCAAAACTGAGCTGCTCCCACAACCTACAGACTCACTCACTCACCCACACTCACTCACTCAACACTGAGCTGATCCCACAACGTACAGACACACTCACTCACCCTCACTCACTCCCTCAACACTGAGCTAATCCCACAACCTACAGACTCACTCACTCACCCTCACTCACTCCCTCAACACTGAGCTAATCCCACAACCTACAGACTCACTCACTCACTCACTCACTCACTCACTCACTCACTCACTCACTCACTCACTCAACACTGAGCTGATCCCACAACCTGCAGACTCACTCACTCACCCTCACTCACTCCCTCAATACTGAGCTGAATTCACAACCTACACACTCACTCACTCAGCCTCATTCACTCAACACTGAGCTGATCCTACAACCTACAGACTCACTCACTCACCCTCACTCACTCAACACTGAGCTGATCCTACAACCTACAGACTCACTCACTCACCCTCACTCACTCAGCACTGAGCTGATTCCACAACCTACAGACTCGCTCACTCACCCTCTCTCACTCACACACTCACTCACTCACTCACTCAACACTGAGCTGATCCCACAACCTACAGACTCACTCACTCACCCTCACTCACTCAACACTGAGCTGATCCCACAACCTGCAGACTCACTCACTCACCCTCACTCACTCCCTCAATACTGAGCTGAATTCACAACCTACACACTCACTCACTCACCCTCACTCACTCAACACTGAGCTGATCCCACAACCTACACACTCACTCACTCAGCCTCACTCACTCAACACTGAGCTAATCCCACAACCTACAGACTCACTCACTCACCCTCACTCACTCAACACTGAGCTGCTCCCACAACCTAAAGACTCACTCATACACCCTCACTCACTCAACACTGAGCTGGTCCCACAACCTACCAACACACTCACTCACCCTCACTCTCTCACTCACTCACTCACTCACTCACTCAACACTGAGCTGATCCCACAACCTACGGACTCACTCACTCCCTCAATACTGAGCTGAATCCACAACCTACAGACTCACACACTCACCCTCACTCACTCAACACTGAGCTAATCCCACAACCTACAGACTCACTCACTCACCCTCACTCACTCACTCACTCACTCACTCAACACTGAGCTGATCCCACAACCTACAGACTCACTCACTCACCCTCACTCACTCAACACTGAGCTGATCCCACAACCTACAGACACACTCACTCACCCTCACACTCTCAACACTGAGATGACCCCACAAACTACAGACTCACTCACTCACCCTCACTCACTCAAAACTGAGCTGCTCCCACAACCTACAGACTCACTCACTCACCCTCACTCACTCAACACTGAGCTGATCCCACAACCTACAGACTCACTCACTCACCCTCACTCACTCCACACTGAGCTGATCCCACAACCTACAGACACACTCACTCACTCACTCACTCAACACTGAGCTGATCCCACAACCTGCAGACTCACTCACTCCCTCAATACTGAGCTGAATTCACAACCTACACACTCACTCACTCAGCCTCACTCACTCAACACTGAGCTGATCCTACAACCTACAGACTCACTCACTCACCCTCACTCACTCCCTCAATACTGAGCTGAATCCACAACCTACAGACTCACACACTCACCCTCAATCACTCAACACTGAGCTGATCCCACAACCTACAGAATCACTCACTCACCCTCACTCACTCAGCACTGAGCTGATTCCACAACCTACAGACTCACCCACTCATTCACCCTCACTCACTCAACACTGAGCTGATCCCACAACCTACAGACTCACTCACTCACTCACTCACTCACTCAACACTGAGCTGATCCCACAACCTACAGACTCACTCACTCACCCTCAGTCACTCAACACTGAGCTGATCCCACAACCTACAGACTCACTCAGTCACCCTCAATCACTCAACACTGAGCTAATCCCACAACCTACAGACTCACTCACTCACCCTCACACACTCCCTCAACACTGAGCTAATCCCACAACCTACAGACTCACTCACTCACCCTCACTCACTCCCTCAACACTGAGCTAATCCCACAACCTACAGACTCACTCACTCACTCACTCACTCACTCACTCACTCACTCACTCACTCACTCACTCACTCACTCAACACTGAGCTGATCCCACAACCTGCAGACTCACTCACTCACCCTCACTCACTCCCTCAATACTGAGCTGAATTCACAACCTACACACTCACTCACTCAGCCTCACTCACTCAACACTGAGCTGATCATACAACCTACAGACTCACTCACTCACCCTCACTCACTCCCTCAATACTGAGCTGAATCCACAACCTACAGACTCACACACTCACCCTCAATCACTCAACACTGAGCTAATCCCACAACCTACAGACTCACTCACTCATCCTCACTCACTCACTCACTCACTCACTCACTCAACACTGAGCTGCTCCCACAACCTACACACACTCACTCACCCTCACTCACTCAACACTGAGCTGATCCCACAACCTACAGACTCACTCACCCTCACTCACTCACACACTCACTCACTCACTCACTCACTCACTCACTCACTCACTCACTCACTCACTCAACACTGAGCTGATCCCACAACCTACAGTCTCACTCACTCACCCTCTCTCACTCACTCACTCACTCACTCACTCACTCACTCACTCACTCACTCACTCAACACTGAGCTGATCCCACAACCTACAGACTCACTCACTCACCCTCACTCACTCACTCACTCACTCGCTCACTCACTCACTCACTCACTCACTCACTCACTCACTCACTCAACACTGAGCTGATCCCACAACCTACAGACTCTCTCACTCACCCTCACTGACTCCCTCAATACTGAGCTGAATCCACAACCTACACACTCACTCACTCACCCTCACTCACTCACTCAACACTGAGCTGATCCCACAACCTACAGACTCACTCACTCACTCACCTTCACTCAAAACTGAGCTGATCCCACAACCTACAGACTCACTCACTCACTCACCCTCACTCACTCAACACTGAGCTGATCCCACAACCTACACACTCACTCACTCACTCACCCTCACTCTCTCAACAGAGCTGCTCCCACGACCTACAGACTCACTCACTCACCCTCACTCACTCAACACTGAGCTGATCCCACAACCTACACACTCACTCACTCATCCTCACTCACTCACTCAACACTGAGCTGAACCCACAACCTACACACTCACTCACTCACCCTCACTCACTCAACACTGAGCTGATCCCACAACCTAGAGACACACTCACTCACCCTCACTCTCTCACTCAATACTGAGCTGAATCCACAACCTACAGACTCACACACTCACCCTCAATCACTCAACACTGAGCTGATCCCACAACCTACAGACTCACTCACTCACTCACCCTCACTCACTCAACACTGAGCTGATCCCACAACCTACAGACACACTCACTCACTCACTCACTCACTCACTCACTCACTCAACACTGAGCTGATCCCACAACCTACAGACACACTCACTCAACACTGAGCTGATCCCACAACGTACAGACACACTCACTCACTCAGCCACTCAACACTGAGCTGATCCCACAACCTACAGACACACTCACTCACTCACTCACTCAACACTGAGCTGATCCCACAACCTACAGACACACTCACTCACTCACTCACTCAACACTGAGCTGATCCCACAACCTACAGACACACTCACTCACTCACTCAACACTGAGCTGATCCCACAACCTACAGACACACTCACTCACTCACTCACTCACTCACTCACTCACTCACTCACTCAACACTGAGCTGATCCCACAACCTACAGACACACTCACTCACTCACTCAACACTGAGCTGATCCCACAACCTACAGACACACTCACTCACTCACTCACTCACTCAACACTGAGCTCATCCCACAACCTACAGACTCACTCACTCACCCTCACTTACTCAACACTGAGCTGATCCCACAACCTACAGACACACTCACTCACTCAGCCACTCAACACTGAGCTGATCCCACAACCTACAGACACACTCACTCACCCTCACTCACTCCCTCCATACTGAGCTGAATCCACAACCTACAGACTCACACACTCACCCTCAATCACTCAACACTGAGCTAATCCCACAACCTACAGACTCACTCACTCACCCTCACTCACTCACTCACTCACTCACTCAACACTGAGCTGATCCCACAGCCTACAGATCCACTCACTCACCCTCTCTCACTCACTCACTCACTCACTCAACACTGAGCTGATCCCACAACCTACAGTCTCACTCACTCACCCTCTCTCACTCACTCACTCACTCACTCAACACTGAGCTGATCCCACAACCTACAGACTCACTCACTCACCCTCACTGACTCACTCAACACTGAGCTGAATCCACAACCTACAAACTCACTCACTCACCCTCACTCACTCAACACTGACCTGATCCCACAACCGACAGACTCACTCACTCACCCTCACTCACTCAACACTGAGCTGATCCCACAACCTACAGACTCACTCACTCACCCTCACACTCTCAACACTGAGATGACCCGACAACCTACAGACTCACTCACTCACCCTCACTCACTCAACTCTGAGCTGATCCCACAACCTACACACTCACTCACTCACCCTCACTGACTCACTCAACACTGAGCTGATCCCACAACCGACAGACTCACTCACTCACCCTCACTCACTCAACACTGAGCTGATCCCACAACTTACAGACTCACTCACTCACCCTCACTCACTCAAAACTGAGCTGCTCCCACAACCTACAGACTCACTCACTCACTCACTCACTCAACACTGAGCTGATCCCACAACCTACAGACTCACTCACTCACCCTCACTCACTCCCTCAACACTGAGCTAATCCCACAACCTACAGACTCACTCACTCACCCTCACTCACTCCCTCAACACTGAGCTAATCCCACAACCTACAGACTCACTCACTCACTCACTCCCTCACTCACTCACTCACTCACTCAACACTGAGCTGATCCCACAACCTGCAGACTCACTCACTCACCCTCACTCACTCCCTCAATACTGAGCTGAATTCACAACCTACACACTCACTCACTCAGCCTCACTCACTCAACACTGAGCTGATCCTACAACCTACAGACTCACTCACTCACCCTCACTCACTCAATACTGAGCTGAATCCACAACCTACAGACTCACATCACTCACCCTCACTCACTCAACACTGAGCTGATCCTACAACCTACAGACTCACTCACTCACCCTCACTCACTCAGCACTGAGCTGATTCCACAACCTACAGACTCGCTCACTCACCCTCTCTCACTCACACACTCACTCACTCACTCACTCAACACTGAGCTGATCCCACAACCTACAGACTCACTCACTCACCCTCACTCACTCAACACTGAGCTGATCCCACAACCTGCAGACTCACTCACTCACCCTCACTCACTCCCTCAATACTGAGCTGAATTCACAACCTACACACTCACTCACTCACCCTCACTCACTCACTCAACACTGAGCTGATCCCACAACCTACACACTCACTCACTCAGCCTCACTCACTCAACACTGAGCTAATCCCACAACCTACAGACTCACTCACTCACCCTCACTCACTCAACACTGAGCTGCTCCCACAACCTAAAGACTCACTCATACACCCTCACTCACTCAACACTGAGCTGGTCCCACAACCTACCAACACACTCACTCACCCTCACTCTCTCACTCACTCACTCACTCACTCAACACTGAGCTGATCCCACAACCTACGGACTCACTCACTCCCTCAATACTGAGCTGAATCCACAACCTACAGACTCACACACTCACCCTCAATCACTCAACACTGAGCTAATCCCACAACCTACAGACTCACTCACTCACCCTCACTCACTCACTCACTCACTCAACACTGAGCTGATCCCACAACCTACAGACTCACTCACTCACCCTCACACTCTCAACACTGAGATGACCCCACAAACTACGGACTCACTCACTCACCCTCACTCACTCAAAACTGAGCTGCTCCCACAACCTACAGACTCACTCACTCACCCTCACTCACTCAACACTGAGCTGATCCCACAACCTACAGACACACTCACTCACCCTCACTCACTCAACACTGAGCTGATCCCACAACCTACAGACACACTCACTCACTCACTCACTCACTCAACACTGAGCTGATCCCACAACCTGCAGACTCACTCACTCACCCTCACTCACTCCCTCAATACTGAGCTGATTTCACAACCTACACACTCACTCACTCAGCCTCACTCACTCAACACTGAGCTGATCCTACAACCTACAGACTCACTCACTCACCCTCACTCACTCCCTCAATACTGAGCTGAATCCACAACCTACAGACTCACACACTCACCCTCAATCACTCAACACTGAGCTGATCCCACAACCTACAGACTCACTCACTCACCCTCACTCACTCAGCACTGAGCTGATTCCACAACCTACACACTCACTCAATCACTCACCCTCACTCAATCAACACTGAGCTGATACCACAACCTACAGACTCACTCACTCACCCTCACTCACTCAGCACTGAGCTGATTCCACAACCTACACACTCACTCAATCACTCACCCTCACTCAATCAACACTGAGCTGATCCCACAACCTACAGACTCACTCACTCACTCACTCACTCAACACTGAGCTGATCCCACAACCTACAGACTCACTCACTCACCCTCACTCACTCAACACTGAGCTGATCCCACAACCTACAGACTCACTCACTCACCCTCAATCACTCAACAGTGAGCTGATCCCACAACCTACACACTCACTCACTCACCCTCACTCACTCCCTCAACACTGAGCTAATCCCACAACCTACAGACTCACTCACTCACCCTCACTCACTCCCTCAACACTGAGCTAATCCTACAACCTACAGACTCACTCACTCACTCACTCACTCACTCACTCACTCACTCACTCAACACTGAGCTGATCCCACAACCTGCAGACTCACTCACTCACCCTCACTCACTCCCTCAATACTGAGCTGAATTCACAACCTACACACTCACTCACTCAGCCTCACTCACTCAACACTGAGCTGATCCCACAACCTACAGACTCACTCACTCACCCTCACTCACTCAACACTGAGCTGATCCCACAACCTACACACTCACTCACCCTCACTCACTCACACACTCACTCACTCACTCACTCACTCACTCACTCACTCACTCACTCACTCACTCACTCAACACTGAGCTGATCCCACAACCTACAGTCTCACTCACTCACCCTCTCTCACTCACTCACTCACTCACTCACTCACTCACTCACTCACTCACTCACTCACTCACTCAACACTGAGCTGATCCCACAACCTACAGACTCACTCACTCACCCTCACTCACTCACTCACTCACTCACTCACTCACTCACTCACTCACTCACTCACTCACTCACTCAACACTGAGCTGATCCCACAACCTACAGACTCTCTCACTCACCCTCACTGACTCCCTCAATACTGAGCTGAATCCACAACCTACACACTCACTCACTCACCCTCACTCTCTCAACACTGAGCTGCTCCCACAACCTACAGACTCACTCACTCACCCTCACTCACTCAACACTGAGCTGATCCCACAACCTACACACTCATTCACTCATCCTCACTCACTCACTCAACACTGAGCTGAACCCACAACCTACACACTCACTCACTCACCCTCACTCACTCAACACTGAGCTGATCCCACAACCTAGAGACACACTCACTCACCCTCACTCTCTCACTCAATACTGAGCTAATCCCACAACCTACAGACTCACTCACTCACTCACCCTCACTCACTCAACACTGAGCTGATCCCACAACCTACAGACACACTCACTCACTCACTCACTCAACACTGAGCTGATCCCACAACCTACAGACACACTCACTCACTCACTCACTCAACACTGAGCTGATCCCACAACCTACAGACACACTCACTCACTCACTCACTCACTCACTCACTCACTCACTCACTCACTCACTCACTCACTCACTCACTCACTCACTCACTCAACACTGAGCTGATCCCACAACCTACAGACACACTCACTCACTCACTCAACACTGAGCTGATCCCACAACCTACAGACACACTCACTCACTCACTCACTCACTCACTCACTCACTCAACACTGAGCTGATCCCACAACCTACAGACACACTCACTCACTCAGCCACTCAACACTGAGCTGATCCCTCAACCTACAGACACACTCACTCACTCACTCAACACTGAGCTGATCCCACAACCTACAGACACACTCACTCACTCAGCCACTCAACACTGAGCTGATCCCACAACCTACAGACACACTCACTCACCCTCACTCACTCCCTCAATACTGAGCTGAATCCACAACCTACAGACTCACACACTCACCCTCAATCACTCAACACTGAGCTAATCCCACAACCTACAGACTCACTCACTCACCCTCACTCACTCACTCACTCACTCACTCACTCAACACTGAGCTGATCCCACAACCTACAGTCTCACTCACTCACCCTCTCTCACTCACTCACTCACTCACTCAACACTGAGCTGATCCCACAACCTACAGACTCACTCACTCACCCTCACTGACTCACTCAACACTGAGCTGAATCCACAACCTACAAACTCACTCACTCACCCTCACTCACTCAACACTGAGCTGATCCCACAACCGACAGACTCACTCACTCACCCTCACTCACTCAACACTGAGCTGATCCCACAACCTACAGACTCACTCACTCACCCTCACACTCTCAACACTGAGATGACCCGACAACCTACAGACTCACTCACTCACCCTCACTCACTCACTCAACACTGAGCTGATCCCACAACCGACAGACTCACTCACTCACCCTCACTCACTCAACACTGAGATGATCCCACAACCTACAGACTCACTCACTCACCCTCACTCACTCAAAACTGAGCTGCTCCCACAACCTACAGACTCACTCACTCACCCTCACTCACTCAACACTGAGCTAATCCCACAACCTACAGACTCACTCACTCACCCACACTCACTCACTCAACACTGAGCTGATCCCACAACGTACAGACACACTCACTCACCCTCACTCACTCCCTCAACACTGAGCTAATCCCACAACCTACAGACTCACTCACTCACCCTCACTCACTCCCTCAACACTGAGCTAATCCCACAACCTACAGACTCACTCACTCACTCACTCACTCACTCACTCACTCACTCACTCACTCACTCAACACTGAGCTGATCCCACAACCTGCAGACTCACTCACTCACCCTCACTCACTCCCTCAATACTGAGCTGAATTCACAACCTACACACTCACTCACTCAGCCTCACTCACTCAACACTGAGCTGATCCTACAACCTACAGACTCACTCACTCACCCTCACTCACTCAATACTGAGCTGAATCCACAACCTACAGACTCACACACTCACCCTCACTCACTCAACACTGAGCTGATCCTACAACCTACAGACTCGCTCACTCACCCTCTCTCACTCACACACTCACTCACTCACTCACTCAACACTGAGCTGATCCCACAACCTGCAGACTCACTCACTCACCCTCACTCACTCCCTCAATACTGAGCTGAATTCACAACCTACACACTCACTCACTCACCCTCACTCACTCAACACTGAGCTGATCCCACAACCTACACACTCACTCACTCAGCCTCACTCACTCAACACTGAGCTAATCCCACAACCTACAGACTCACTCACTCACCCTCACTCACTCAACACTGAGCTGCTCCCACAACCTAAAGACTCACTCATACACCCTCACTCACTCAACACTGAGCTGGTCCCACAACCTACCAACACACTCACTCACCCTCACTCTCTCACTCACTCACTCACTCACTCAACACTGAGCTGATCCCACAACCTACGGACTCACTCACTCCCTCAATACTGAGCTGAATCCACAACCTACAGACTCACACACTCACCCTCAATCACTCAACACTGAGCTAATCCCACAACCTAAAGACTCACTCACTCACCCTCACTCACTCACTCACTCACTCACTCACTCAACACTGAGCTGATCCCACAACCTACAGACTCACTCACTCACCCTCACACTCTCAACACTGAGATGACCCCACAAACTACAGACTCACTCACTCACCCTCACTCACTCAAAACTGAGCTGCTCCCACATCCTACAGACTCACTCACTCACCCTCACTCACTCAACACTGAGCTGATCCCACAACCTACAGACTCACTCACTCACCCACACTCACTAACTCAACACTGAGCTGATCCCACAACCTACAGACACACTCACTCACTCACTCACTCACTCACTCAACACTGAGCTGATCCCACAACCTGCAGACTCACTCACTCACCCTCACTCACTCCCTCAATACTGAGCTGAATTCACAACCTACACACTCACTCACTCAGCCTCACTCACTCAACACTGAGCTGATCCTACAACCTACAGACTCACTCACTCACCCTCACTCACTCCCTCAATACTGAGCTGAATCCACAACCTACAGACTCACACACTCACCCTCAATCACTCAACACTGAGCTGATCCCACAACCTACAGACTCACTCACTCACCCTCACTCACTCAGCACTGAGCTGATTCCACAACCTACAGACTCACTCACTCACCCTCACTCACTCAACACTGAGCTGATCCCACAACCTACACACTCACTCAATCACTCACCCTCACTCACTCAACACTGAGCTGATCCCACAACCTACAGACTCACTCACTCACTCACTCACTCACTCACTCAACACTGAGCTGATCCCACAACCTACAGACTCACTCACTCACCCTCACTCACTCAACACTGAGCTGATCCCACAACCTACAGACTCACTCACTCACCCTCAATCACTCAACACTGAGCTAATCCCACAACCTACAGACTCACTCACTCACCCTCACACACTCCCTCAACACTGAGCTAATCCCACAACCTACAGACTCACTCACTCACCCTCACTCACTCCCTCAACACTGAGCTAATCCCACAACCTACAGACTCACTCACTCACCCACACTCACTCACTCAACACTGAGCTGATCCCACAACCTGCAGACTCACTCACTCACCCTCACTCACTCCCTCAACACTGAGCTAATCCCACAACCTACAGACTCACTCACTCACTCACTCACTCACTCAACACTGAGCTGATCCCACAACCTGCAGACTCACTCACTCACCCTCACTCACTCCCTCAATACTGAGCTGAATTCACAACCTACACACTCACTCACTCAGCCTCACTCCCTCAATACTGAGCTGATTCCACAACCTACAGACTCGCTCACTCACCCTCACTCACTCAACACTGAGCTGATTCCACAACCTACAGACTCGCTCACTCACCCTCACTCACTCAGCACTGAGCTGATTCCACAACCTACAGACTCGCTCACTCACCCTCACTCACTCAACACTGAGCTGATCCTACAACCTACAGACTCACTCACTCACCCTCACTCACTCCCTCAATACTGAGCTGAATTCACAACCTACACACTCACTCACTCACCCTCACTCACTCAACACTGAGCTGATCCCACAACCTGCAGACTCACTCACTCACTCAGTCACTCAACACTGAGCTGATCCCAGAAGCTACAGACTCACTCACTCACTCCCTCAATACTGAGCTGAATTCACAACCTACACACTCACTAACTCACCCTCACTCACTCAACACTGAGCTGATCCCACAACCTACAGACTCACTCACTCTCCCTCACTCACTCACTCACTCACTCACTCACTCACTCACTCACTCAACACTGAGTTGATCCCACAACCTACAGACTCACTCACTCACCCTCACTCACTCAACACTGAGCTGATCCCACAACCTGCAGACTCACTCACTTACTCACACTCACTCACTCAACACTGAGCTGATCCCACAACCTAGAGACACACTCACTCACCCTCACTCTCTGACTCAATACTGAGCTGAATCCACAACCTACACACTCACTCACTCACCCTCAATCACTCAACACTGAGCTAATCCCACAACCTACAGACTCACTCACTCACTCACCCTCACTCACTCACTCAACACTGAGCTGATCCCACAACCTACAGACACACTCACTCACTCAGTCACTCAACACTGAGCTGATCCCACAACCTACAGTCTCACTCACTCACCCTCTCTCACTCACTCACTCACTCACTCACTCACTCACTCAACACTGAGCTAATCCCACAACCTACAGACTCACTCACTCACCCTCAACACTGAGCTAATCCCACAACCTGCAGACTCACTCACTCACCCTCACTCACTCCCTCAATACTGAGCTGAATTCACAACCTACAGACTCACTCACTCACCCTCACTCACTCAACACTGAGCTGATCCCACAACCTATACACTCACTCACTCACCCTCACTCACTCACTCACTCACTCACTCACTCACTCACTCACTCAGTCACTCAACACTGAGCTGATCCCACAACCTACAGACTCACTCACTCACTCACCCTCACTCACTCCCTCAACACTGAGCTAATCCCACAACCTGCAGACTCACTCACTCACCCTCACTCACTCAATACTGAGCTGAATTCACAACCTACAAACTCTCTCACTCACCCTCACTCACTCAACACTGAGCTGATCCCACAACCTGCAGACTCACTCACTCACTCACTCACTCACTCCCTCAATACTGAGCTGAATTCACAACCTACACACTCACACACACACCCTCACTCACTCAATACTGAGCTGATCCCACAACCTAAAGACTCACTCATACACCCTCACTCACTCAACACTGAGCAGATCCCACAAGCTACAGACTCACTCACTCACCCTCACTCACTCTCTCAATACTGAGCTAATCCCACAACCTACAGACTCACTCACTCACCCTCTCTCACTCACTCACTCACTCACTCACTCACTCACTCACTCACTCACTCACTCACTCACTCACTCACTCAACACTGAGCTGATCCCACAACCTACAGACTCACTCACTCACCCTCCCTCACTCACTCAATACTGAGCTGATCCCACAACCTATGGACTCACTCCCTCACCCTCACTCACTCAACACTGAGCTGATCCCACAACCTACAGACTCACTCACTCACCCTCACTCACTCAACACTGAGCTGATCCCACAACCTACAGACTCACTCACTCACCCTCACTCACTCAACTCTGAGCTGATCCCACAACCTACAGACTCACTCACTCACCCTCACTCACTCAACACTGAGCTGATCCCACATCCTACAGACTCACTCACTCACCCTCACTCACTCAACTCTGAGCTGATCCCACAACCTACAGACTCACTCACTCACCCTCACTCAACACTGATCTGATCCCAGAATCTACAGACTCACTCACTCACCCTCACTCACTCAACACTGAGCTGATCCCACAACCTACAGACTCACACACTCACCCTCACTCACTCAACACTGAGCTGATTCCACAACCTACAGACTCGCTCACGCACCCTCACTCACTCAACAATGAGCTGATCCTACAACCTACACTCACTCACTCACCCTCACTCACTCACTCAACACTGAGCTGATCCCACAACCTACAGACTCATTCACTCACCCTCACTCACTCAACACTGAGCTGATCCCAGAACCTGCAGACTCACTCACTCACACTCACTCACTCAACACTGAGCTGATCCCACAATCTACACACTCACTCACTCACTCACCCTCACTCACCCTCACTCACTCACTCAACACTGAGCTGATCCCACAACCTACAGACTCACTCACTCACCCTCACTCACTCAACACTGAGCTGATCCCACAACCTACAGACTCACTCACTCACCCTCACTCACTCACTCACTCACTCACTCACTCACTCACTCACTCACTCAATACTGAGCTGATCCCACAACCTATGGACTCACTCCCTCACCCTCACTCACTCAACACTGAGCTGATCCCACAACCTACAGACTCACTCACTCACCCTCACTCAACACTGATCTGATCCCAGAATCTACAGACTCAGTCACTCACCCTCACTCACTCAACACTGAGCTGATCCCACAACCTACAGACTCACTCACTCACCCTCACTCACTCACTCAACTCTGAGCTGATCCCACAACCTACAGACTCACTCACTCACCCTCACTCACTCAACACTGAGCTGATCCCACATCCTACAGACTCACTCACTCACCCTCACTCACTCAACACTGAGCTGATCCCACAACCTACAGACTCGCTCACTCACCCTCACTCACTCAACAATGAGCTGATCCTACAACCTACACTCACTCACTCACCCTCACTCACTCACTCAACACTGAGCTGATCCCACAACCTACAGACTCACTCACTCACACTCACTCACTCAACACTGAGCTGATCCCACAATCTACACACTCACTCACTCACTCACTCACCCTCACTCACCCTCACTCACTCACTCAACACTGAGCTGATCCCACAACCTACAGACTCACTCACTCACCCTCACTCACTCAACACTGAGCTGATCCCACAACCTACAGACTCACTCACTCACCCTCACTCACTCACTCAACTCTGAGCTGATCCCACAACCTACAGACTCACTCACTCACCCTCACTCACTCAACTCTGAGCTGATCCCACAACCTACAGACTCACTCACTCACCCTCACTCAACACTGATCTGATCCCAGAATCTACAGACTCACTCACTCACCCTCACTCACTCAACACTGAGCTGATCCCACAACCTACAGACTCACTCACTCACACTCACTCACTCAACACTGAGCTGATCCCACAACCTGCAGACTCACTCACTCACACTCACTCACTCAACACTGAGCTGATCCCACAATCTACACACTCACTCACTCACTCACTCACCCTCACTCACCCTCACTCACTCACTCAACACTGAGCTGATCCCACAACCTACAGACTCACTCACTCACCCTCACTCACTCAACACTGAGCTGATCCCACAACCTACAGACTCACTCACTCACCCTCACTCACTCACTCAATACTGAGCTGATCCCACTACCTATGGACTCACTCCCTCACCCTCACTCACTCAACACTGAGCTGATCCCACAACCTACAGACTCACTCAGTCACCCTCACTCACTCACTCAACTCTGAGCTGATCCCACAACCTACAGACTCACTCACTCACCCTCACTCACTCAACACTGAGCTGATCCCACATCCTACAGACTCACTCACTCACCCTCACTCACTCAACTCTGAGCTGATCCCACAACCTACAGACTCACTCACTCACCCTCACTCAACTCTGATCTGATCCCAGAATCTACAGACTCACTCACTCACCCTCACTCACTCAACACTGAGCTGATCCCACAACCTACAGACTCACTCACTCACCCTCACTCACTCACTCACTCACTCACTCACTCACTCACTCACTCACTCACTCACTCACTCACTCACTCACTCACTCAACACTGAGCTGATTCCACAACCTACAGACTCACTCACTCACCCTCAGTCACTCAACAATGAGCTGATCCTACAACCTACAGACTCACTCACTCACCCTCACTCACTCCCTCAACACTGAGCTAATCCCACAACCTACAGACTCACTCACTCACTCACTCACTGACTCACTCACTCACTCAACACTGAGCTGATCCCACAACCTGCAGACTCACTCACTCACCCTCACTCACTCTCTCAATACTGAGCTGAATTCACAACCTACACACTCACTCACTCAGCCTCACTCCCTCAATACTGAGCTGATTCCACAACCTACAGACTCGCTCACTCACCCTCACTCACTCAGCACTGAGCTGATTCCACAACCTACAGACTCGCTCACTCACCCTCACTCACTCAACACTGAGCTGATCCTACAACCTACAGACTCACTCACTCACCCTCACTCACTCCCTCAATACTGAGCTGAATTCACAACCTACACACTCACTCACTCACCCTCACTCACTCAACACTGAGCTGATCCCACAACCTGCAGACTCACTCACTCACTCAGTCACTCAACACTGAGCTGATCCCAGAAGCTACAGACTCACTCACTCACTCCCTCAATACTGAGCTGAATTCACAACCTACACACTCACTAACTCAACCTCACTCACTCAACACTGAGCTGATCCCACAACCTACACCCTCACTCACTCACTCACTCACTCACTCACTCACTCACTCACTCACTCACTCACTCACTCACTCACTCACTCAACACTGAGTTGATCCCACAACCTACAGACTCACTCACTCACCCTCACTCACTCAACACTGAGCTGATCCCACAACCTGCAGACTCACTCACTTACTCACACTCACTCACTCAACACTGAGCTGATCCCACAAACTACACACTCACTCACTCACCCTCACTCACTCAACACTGAGCTGATCCCACAACCTGCAGACTCACTCACTCACCCTCACTCACTCCCTCAATACTGAGCTGAATTCACAACCTACACACTCACTCACTCAGCCTCACTCACTCAACACTGAGCTGATCCTACAACCTACAGACTCACTCACTCACCCTCACTCACTCCCTCAATACTGAGCTGAATCCACAACCTACAGACTCACACACTCACCCTCAATCACTCAACACTGAGCTGATCCCACAACCTACAGACTCACTCACTCACCCTCACTCACTCAGCACTGAGCTGATTCCACAACCTACAGACTCACTCACTCACCCTCACTCACTCAACACTGAGCTGATCCCACAACCTACACACTCACTCAATCACTCACCCTCACTCACTCAACACTGAGCTGATCCCACAACCTACAGACTCACTCACTCACTCACTCACTCACTCACTCAACACTGAGCTGATCCCACAACCTACAGACTCACTCACTCACCCTCACTCACTCAACACTGAGCTGATCCCACAACCTACAGACTCACTCACTCACCCTCAATCACTCAACACTGAGCTAATCCCACAACCTACAGACTCACTCACTCACCCTCACACACTCCCTCAACACTGAGCTAATCCCACAACCTACAGACTCACTCACTCACCCTCACTCACTCCCTCAACACTGAGCTAATCCCACAACCTACAGACTCACTCACTCACCCACACTCACTCACTCAACACTGAGCTGATCCCACAACCTGCAGACTCACTCACTCACCCTCACTCACTCCCTCAACACTGAGCTAATCCCACAACCTACAGACTCACTCACTCACTCACTCACTCACTCAACACTGAGCTGATCCCACAACCTGCAGACTCACTCACTCACCCTCACTCACTCCCTCAATACTGAGCTGAATTCACAACCTACACACTCACTCACTCAGCCTCACTCCCTCAATACTGAGCTGATTCCACAACCTACAGACTCGCTCACTCACCCTCACTCACTCAACACTGAGCTGATTCCACAACCTACAGACTCGCTCACTCACCCTCACTCACTCAGCACTGAGCTGATTCCACAACCTACAGACTCGCTCACTCACCCTCACTCACTCAACACTGAGCTGATCCTACAACCTACAGACTCACTCACTCACCCTCACTCACTCCCTCAATACTGAGCTGAATTCACAACCTACACACTCACTCACTCACCCTCACTCACTCAACACTGAGCTGATCCCACAACCTGCAGACTCACTCACTCACTCAGTCACTCAACACTGAGCTGATCCCAGAAGCTACAGACTCACTCACTCACTCCCTCAATACTGAGCTGAATTCACAACCTACACACTCACTAACTCACCCTCACTCACTCAACACTGAGCTGATCCCACAACCTACAGACTCACTCACTCTCCCTCACTCACTCACTCACTCACTCACTCACTCACTCACTCACTCAACACTGAGTTGATCCCACAACCTACAGACTCACTCACTCACCCTCACTCACTCAACACTGAGCTGATCCCACAACCTAGAGACACACTCACTCACCCTCACTCTCTGACTCAATACTGAGCTGAATCCACAACCTACACACTCACTCACTCACCCTCAATCACTCAACACTGAGCTAATCCCACAACCTACAGACTCACTCACTCACTCACCCTCACTCACTCACTCAACACTGAGCTGATCCCACAACCTACAGACACACTCACTCACTCAGTCACTCAACACTGAGCTGATCCCACAACCTACAGTCTCACTCACTCACCCTCTCTCACTCACTCACTCACTCACTCACTCACTCACTCAACACTGAGCTAATCCCACAACCTACAGACTCACTCACTCACCCTCAACACTGAGCTAATCCCACAACCTGCAGACTCACTCACTCACCCTCACTCACTCCCTCAATACTGAGCTGAATTCACAACCTACAGACTCACTCACTCACCCTCACTCACTCAACACTGAGCTGATCCCACAACCTATACACTCACTCACTCACCCTCACTCACTCACTCACTCACTCACTCACTCACTCACTCACTCAGTCACTCAACACTGAGCTGATCCCACAACCTACAGACTCACTCACTCACTCACCCTCACTCACTCCCTCAACACTGAGCTAATCCCACAACCTGCAGACTCACTCACTCACCCTCACTCACTCAATACTGAGCTGAATTCACAACCTACAAACTCTCTCACTCACCCTCACTCACTCAACACTGAGCTGATCCCACAACCTGCAGACTCACTCACTCACTCACTCACTCACTCCCTCAATACTGAGCTGAATTCACAACCTACACACTCACACACACACCCTCACTCACTCAATACTGAGCTGATCCCACAACCTAAAGACTCACTCATACACCCTCACTCACTCAACACTGAGCAGATCCCACAAGCTACAGACTCACTCACTCACCCTCACTCACTCTCTCAATACTGAGCTAATCCCACAACCTACAGACTCACTCACTCACCCTCTCTCACTCACTCACTCACTCACTCACTCACTCACTCACTCACTCACTCACTCACTCACTCACTCACTCAACACTGAGCTGATCCCACAACCTACAGACTCACTCACTCACCCTCCCTCACTCACTCAATACTGAGCTGATCCCACAACCTATGGACTCACTCCCTCACCCTCACTCACTCAACACTGAGCTGATCCCACAACCTACAGACTCACTCACTCACCCTCACTCACTCAACACTGAGCTGATCCCACAACCTACAGACTCACTCACTCACCCTCACTCACTCAACTCTGAGCTGATCCCACAACCTACAGACTCACTCACTCACCCTCACTCACTCAACACTGAGCTGATCCCACATCCTACAGACTCACTCACTCACCCTCACTCACTCAACTCTGAGCTGATCCCACAACCTACAGACTCACTCACTCACCCTCACTCAACACTGATCTGATCCCAGAATCTACAGACTCACTCACTCACCCTCACTCACTCAACACTGAGCTGATCCCACAACCTACAGACTCACACACTCACCCTCACTCACTCAACACTGAGCTGATTCCACAACCTACAGACTCGCTCACGCACCCTCACTCACTCAACAATGAGCTGATCCTACAACCTACACTCACTCACTCACCCTCACTCACTCACTCAACACTGAGCTGATCCCACAACCTACAGACTCATTCACTCACCCTCACTCACTCAACACTGAGCTGATCCCAGAACCTGCAGACTCACTCACTCACACTCACTCACTCAACACTGAGCTGATCCCACAATCTACACACTCACTCACTCACTCACCCTCACTCACCCTCACTCACTCACTCAACACTGAGCTGATCCCACAACCTACAGACTCACTCACTCACCCTCACTCACTCAACACTGAGCTGATCCCACAACCTACAGACTCACTCACTCACCCTCACTCACTCACTCACTCACTCACTCACTCACTCACTCACTCACTCAATACTGAGCTGATCCCACAACCTATGGACTCACTCCCTCACCCTCACTCACTCAACACTGAGCTGATCCCACAACCTACAGACTCACTCACTCACCCTCACTCAACACTGATCTGATCCCAGAATCTACAGACTCAGTCACTCACCCTCACTCACTCAACACTGAGCTGATCCCACAACCTACAGACTCACTCACTCACCCTCACTCACTCACTCAACTCTGAGCTGATCCCACAACCTACAGACTCACTCACTCACCCTCACTCACTCAACACTGAGCTGATCCCACATCCTACAGACTCACTCACTCACCCTCACTCACTCAACACTGAGCTGATCCCACAACCTACAGACTCGCTCACTCACCCTCACTCACTCAACAATGAGCTGATCCTACAACCTACACTCACTCACTCACCCTCACTCACTCACTCAACACTGAGCTGATCCCACAACCTACAGACTCACTCACTCACACTCACTCACTCAACACTGAGCTGATCCCACAATCTACACACTCACTCACTCACTCACTCACCCTCACTCACCCTCACTCACTCACTCAACACTGAGCTGATCCCACAACCTACAGACTCACTCACTCACCCTCACTCACTCAACACTGAGCTGATCCCACAACCTACAGACTCACTCACTCACCCTCACTCACTCACTCAACTCTGAGCTGATCCCACAACCTACAGACTCACTCACTCACCCTCACTCACTCAACTCTGAGCTGATCCCACAACCTACAGACTCACTCACTCACCCTCACTCAACACTGATCTGATCCCAGAATCTACAGACTCACTCACTCACCCTCACTCACTCAACACTGAGCTGATCCCACAACCTACAGACTCACTCACTCACACTCACTCACTCAACACTGAGCTGATCCCACAACCTGCAGACTCACTCACTCACACTCACTCACTCAACACTGAGCTGATCCCACAATCTACACACTCACTCACTCACTCACTCACCCTCACTCACCCTCACTCACTCACTCAACACTGAGCTGATCCCACAACCTACAGACTCACTCACTCACCCTCACTCACTCAACACTGAGCTGATCCCACAACCTACAGACTCACTCACTCACCCTCACTCACTCACTCAATACTGAGCTGATCCCACTACCTATGGACTCACTCCCTCACCCTCACTCACTCAACACTGAGCTGATCCCACAACCTACAGACTCACTCAGTCACCCTCACTCACTCACTCAACTCTGAGCTGATCCCACAACCTACAGACTCACTCACTCACCCTCACTCACTCAACACTGAGCTGATCCCACATCCTACAGACTCACTCACTCACCCTCACTCACTCAACTCTGAGCTGATCCCACAACCTACAGACTCACTCACTCACCCTCACTCAACTCTGATCTGATCCCAGAATCTACAGACTCACTCACTCACCCTCACTCACTCAACACTGAGCTGATCCCACAACCTACAGACTCACTCACTCACCCTCACTCACTCACTCACTCACTCACTCACTCACTCACTCACTCACTCACTCACTCACTCACTCACTCACTCAACACTGAGCTGATTCCACAACCTACAGACTCACTCACTCACCCTCAGTCACTCAACAATGAGCTGATCCTACAACCTACAGACTCACTCACTCACCCTCACTCACTCCCTCAACACTGAGCTAATCCCACAACCTACAGACTCACTCACTCACTCACTCACTGACTCACTCACTCACTCAACACTGAGCTGATCCCACAACCTGCAGACTCACTCACTCACCCTCACTCACTCTCTCAATACTGAGCTGAATTCACAACCTACACACTCACTCACTCAGCCTCACTCCCTCAATACTGAGCTGATTCCACAACCTACAGACTCGCTCACTCACCCTCACTCACTCAGCACTGAGCTGATTCCACAACCTACAGACTCGCTCACTCACCCTCACTCACTCAACACTGAGCTGATCCTACAACCTACAGACTCACTCACTCACCCTCACTCACTCCCTCAATACTGAGCTGAATTCACAACCTACACACTCACTCACTCACCCTCACTCACTCAACACTGAGCTGATCCCACAACCTGCAGACTCACTCACTCACTCAGTCACTCAACACTGAGCTGATCCCAGAAGCTACAGACTCACTCACTCACTCCCTCAATACTGAGCTGAATTCACAACCTACACACTCACTAACTCAACCTCACTCACTCAACACTGAGCTGATCCCACAACCTACACCCTCACTCACTCACTCACTCACTCACTCACTCACTCACTCACTCACTCACTCACTCACTCACTCACTCACTCAACACTGAGTTGATCCCACAACCTACAGACTCACTCACTCACCCTCACTCACTCAACACTGAGCTGATCCCACAACCTGCAGACTCACTCACTTACTCACACTCACTCACTCAACACTGAGCTGATCCCACAAACTACACACTCACTCACTCACCCTCACTCACTCAACACTGAGCTGACCCCACAACCTAGAGACACACTCACTCACCCTCACTCTCTGACTCAACACTGAGCTGATCCCACAACCTACAGACTCACTCACTCACTCACCCTCAATCACTCAACACTGAGCTGATCCCACAACCTACAGACTCACTCACTCACCCTCACTCACTCACTCAACACTGAGCTGATCCCACAACCTACAGTCTCACTCACTCACCCTCTCTCACTCACTCACTCACTCACACACTCAACTCTGAGCTGATCCCACAACCTACAGACACACTCACTCACTCACTCACTCAACACTGAGCTAATCCCACAACCTACAGACTCACTCACTCACCCTCACTCACTCCCTCAACACTGAGCTAATCCCACAACCTGCAGACTCACTCACTCACCCTCACTCACTCCCTCAATACTGAGCTGAATTCACAACCTACAGACTCACTCACTCACCCTCACTCACTCAACACTGAGCTGATCCCACAACCTATACACTCACTCACTCACCCTCACTCACTCACTCACTCACTCACTCACTCACTCACTCACTCAGTCACTCAACACTGAGCTGATCCCACAACCTACAGACTCACTCACTCACTCACCCTCACTCACTCCCTCAACACTGAGCTAATCCCACAACCTGCAGACTCACTCACTCACCCTCACTCACTCAATACTGAGCTGAATTCACAACCTACAAACTCTCTCACTCACCCTCACTCACTCAACACTGAGCTGATCCCACAACCTGCAGACTCACTCACTCACTCACTCACTCCCTCAATACTGAGCTGAATTCACAACCTACACACTCACTCACTCACCCTCACTCACTCAATACTGAGCTGATCCCACAACCTAAAGACTCACTCATACACCCTCACTCACTCAACACTGAGCAGATCCCACAAGCTACAGACTCACTCACTCACCCTCACTCACTCTCTCAATACTGAGCTAATCCCACAACCTACAGACTCACTCACTCACCCTCTCTCACTCACTCACTCACTCACTCACTCACTCACTCACTCACTCACTCACTCACTCACTCACTCAACACTGAGCTGATCCCACAACCTACAGACTCACTCACTCACCCTCCCTCACTCACTCAATACTGAGCTGATCCCACAACCTATGGACTCACTCCCTCACCCTCACTCACTCAACACTGAGCTGATCCCACAACCTACAGACTCACTCACTCACCCTCACTCACTCAACTCTGAGCTGATCCCACAACCTACAGACTCACTCACTCACCCTCACTCACTCAACACTGAGCTGATCCCACATCCTACAGACTCACTCACTCACCCTCACTCACTCAACTCTGAGCTGATCCCACAACCTACAGACTCACTCACTCACCCTCACTCAACACTGATCTGATCCCAGAATCTACAGACTCACTCACTCACCCTCACTCACTCAACACTGAGCTGATCCCACAACCTACAGACTCACACACTCACTCACTCACTCACTCAACACTGAGCTGATTCCACAACCTACAGACTCGCTCACTCACCCTCACTCACTCAACAATGAGCTGATCCTACAACCTACACTCACTCACTCACCCTCACTCACTCACTCAACACTGAGCTGATCCCACAACCTACAGACTCATTCACTCACCCTCACTCACTCAACACTGAGCTGATCCCACAACCTGCAGACTCACTCACTCACACTCACTCACTCAACACTGAGCTGATCCCACAATCTACACACTCACTCACTCACTCACCCTCACTCACCCTCACTCACTCACTCAACACTGAGCTGATCCCACAACCTACAGACTCACTCACTCACCCTCACTCACTCAACACTGAGCTGATCCCACAACCTACAGACTCACTCACTCACCCTCACTCACTCACTCACTCACTCAATACTGAGCTGATCCCACAACCTATGGACTCACTCCCTCACCCTCACTCACTCAACACTGAGCTGATCCCACAACCTACAGACTCACTCACTCACCCTCACTCAACACTGATCTGATCCCAGAATCTACAGACTCACTCACTCACCCTCACTCACTCAACACTGAGCTGATCCCACAACCTACAGACTCACTCACTCACCCTCACTCACTCAACACTGAGCTGATCCCACATCCTACAGACTCACTCACTCACCCTCACTCACTCAACACTGAGCTGATCCCACAACCTACAGACTCGCTCACTCACCCTCACTCACTCAACAATGAGCTGATCCTACAACCTACACTCACTCACTCACCCTCACTCACTCACTCAACACTGAGCTGATCCCACAACCTACAGACTCACTCACTCACACTCACTCACTCAACACTGAGCTGATCCCACAATCTACACACTCACTCACTCACTCACCCTCACTCACCCTCACTCACTCACTCAACACTGAGCTGATCCCACAACCTACAGACTCACTCACTCACCCTCACTCACTCAACACTGAGCCGATCCCACAACCTACAGACTCACTCACTCACCCTCACTCACTCACTCAATACTGAGCTGATCCCACAACCTATGGACTCACTCCCTCACCCTCACTCACTCAACACTGAGCTGATCCCACAACCTACAGACTCACTCACTCACCCTCACTCACTCACTCAACTCTGAGCTGATCCCACAACCTACAGACTCACTCACTCACCCTCACTCACTCAACACTGAGCTGATCCCACAACCTACAGACACTCACTCACCCTCACTCACTCAACACTGAGCTGATCCCACAACCTGCAGACTCACTCACTCACACTCACTCACTCAACACTGAGCTGATCCCACAATCTACACACTCACTCACTCACTCACTCACTCACCCTCACTCACCCTCACTCACCCTCACTCACCCTCACTCACTCACTCAACACTGAGCTGATCCCACAACCTACACACTCACACACTCACCCTCACTTACTCAACACTGAGCTGATCCCACAACCTACAGACTCACTCACTCACCCTCACTCACTCAACACTGATCTGATCCCAGAATCTACAGACTCACTCACTCACCCTCACTCACTCAACACTGAGCTGATCCCACAACCTACAGACTCACTCACTCACCCTCACTCACTCAACACTGAGCTGATCCCACAACCTACAGACTCACTCACTCACCCTCACTCACTCAACACTGAGCTGATCCCACAACCTGCAGACTCACTCACTCACACTCACTCACTCAACACTGAGCTGATCCCACAATCTACACACTCACTCACTCACTCACTCACTCACCCTCACTCACCCTCACTCACTCACTCAACACTGAGCTGATCCCACAACCTACAGACTCACTCACTCACCCTCACTCACTCAACACTGAGCTGATCCCACAACCTACAGACTCACTCACTCACCCTCACTCACTCACTCAATACTGAGCTGATCCCACAACCTATGGACTCACTCCCTCACCCTCACTCACTCAACACTGAGCTGATCCCACAACCTACAGACTCACTCACTCACCCTCACTCACTCAACACTGAGCTGATCCCACAACCTACAGACTCACTCACTCACCCTCACTCAACACTGATCTGATCCCAGAATCTACAGACTCACTCACTCACCCTCACTCACTCAACACTGAGCTGATCCCACAACCTACAGACTCACTCACTCACCCTCACTCACTCACTCAACTCTGAGCTGATCCCACAACCTACAGACTCACTCACTCACCCTCACTCACTCAACACTGAGCTGATCCCACATCCTACAGACTCACTCACTCACCCTCACTCACTCAACACTGAGCTGATCCCACAACCTACAGACTCGCTCACTCACCCTCACTCACTCAACAATGAGCTGATCCTACAACCTACACTCACTCACTCACCCTCACTCACTCACTCAACACTGAGCTGATCCCACAACCTACAGACTCACTCACTCACACTCACTCACTCAACACTGAGCTGATCCCACAATCTACACACTCACTCACTCACTCACCCTCACTCACCCTCACTCACTCACTCAACACTGAGCTGATCCCACAACCTACAGACTCACTCACTCACCCTCACTCACTCAACACTGAGCTGATCCCACAACCTACAGACTCACTCACTCACCCTCACTCACTCACTCAATACTGAGCTGATCCCACAACCGACAGACTCACTCCCTCACCCTCACTCACTCAACACTGAGCTGATCCCACAACCTACAGACTCACTCACTCACCCTCACTCACTCACTCAACTCTGAGCTGATCCCACAACCTACAGACTCACTCACTCACCCTCACTCACTCAACTCTGAGCTGATCCCACAACCTACAGACTCACTCACTCACCCTCACTCAACACTGATCTGATCCCAGAATCTACAGACTCACTCACTCACCCTCACTCACTCAACACTGAGCTGATCCTACAACCTACACAGTCACTCACTCACCCTCACTCACTCAACACTGAGCTGATCCCACATCCTACAGACTCACTCACTCACCCTCACTCACTCAACTCTGAGCTGATCCCACAACCTACAGACTCACTCACTCACCCTCACTCAACTCTGATCTGATCCCAGAATCTACAGACTCACTCACTCACCCTCACTCACTCAACACTGAGCTGATCCCACAACCTACAGACTCACTCACTCACCCTCACTCACTCACTCACTCACTCACTCACTCACTCACTCACTCACTCACTCACTCACTCACTCACTCACTCAACACTGAGCTGATTCCACAACCTACAGACTCACTCACTCACCCTCAGTCACTCAACAATGAGCTGATCCTACAACCTACAGACTCACTCACTCACCCTCACTCACTCCCTCAACACTGAGCTAATCCCACAACCTACAGACTCACTCACTCACTCACTCACTGACTCACTCACTCACTCAACACTGAGCTGATCCCACAACCTGCAGACTCACTCACTCACCCTCACTCACTCTCTCAATACTGAGCTGAATTCACAACCTACACACTCACTCACTCAGCCTCACTCCCTCAATACTGAGCTGATTCCACAACCTACAGACTCGCTCACTCACCCTCACTCACTCAGCACTGAGCTGATTCCACAACCTACAGACTCGCTCACTCACCCTCACTCACTCAACACTGAGCTGATCCTACAACCTACAGACTCACTCACTCACCCTCACTCACTCCCTCAATACTGAGCTGAATTCACAACCTACACACTCACTCACTCACCCTCACTCACTCAACACTGAGCTGATCCCACAACCTGCAGACTCACTCACTCACTCAGTCACTCAACACTGAGCTGATCCCAGAAGCTACAGACTCACTCACTCACTCCCTCAATACTGAGCTGAATTCACAACCTACACACTCACTAACTCAACCTCACTCACTCAACACTGAGCTGATCCCACAACCTACACCCTCACTCACTCACTCACTCACTCACTCACTCACTCACTCACTCACTCACTCACTCACTCACTCACTCACTCAACACTGAGTTGATCCCACAACCTACAGACTCACTCACTCACCCTCACTCACTCAACACTGAGCTGATCCCACAACCTGCAGACTCACTCACTTACTCACACTCACTCACTCAACACTGAGCTGATCCCACAAACTACACACTCACTCACTCACCCTCACTCACTCAACACTGAGCTGACCCCACAACCTAGAGACACACTCACTCACCCTCACTCTCTGACTCAACACTGAGCTGATCCCACAACCTACAGACTCACTCACTCACTCACCCTCAATCACTCAACACTGAGCTGATCCCACAACCTACAGACTCACTCACTCACCCTCACTCACTCACTCAACACTGAGCTGATCCCACAACCTACAGTCTCACTCACTCACCCTCTCTCACTCACTCACTCACTCACACACTCAACTCTGAGCTGATCCCACAACCTACAGACACACTCACTCACTCACTCACTCAACACTGAGCTAATCCCACAACCTACAGACTCACTCACTCACCCTCACTCACTCCCTCAACACTGAGCTAATCCCACAACCTGCAGACTCACTCACTCACCCTCACTCACTCCCTCAATACTGAGCTGAATTCACAACCTACAGACTCACTCACTCACCCTCACTCACTCAACACTGAGCTGATCCCACAACCTATACACTCACTCACTCACCCTCACTCACTCACTCACTCACTCACTCACTCACTCACTCACTCAGTCACTCAACACTGAGCTGATCCCACAACCTACAGACTCACTCACTCACTCACCCTCACTCACTCCCTCAACACTGAGCTAATCCCACAACCTGCAGACTCACTCACTCACCCTCACTCACTCAATACTGAGCTGAATTCACAACCTACAAACTCTCTCACTCACCCTCACTCACTCAACACTGAGCTGATCCCACAACCTGCAGACTCACTCACTCACTCACTCACTCCCTCAATACTGAGCTGAATTCACAACCTACACACTCACTCACTCACCCTCACTCACTCAATACTGAGCTGATCCCACAACCTAAAGACTCACTCATACACCCTCACTCACTCAACACTGAGCAGATCCCACAAGCTACAGACTCACTCACTCACCCTCACTCACTCTCTCAATACTGAGCTAATCCCACAACCTACAGACTCACTCACTCACCCTCTCTCACTCACTCACTCACTCACTCACTCACTCACTCACTCACTCACTCACTCACTCACTCACTCAACACTGAGCTGATCCCACAACCTACAGACTCACTCACTCACCCTCCCTCACTCACTCAATACTGAGCTGATCCCACAACCTATGGACTCACTCCCTCACCCTCACTCACTCAACACTGAGCTGATCCCACAACCTACAGACTCACTCACTCACCCTCACTCACTCAACTCTGAGCTGATCCCACAACCTACAGACTCACTCACTCACCCTCACTCACTCAACACTGAGCTGATCCCACATCCTACAGACTCACTCACTCACCCTCACTCACTCAACTCTGAGCTGATCCCACAACCTACAGACTCACTCACTCACCCTCACTCAACACTGATCTGATCCCAGAATCTACAGACTCACTCACTCACCCTCACTCACTCAACACTGAGCTGATCCCACAACCTACAGACTCACACACTCACTCACTCACTCACTCAACACTGAGCTGATTCCACAACCTACAGACTCGCTCACTCACCCTCACTCACTCAACAATGAGCTGATCCTACAACCTACACTCACTCACTCACCCTCACTCACTCACTCAACACTGAGCTGATCCCACAACCTACAGACTCATTCACTCACCCTCACTCACTCAACACTGAGCTGATCCCACAACCTGCAGACTCACTCACTCACACTCACTCACTCAACACTGAGCTGATCCCACAATCTACACACTCACTCACTCACTCACCCTCACTCACCCTCACTCACTCACTCAACACTGAGCTGATCCCACAACCTACAGACTCACTCACTCACCCTCACTCACTCAACACTGAGCTGATCCCACAACCTACAGACTCACTCACTCACCCTCACTCACTCACTCACTCACTCAATACTGAGCTGATCCCACAACCTATGGACTCACTCCCTCACCCTCACTCACTCAACACTGAGCTGATCCCACAACCTACAGACTCACTCACTCACCCTCACTCAACACTGATCTGATCCCAGAATCTACAGACTCACTCACTCACCCTCACTCACTCAACACTGAGCTGATCCCACAACCTACAGACTCACTCACTCACCCTCACTCACTCAACACTGAGCTGATCCCACATCCTACAGACTCACTCACTCACCCTCACTCACTCAACACTGAGCTGATCCCACAACCTACAGACTCGCTCACTCACCCTCACTCACTCAACAATGAGCTGATCCTACAACCTACACTCACTCACTCACCCTCACTCACTCACTCAACACTGAGCTGATCCCACAACCTACAGACTCACTCACTCACACTCACTCACTCAACACTGAGCTGATCCCACAATCTACACACTCACTCACTCACTCACCCTCACTCACCCTCACTCACTCACTCAACACTGAGCTGATCCCACAACCTACAGACTCACTCACTCACCCTCACTCACTCAACACTGAGCCGATCCCACAACCTACAGACTCACTCACTCACCCTCACTCACTCACTCAATACTGAGCTGATCCCACAACCTATGGACTCACTCCCTCACCCTCACTCACTCAACACTGAGCTGATCCCACAACCTACAGACTCACTCACTCACCCTCACTCACTCACTCAACTCTGAGCTGATCCCACAACCTACAGACTCACTCACTCACCCTCACTCACTCAACACTGAGCTGATCCCACAACCTACAGACACTCACTCACCCTCACTCACTCAACACTGAGCTGATCCCACAACCTGCAGACTCACTCACTCACACTCACTCACTCAACACTGAGCTGATCCCACAATCTACACACTCACTCACTCACTCACTCACTCACCCTCACTCACCCTCACTCACCCTCACTCACCCTCACTCACTCACTCAACACTGAGCTGATCCCACAACCTACACACTCACACACTCACCCTCACTTACTCAACACTGAGCTGATCCCACAACCTACAGACTCACTCACTCACCCTCACTCACTCAACACTGATCTGATCCCAGAATCTACAGACTCACTCACTCACCCTCACTCACTCAACACTGAGCTGATCCCACAACCTACAGACTCACTCACTCACCCTCACTCACTCAACACTGAGCTGATCCCACAACCTACAGACTCACTCACTCACCCTCACTCACTCAACACTGAGCTGATCCCACAACCTGCAGACTCACTCACTCACACTCACTCACTCAACACTGAGCTGATCCCACAATCTACACACTCACTCACTCACTCACTCACTCACCCTCACTCACCCTCACTCACTCACTCAACACTGAGCTGATCCCACAACCTACAGACTCACTCACTCACCCTCACTCACTCAACACTGAGCTGATCCCACAACCTACAGACTCACTCACTCACCCTCACTCACTCACTCAATACTGAGCTGATCCCACAACCTATGGACTCACTCCCTCACCCTCACTCACTCAACACTGAGCTGATCCCACAACCTACAGACTCACTCACTCACCCTCACTCACTCAACACTGAGCTGATCCCACAACCTACAGACTCACTCACTCACCCTCACTCAACACTGATCTGATCCCAGAATCTACAGACTCACTCACTCACCCTCACTCACTCAACACTGAGCTGATCCCACAACCTACAGACTCACTCACTCACCCTCACTCACTCACTCAACTCTGAGCTGATCCCACAACCTACAGACTCACTCACTCACCCTCACTCACTCAACACTGAGCTGATCCCACATCCTACAGACTCACTCACTCACCCTCACTCACTCAACACTGAGCTGATCCCACAACCTACAGACTCGCTCACTCACCCTCACTCACTCAACAATGAGCTGATCCTACAACCTACACTCACTCACTCACCCTCACTCACTCACTCAACACTGAGCTGATCCCACAACCTACAGACTCACTCACTCACACTCACTCACTCAACACTGAGCTGATCCCACAATCTACACACTCACTCACTCACTCACCCTCACTCACCCTCACTCACTCACTCAACACTGAGCTGATCCCACAACCTACAGACTCACTCACTCACCCTCACTCACTCAACACTGAGCTGATCCCACAACCTACAGACTCACTCACTCACCCTCACTCACTCACTCAATACTGAGCTGATCCCACAACCGACAGACTCACTCCCTCACCCTCACTCACTCAACACTGAGCTGATCCCACAACCTACAGACTCACTCACTCACCCTCACTCACTCACTCAACTCTGAGCTGATCCCACAACCTACAGACTCACTCACTCACCCTCACTCACTCAACTCTGAGCTGATCCCACAACCTACAGACTCACTCACTCACCCTCACTCAACACTGATCTGATCCCAGAATCTACAGACTCACTCACTCACCCTCACTCACTCAACACTGAGCTGATCCCACAACCTACAGACTCACTCACTCACCCTCACTCACTCAACACTGAGCTGATCCCACAACCTGCAGACTCACTCACTCACACTCACTCACTCAACACTGAGCTGATCCCACAATCTACACACTCACTCACTCACTCACTCACCCTCACTCACTCACTCAACACTGAGCTGATCCCACAACCTACAGACTCACTCACTCACCCTCAGTCACTCAACAATGAGCTGATCCTACAACCTACACTCACTCACTCACCCTCACTCACTCACTCAACACTGAGCTGATCCCACAACCTACAGACTCATTCACTCACCCTCACTCACTCAACACTGAGCTGATCCCACAACCTGCAGACTCACTCACTCACACTCACTCACTCAACACTGAGCTGATCCCACAATCTACACACTCACTCACTCACCCTCACTCACCCTCACTCACTCACTCAACACTGAGCTGATCCCACAACCTACAGACTCACTCACTCACCCTCACTCACTCACTCACTCACTCAATACTGAGCTGATCCCACAACCTATGGACTCACTCCCTCACCCTCACTCACTCAACACTGAGCTGATCCCACAACCTACAGACTCACTCACTCACCCTCACTCAACACTGATCTGATCCCAGAATCTACAGACTCACTCACTCACCCTCACTCACTCAACACTGAGCTGATCCCACAACCTACAAACTCACTCACTCACCCTCACTCACTCACTCAACTCTGAGCTGATCCCACAACCTACAGACTCACTCACTCACCCTCACTCACTCAACACTGAGCTGATCCCACATCCTACAGACTCACTCACTCACCCTCACTCACTCAACACTGAGCTGATCCCACAACCTACAGACTCGCTCACTCACCCTCACTCACTCAACAATGAGCTGATCCTACAACCTACACTCACTCACTCACCCTCACTCACTCACTCACTCAACACTGAGCTGATCCCACAACCTACAGACTCACTCACTCACACTCACTCACTCAACACTGAGCTGATCCCACAATCTACACACTCACTCACTCACTCACCCTCACTCACCCTCACTCACTCACTCAACACTGAGCTGATCCCACAACCTACAGACTCACTCACTCACCCTCACTCACTCAACACTGAGCTGATCCCACAACCTACAGACTCACTCACTCACCCTCACTCACTCACTCAATACTGAGCTGATCCCACAACCTATGGACTCACTCCCTCACCCTCACTCACTCAACTCTGAGCTGATCCCACAACCTACAGACTCACTCACTCACCCTCACTCACTCAACTCTGAGCTGATCCCACAACCTACAGACTCACTCACTCACCCTCACTCAACACTGATCTGATCCCAGAATCTACAGACTCACTCACTCACCCTCACTCACTCAACACTGAGCTGATCCCACAACCTACAGACTCACTCACTCACCCTCACTCACTCAACACTGAGCTGATCCCACAACCTGCAGACTCACTCACTCACACTCACTCACTCAACACTGAGCTGATCCCACAATCTACACACTCACTCACTCACTCACTCACTCACCCTCACTCACCCTCACTCACTCACTCAACACTGAGCTGATCCCACAACCTACAGACTCACTCACTCACCCTCACTCACTCAACACTGAGCTGATCCCACAACCTACAGACTCACTCACTCACCCTCACTCACTCACTCACTCAATACTGAGCTGATCCCACAACCTATGGACTCACTCCCTCACCCTCACTCACTCAACACTGAGCTGATCCCACAACCTACAGACTCACTCACTCACCCTCACTCACTCACTCAACTCTGAGCTGATCCCACAACCTACAGACTCACTCACTCACCCTCACTCACTCAACACTGAGCTGATCCCACATCCTACAGACTCACTCACTCACCCTCACTCACTCAACTCTGAGCTGATCCCACAACCTACAGACTCACTCACTCACCCTCACTCAACTCTGATCTGATCCCAGAATCTACAGACTCACTCACTCACCCTCACTCACTCAACACTGAGCTGATCCCACAACCTACAGACTCACTCACTCACCCTCACTCACTCACTCACTCACTCACTCACTCACTCACTCACTCAACACTGAGCTGATTCCACAACCTACAGACTCACTCACTCACCCTCAGTCACTCAACAATGAGCTGATCCTACAACCTACACTCACTCACTCACCCTCACTCACTCAACACTGAGCTGATCCCACAATCTACACACTCACTCACTCACTCACTCACCCTCACTCACCCTCACTCACTCACTCAACACTGAGCTGATCCCACAACCTACAGACTCACTCACTCACTCACCTTCACTCAACACTGAGCTGATCCCAGAACCTACAGACACACTCACTCACCCTCACTCAACACTGAGCAGTTCCCAAAAGCTACAGACTCACTCACTCACCCTCAGTCACTCAACACTGAGCTGATCCCACAACCTGGAGACACACTCCCTCACTCACTCACTCAACACTGAGCTGATGCCACAACCTACAGACTCCCTCACTCACCCTCAATCACTCAACACTGAGCTATTCCCACAACCTACAGACTCTCTCACTCATCCTCACTCACTCACCCTCACTCACTCACTCACTCACTCACTCACTCACTCACTCACTCACTCACTCACTCACTCACTCAACACTTAGCTGATCCCACAACCTACAGACTCACTCACTCACTCTCACTCACTCTCAAGGACTTGACAGCTCAGGTTGTCATTTGTTGTTTATTATTTACGCACTTTACCTTATTTTCCACATTTACAGTATTTGTCAGTCTTCAAGTTCAAGTTATTGTTATCTAACTGTGCATAGATACAACCAAACAAATCAATGTTCCTCTGGGTCACAGTGCACATATATCTCACACAGCACAGAAACCAAAATACAACCACAAATAAGTGAAGCTAATATAATTTATCATGCACAAGTGTGCAGCACAGGTGAGAAGTAAACAGCTCTAAATAAACAACTAAATGGATTAGAGGCATTCTCATTTTTTCATGAATCAGGCAGGTTTTGAGTTACTGTAGCTCTGAATCGGTCCATGAGGGGCAGAATTTTGTCTACGGCTAGTCTTGCTGGACACAACAATCCTTCTGCAGTGTGATTCACGGCTGGTATTCAGACTCATCGAGCTCTGCAGCAGAAAACCTGGCCCTTCAGATCATCTCGTCCAATAACCTGACTCCTCCCATCTTCCTGCACTGGACCACAGCCCTTTGTCCATGTACCCATTCAAATTTCCCAGAAATGTTGCAATTGAACCCACATTGCACTCGCAGCTCGTTCCACACTCTCACCACCCTCCGAGTGAAGAAGTTTCCCCGTATGTTCCACTTAAAATTAACTTGACAGAGGTTGTTGGACAAGGTGTGAGGGGGATTGATGAAGGAAGAGCTGTGCATGCTGTGTACATGACATTTGACAAGGTCCCCAACTATCGATATAGAACGTAGAGAATCACAGCATTGTCCAGGCCCTTCTGCCCATGTCGCTGTGCTTTCCTGACTAAGCAGGTGGTATTGAGGGACCAGGTGAGATTATCTTTTATGTGCACTCCCAGAAATGTCGAGCTCCTAGCTCTCCCCACGGAGGAGCCATTTGAGTGCAGTGAGAAGTGGTCACCCTGCACCGTCCTAAAGTCCATAATCATCTCTGTGGTCTTCTCCATGTTGAGACTCAAAATGTTATGTTCACACTGTTCCACTTTCTCTCCATGCACCATCTCATCGTCGCATCATCAGTGAACTTGATGATTCAGTTTGAACTGGTCCTAACAGTGACAAATCATACCATTGCTTGCAAACAGCTCACCTCTCACATTCCCTCTGTACTTCCCTCCAATCATCCTAAAGTTCTGCCCTGGGAAAAATCTGGCCATCCACTCAATCTTTGCTTCTTTTTATCTTGTACACCTTTATCAAGTCATTTCTCATCCTTCTTCGCTCCTAAGATTTCTCTCAATCTCCTGTGGGGTCAAAGTAAAACCTCTGGGACATTGAGGAAAACAGAGTAATACTTTTGCCATGGGAGCTCAATTCACGGCACTGGAATTCTGCTGTTACACCAGCCCACTGAAATTCCAAACCTGTGATCTCTAAAAGGAATGGAATGCCTTACTGGACTTGATTGAAATTCACTTCAATAACTAACCAGCAGCAGAAGCTGACATTCATGACTTGGAACTGGGTGACAAACAGAGTGAACACACTGAAGTGCTCATTGCAAACAGAGACACAGTCGCCTCTTTAGTAATCTGGAACAACGCTTACAACATTTTAGCAAAGTGGTTTAAAGCTAATTTCACATTATTGTGCAGAGACACTGATGGCAGCTTTTTCTCCAGAACCTCTGCAATGCCAGAGGTATTATTGGTAACTGAGGCTTACTACAGACCAACTCAAACAGCGTAATTAATTTACATGGATATCGTTGCCACAACTAGTTACTTATCAGAGGACCAAGATCAGAGATGTCACTCTGCAAATTGAGTAACGGCCCAGGCCTCTCGGCGTTCCATTCATGTGACAAACGAAGCAGGGGGGGAGCAGGCAGCTGTTTTGCGGGTGATCGACACTGGAAATTGGCCCAATAAATTGCACACAGTAAAACCAATGTCTTCTTCATTAAAATGCAGTGAATCTCTATTGCTTTTCATTAGCGGCAGGCTTGCAAGACAAAATACTTAATCGGCGGTGTGTTTACTGAAAACTGACCTGGGCAACAACAGAGACAAAGAGCTTAAAAGAGATTCTTATTTATTAAGGAGAGGTGACAGCTACTGAATAAGTGAGCTTTTTCTCTTTTTTACCAGGACTCTCTGCGGAGTTTTAAAAAGAGACAGGAATGTATTGTTAACCCTTTGAATGCTGCCTGCATGACTCCACAATGAACTGTTCCCTCAACTATTGGACTCACTTTCAAAGTCTTCATCTCATGTTCTTCATACTTATCCCTTATTTATTTATTTTGATTATTTTGTTTAATTTTTGTATTTGCACAGTTTGTTGTCTTTTGTACATTAGTTGTTTGTCCATTGTGGTATGTGATCTTTCATATGCTCATTGCGAATTCACACCAGAAAATGAATCTCAAGGTTGGATGCGGTGGTTAATAATAAATTCACTTTGAACATTAAAACACCAAGCACACATGTACACCCTGTCTGAATGCCTTTCTGCCCCCATTCCCCACACCCCACTCTCCTTTCGAGACTAAAGGATGCCAACAACAGTAACATTGTACTGTCTTACATAAACCCATCGATCGTCCAGCTTTGCCACTCGGTGACTTGTGCTGACACCGTTTGTGACTCTGGGTGCTGCATCGTTGCTGTATTTGGTGTGTGTAACTTCATGTATTACGTTTTGCACCTCGGCCCCAGAGGAACTATGTTCTGTTTAGCTGTATACACGTGCATGGCTGAGTCACAATAAACTTGAACTGGAACTTGATAATACTGTTTACATTACAGAATCAGGAGCAGGCTTAATATCACTGCCATACGTTATGAACTTAGCAGCAGCAGTACAATGCGATACATGATAATACAGAAAAAATTGAATCACAGTATCTATCTATATATATATATATATATATACACACATACATACACACTAAATAGTTCAATTAAATAAATAGTGTCAAAACAGAAATAAAAAAGTAGTGAGGTAGTGTTCATGGGTGTAAATACACGGTGGTATTGATGTATTTATGCACATTTTGTTCCATATCTGTACTTCAACCTCTAACTTTATTGTTTATAGTTGACTAATGTTGTTTTTGTTGCACGTCACACTCTGACCACAGCAAATTCCTAATACATGTAAGTGTATATGGTGAATGACGTCGACTGTTTATTCGCCTCCACAGACGCTGCCTGACCAGCTGAGCAGTTTGTGAGAGTCGTTCTGGATTTCCAGCATCTGCACAATCTCTTCTTTTTAGATTCTTTTCTTACCAATTCCCTTCCAACAACGATTCTACTCTCAAAGAACCTTGATGTAAAATGTTTAGTCTCATGCTCATTCTGATAATATTATGTTAATTACATGATAACATTATGTTAATTACCTATTGACATTAATTTCCCAACCCAAGAGGGGGTCCAAATTTATAAGACGACAGGAATAGGAATTGCCCTAAAGACTTCGCCGCCATAAAAAAAATCTTAGCTGGTCAGATCTCAGATTCAACTCTGGATTTCTAACCAGTGCTTACAAATTTGAAACAGTGTGAAGTCTAAAAGCAGCCTCAGTCTAGAATATACTGTACAAGTGACCGGATGAAGGAGCTGTGGCCAAGTTTGCTGTCATTAATGAGCACCACAGCAGTGTAACAGTTAGCGTGACGCTATCACAGCTCAAGGCATCGGAGTTCACAGTTAAAATCTGGCGTCCTCTGTAACAAAGTTTGTATGTTTTTTTCCCGTGTGCACGTGGGTTTCCTCCAGTCCAAAGACATTCCATTAATTGTCTTTTATAAATTGTTCTGTGATTGGGCCAGGGTTAAATCAATGGGTTGCTGGGTGGTGAGACTTGAAGGATGGAAACACCTGTTTCGTGATGTATCACTAAATTAAAAAAATAAATAAAATTAACTTTATAGGAAGTACAGTCGACGTTTTGGGCCGAGAACATCGACTATACTTTTCCCTATAGATGCTGCCTGGCCTGCTGCGTTCCATCAGCATTTTGTGTGTGTTGCTTGAACTTCCAGCTTCTGTGGATTTCCTCGTGGTTGCGTAAAATTAACTTTATTCTGCGTTGTTAGTTTTACCTTATTTTAGCTCAGTGCTCTGTGTAATGACCCAATCTGTCTGAACAGTACACAAGACAAGTTTTTCACTGTACCCTGGTACATGCAACAATAATAAAGCAACTCCATTTCAAATGTAGTTCTGTAATCTGTGCTGTTGGTCTGTAAACACACTCCACGTCAGATGTGGTCTTGCTGATCAACAACTGTTCCCACATACATCTCCCCCTTCCTGCTTAACACTGCTGTCATTTGCCCTGCTCCAGGTTAATACGCTCCTTCAATGTCTATACATTTTCTTATCTGGAGCTACCTTAAAAGGTAGTGTTTATCATCACTGATCATCCAGTGAAAGGCATAGACAGAGTGGGCATGGAGAAGATTTTTGCATTATTATTTTTGTTTATTTGCAGATAAAGAGCAGGACAGCCCCTTCCAGCCCTTTGAGCCTCATCTCCCACCAACCCACCGGTTTAACCCTAGCCCATTTATAGTGATCAATTCACCTACTAACTGGTATGATTTTGGACTGTGGGAGGAAACCAGAGCACTCGGAGGAAACCCACATGTTCCCAGGGAGGACATACAGCTCCTTACTGATGATATCAGATCTGAAAACTGAATTCTGACACTCTGAACTGTAATAGTGTCATGCTAACTGCTACACTACAGTGTCACCAGCCACCAGAGAATGTTCCCTATAGTGGGGGCGTGTAGCAACAGAGGGATGTCCAGCTCCGGATTTTTCCTCAACATTTACTCCCAAAACCTTCCCCATGAGTGGGTATAGCTGCAACGGTTTGAGATCCATTTTCCTTCTCCCAGATGAGCTGCCAATGGTGGCTGACAAGCCCCATCTGCCCGAAGCAACTGGTTTGAAGGCACCAGAAACCCTTCTTTGCCCCTTTTACTGTCAGTAGAAACAGTTCTGGCCGGCCTTAGTAGCTAAGCCTGCATTAAGGTGGGCACTGGGAGCAGACCTCAATGCAAGACACAGACAGTGAAGTACTGGGAAATGGACTGGACTAGAGCTGGGACAGGAACACAGACTTGGGCTAGGAAAGCAGAACCAGGACATGGAACTGGGAACTATGAACCTGGGCTTGGACTCCGAGCCAGAGACTGGACAAGGACCCAGAACCTGGGTCTTGACCTGGGCTCGGTCTCCAGAACCAGGCGAAGACATGACGCGGTCTTGGGAGACTGGAACCTCAGAGCCTCGGACGAGGACTGGAATCTCAGAGCCTCGGACGAGGACTGGAACCTCAGAGCCTCGGACGAGGACTGGAACCTCAGAGCCTCGGACGAGGACTGGAACCTCAGAGCCTCGGACGAGGACTGGAACCTCAGAGCCTCGGACGAGGACTGGACGCTCAGAGCCTCGGACGAGGACTGGACGCTCAGAGCCTCGGACGAGGACTGGACGCTCAGAGCCTCGGACGAGGACTGGACGCTCAGAGCCTCGGACGAGGACTGGAACCTCAGAGCCTCGGACGAGGACTGGAACCTCAGAGCCTCGGACGAGGACTGGAACCTCAGAGCCTCGGACGAGGACTGGACGCTCAGAGCCTCGGACGAGGACTGGACGCTCAGAGCCTCGGACGAGGACTGGAACCTCAGAGCCTTGGACGAGGACTGGAACCTCAGAGCCTCGGACGAGGACTGGACGCTCAGAGCCTCGGACGAGGACTGGAACCTCAGAGCCTCGGACGAGGACTGGACGCTCAGAGCCTCGGACGAGGACTGGAACCTCAGAGCCTCGGACGAGGACTGGACGCTCAGAGCCTCGGACGAGGACTGGAACCTCAGAGCCTCGGACGAGGACTGGACGCTCAGAGCCTCGGACGAGGACTGGACGCTCAGAGCCTCGGACGAGGACTGGAACCTCAGAGCCTCGGACGAGGACTGGACGCTCAGAGCCTCGGACGAGGACTGGAACCTCAGAGCCTCGGACGAGGACTGGACGCTCAGAGCCTCGGACGAGGACTGGACGCTCAGAGCCTCGGACGAGGACTGGAACCTCAGAGCCTCGGACGAGGACTGGAACCTCAGAGCCTCGGACGAGGACTGGAACCTCAGAGCCTCGGACGAGGACTGGAACCTCAGAGCCTCGGACGAGGACTGGAACCTCAGAGCCTCGGACGAGGACTGGAACCTCAGAGCCTCGGACGAGGACTGGAACCTCAGAGCCTCGGACGAGGACTGGAACCTCAGAGCCTCGGACGAGGACTGGAACCTCAGAGCCTCGGACGAGGACTGGAACCTCAGAGCCTCGGACGAGGACTGGACGCTCAGAGCCTCGGACGAGGACTGGAACCTCAGAGCCTCGGACGAGGACTGGAACCTCAGAGCCTCGGACGAGGACTGGAACCTCAGAGCCTCGGACGAGGACTGGTCGCTCAGAGCCTCGGACGAGGACTGGACGCTCAGAGCCTCGGACGAGGACTGGACGCTCAGAGCCTCGGACGAGGACTGGACGCTCAGAGCCTCGGACGAGGACTGGAACCTCAGAGCCTCGGACGAGGACTGGACGCTCAGAGCCTCGGACGAGGACTGGAACCTCAGAGCCTCGGACGAGGACTGGACGCTCAGAGCCTCGGACGAGGACTGGAACCTCAGAGCCTCGGACGAGGACTGGACGCTCAGAGCCTCGGACGAGGACTGGAACCTCAGAGCCTCGGACGAGGACTGGAACCTCAGAGCCTCGGACGAGGACTGGAACCTCAGAGCCTCGGACGAGGACTGGAACCTCAGAGCCTCGGACGAGGACTGGAACCTCAGAGCCTCGGACGAGGACTGGACGCTCAGAGCCTCGGACGAGGACTCGACGCTCAGAGCCTCGGACGAGGACTGGAACCTCAGAGCCTCGGACGAGGACTCGACGCTCAGAGCCTCGGACGAGGACTGGAACCTCAGAGCCTCGGACGAGGACTGGAACCTCAGAGCCTCGGACGAGGACTGGAACCTCAGAGCCTCGGACGAGGACTGGAACCTCAGAGCCTCGGACGAGGACTGGAACCTCAGAGCCTCGGACGAGGACTGGAACCTCAGAGCCTCGGACGAGGACTGGAACCTCAGAGCCTCGGACGAGGACTGGAACCTCAGAGCCTCGGACGAGGACTGGAACCTCAGAGCCTCGGACGAGGACTGGACGCTCAGAGCCTCGGACGAGGACTGGAACCTCAGAGCCTCGGACGAGGACTGGACGCTCAGAGCCTCGGACGAGGACTGGAACCTCAGAGCCTCGGACGAGGACTGGTCGCTCAGAGCCTCGGACGAGGACTGGACGCTCAGAGCCTCGGACGAGGACTGGACGCTCAGAGCCTCGGACGAGGACTGGACGCTCAGAGCCTCGGACGAGGACTGGAACCTCAGAGCCTCGGACGAGGACTGGACGCTCAGAGCCTCGGACGAGGACTGGAACCTCAGAGCCTCGGACGAGGACTGGAACCTCAGAGCCTCGGACGAGGACTGGAACCTCAGAGCCTCGGACGAGGACTGGACGCTCAGAGCCTCGGACGAGGACTGGAACCTCAGAGCCTCGGACGAGGACTGGAACCTCAGAGCCTCGGACGAGGACTGGAACCTCAGAGCCTCGGACGAGGACTGGAACCTCAGAGCCTCGGACGAGGACTCGACGCTCAGAGCCTCGGACGAGGACTCGACGCTCAGAGCCTCGGACGAGGACTGGAACCTCAGAGCCTCGGACGAGGACTGGAACCTCAGAGCCTCGGACGAGGACTGGAACCTCAGAGCCTCGGACGAGGACTGGAACCTCAGAGCCTCGGACGAGGACTGGAACCTCAGAGCCTCGGACGAGGACTGGAACCTCAGAGCCTCGGACGAGGACTGGAAACTCAGAGCCTCGGACGAGGACTGGAACCTCAGAGCCTCGGACGAGGACTGGAACCTCAGAGCCTCGGACGAGGACTCGACGCTCAGAGCCTCGGACGAGGACTGGAACCTCAGAGCCTCGGACGAGGACTGGAACCTCAGAGCCTCGGACGAGGACTGGAACCTCAGAGCCTCGGACGAGGACTGGAACCTCAGAGCCTCGGACGAGGACTGGAACCTCAGAGCCTCGGACGAGGACTGGACGCTCAGAGCCTCGGACGAGGACTGGAACCTCAGAGCCTCGGACGAGGACTGGTCGCTCAGAGCCTCGGACGAGGACTGGACGCTCAGAGCCTCGGACGAGGACTGGACGCTCAGAGCCTCGGACGAGGACTGGACGCTCAGAGCCTCGGACGAGGACTGGAACCTCAGAGCCTCGGACGAGGACTGGACGCTCAGAGCCTCGGACGAGGACTGGAACCTCAGAGCCTCGGACGAGGACTGGACGCTCAGAGCCTCGGACGAGGACTGGAACCTCAGAGCCTCGGACGAGGACTGGACGCTCAGAGCCTCGGACGAGGACTGGAACCTCAGAGCCTCGGACGAGGACTGGAACCTCAGAGCCTCGGACGAGGACTGGAACCTCAGAGCCTCGGACGAGGACTGGAACCTCAGAGCCTCGGACGAGGACTGGAACCTCAGAGCCTCGGACGAGGACTGGAACCTCAGAGCCTCGGACGAGGACTGGACGCTCAGAGCCTCGGACGAGGACTCGACGCTCAGAGCCTCGGACGAGGACTGGACGCTCAGAGCCTCGGACGAGGACTGGACGCTCAGAGCCTCGGACGAGGACTGGAACCTCAGAGCCTCGGACGAGGACTGGAACCTCAGAGCCTCGGACGAGGACTCGACGCTCAGAGCCTCGGACGAGGACTGGAACCTCAGAGCCTCGGACGAGGACTGGAACCTCAGAGCCTCGGACGAGGACTGGAACCTCAGAGCCTCGGACGAGGACTGGAACCTCAGAGCCTCGGACGAGGACTGGAACCTCAGAGCCTCGGACGAGGACTGGACGCTCAGAGCCTCGGACGAGGACTGGAACCTCAGAGCCTCGGACGAGGACTGGTCGCTCAGAGCCTCGGACGAGGACTGGACGCTCAGAGCCTCGGACGAGGACTGGACGCTCAGAGCCTCGGACGAGGACTGGACGCTCAGAGCCTCGGACGAGGACTGGAACCTCAGAGCCTCGGACGAGGACTGGACGCTCAGAGCCTCGGACGAGGACTGGAACCTCAGAGCCTCGGACGAGGACTGGACGCTCAGAGCCTCGGACGAGGACTGGAACCTCAGAGCCTCGGACGAGGACTGGACGCTCAGAGCCTCGGACGAGGACTGGAACCTCAGAGCCTCGGACGAGGACTGGAACCTCAGAGCCTCGGACGAGGACTGGAACCTCAGAGCCTCGGACGAGGACTGGAACCTCAGAGCCTCGGACGAGGACTGGACGCTCAGAGCCTCGGACGAGGACTCGACGCTCAGAGCCTCGGACGAGGACTGGAACCTCAGAGCCTCGGACGAGGACTGGAACCTCAGAGCCTCGGACGAGGACTGGAACCTCAGAGCCTCGGACGAGGACTGGAACCTCAGAGCCTCGGACGAGGACTGGAACCTCAGAGCCTCGGACGAGGACTGGAACCTCAGAGCCTCGGACGAGGACTGGAACCTCAGAGCCTCGGACGAGGACTGGAACCTCAGAGCCTCGGACGAGGACTGGAACCTCAGAGCCTCGGACGAGGACTGGACGCTCAGAGCCTCGGACGAGGACTGGAACCTCAGAGCCTCGGACGAGGACTGGAACCTCAGAGCCTCGGACGAGGACTGGAACCTCAGAGCCTCGGACGAGGACTGGAACCTCAGAGCCTCGGACGAGGACTGGAACCTCAGAGCCTCGGACGAGGACTGGACGCTCAGAGCCTCGGACGAGGACTGGAACCTCAGAGCCTCGGACGAGGACTGGAACCTCAGAGCCTCGGACGAGGACTGGAACCTCAGAGCCTCGGACGAGGACTGGAACCTCAGAGCCTCGGACGAGGACTGGAACCTCAGAGCCTCGGACGAGGACTGGAACCTCAGAGCCTCGGACGAGGACTGGAACCTCAGAGCCTCGGACGAGGACTGGACGCTCAGAGCCTCGGACGAGGACTGGACGCTCAGAGCCTCGGACGAGGACTGGAACCTCAGAGCCTCGGACGAGGACTGGAACCTCAGAGCCTCGGACGAGGACTGGAACCTCAGAGCCTCGGACGAGGACTGGAACCTCAGAGCCTCGGACGAGGACTGGAACCTCAGAGCCTCGGACGAGGACTGGAACCTCAGAGCCTCGGACGAGGACTGGAACCTCAGAGCCTCGGACGAGGACTGGAACCTCAGAGCCTCGGACGAGGACTGGAACCTCAGAGCCTCGGACGAGGACTGGACGCTCAGAGCCTCGGACGAGGACTGGACGCTCAGAGCCTCGGACGAGGACTGGAACCTCAGAGCCTCGGACAAGGACTGGAACCTCAGAGCCTCGGACGAGGACTGGAACCTCAGAGCCTTGGACGAGGACTGGAACCTCAGAGCCTCGGACGAGGACTGGAACCTCAGAGCCTCGGACGAGGACTGGACGCTCAGAGCCTCGGACGAGGACTGGAACCTCAGAGCCTCGGACGATTACTGGACGCTCAGAGCCTCGGACGAGGACTGGACGCTCAGAGCCTTGGATGAGAGCATGGGAACACAGAGCCTTGGACTTGAGAGACAGGAACATGGAACACCAGAGCCAGGACCCCTCCTTGGGAACAGGGCACAGGGCCAGAACTCAAACACAGAATGCTGAACACGAAGAGACAGTTCCCAACACAAGGTAGCAGCAAATGGCCAGACCTACCTAGCAAAGGCATGGACACAGAAACAGCTCCTTATCTAGAAACAACAAGGTTCCAGTTCTGCTCCAGTGGAAAAACTTGACAGCAAAACAGGCAAGACAAGGCTTCAGGAGAAAGGTGAAGGGAAAGGAAGGGGACGGTCCAGCCGCATGGTAACAGCAAGGACAGCCTGACTTAACCCACAGACACAAGGACAGGATACTGACAAGAAAACCAGCACCCAGACTCAAACCCAGGGCCACTTATATTCCAGCAACAAGACGAGCATCAGGTGCCTATGATTAAGCCCAAATGAAACAAGGGACAGCTAGAAGACCCGGAGTACGGAGTCCACGGGCCGGACCGTGAACCAGAATGGGGACTTCATGGACCGGACCGTGACAAAGCCACATGAGAAGGCCAGGAGCTGGATTTGGTTGTCACCATCGGGAGTGGGAGCTTGTCTGCAAAACACCCTGCCACTTTGTTATCTGTCAAACCTTCTTCACTTGTTCCTTTCCCAATCATTACTTATCGCTGATAAACATGAGTAAGTATTGAATATTTCCACAGCTGGTAATTCTCTCTCTCCTTCTCCCTCTCCCCCCCCCTTCCCCTCACTCTCTCAATCTTCCTCTCTTCCTCTCACCCTCTTCCTTCTCTTGTTCTCTGTCTCCCTCTTTCTCCTTCTCACTCTCTCTCCAGCTGAAAAGCGTGAGGGAATGCATTAAAAAGGGCCAACATGTGAAGGAACATTCAATAACTGTGAGGCTACCAACAGAAATGAAGGAAAAACAGGGAACGAGAGGTTTAACCTCTATCTTTGGGAAAATGCTGACTACACTACTTAGCAAGGAAAAGCAGACACAGAATGCAATCATTTTCTAAAAGGAAAATTCTGTTTGACAAGTATTAAAAATAGTTATTGTTTTTAATTTAGAGATACAACTTGGTATCAGCCCTTCCTGTTCAACACCATGTGATCAACTAATCCACTAACCCGTTTGTCCGGAAGGAAACCGGACCACCCGGATTAAACTCGCGCAGTCACGCGGAGAACATGCCAACATTCCTTGTAACGGCGGTCGGAACGGAACCCAATTGCTGGCACTGTAATAACGTCACGCTATCGGTGTACTGCTCGGGTTCTGTGAGTAGATGGGGAGTCTGTGGATATGTTGCACTTAGACCTTTGTTGAGCAATGACACGAAAGGTTATTACCACAGGTCACCCGCCGGGGTATTTGCTGGCATTTGTAACCTCTCCCTGTGGTCTGCGGTGGTTTCCTCCTTGTTTATTTTCATTTAGAGATACAACGTGGAACAGGCCCTACCGGCCCAACAAGCCACGCCACCCGGCATGCCATCGATTAACCCCTGCCGAATCACAGGACAATTTACCATGACCATAACCCATACGTCTCTGGAATCCAGAGGTCACAGGGAAAACCTACAAACAGGTAGTGGTGGGAATTGAACTCTGAACTCCAGAACACCCCGAGCTGTGGCACCCCTCATCCCTTCTTTTTAAAAGTCCATTGTCATCCTGAAACAAGAAAAACAATGTAATGCCCTTTAATGTCGACCCGAAGTGCTTTCAGAGGCTGGTTATGGCTCACATTAACTCCAGCCCCCTAAGCAACCTGGATCCGAGCTCTGAAACAGGTCTATAACGGTCACCATTTCCCTGGCCCTACACTCATCTCGGGAGCACCTGGACAGTAAAGACACCTACATCATCTACTGCTTATTGATTACAGCTCTGCTTTCAATACTATCCTTTCACACAAACTCATCACTGGACTCCTGGAGCTGGGAGACAACACAAGTTCAGGTTCACCTTGTTGTCATTCAGCTGTACACGTGTACAACCAAACGAAACAATGTTCCTCCAGACCAAGGTGCACTACACAGTCAGTATAACTCACACACAAGACAAAGTAATATTACCTCCTCCCTCCACTACTGGATGTCACTCTTTGCCTCCAGGCAGTCAGCCAATCCTGTCCAATCAGCTTCAGTATCATTTTTATTGACAATAGATCGTTAGTTCCAGCTTTGTTTAAGTGCTGCCCTCACTCCTCTTGTTGCAACAGTTAGATTAGAACCACATAGAGAGCACATACGAGAGAGGGTGAGAGGGTGAGGGTGAGGGGGAGAGGGAGAGGGAAGAGAGGGGAGAGAGAAAGAGGCAGAGAAGGAGCGCGATCGATGGGAGGGTGAGAGAGGAAAGGAGAGGGACAGAAAGAAGGAGAAGGACAGAGTAAGGCAGTGGAGAGAGAGAGAGAGGAAGAGAGGTAGAGGGAGAGAAGGGGAGAGAGAGGTAGAGGGTGAAAGTAGGACAGGAGAAAGAGAGGAAGGGAGGGAAAGGAAGAGAAAAGGAGAGAAAGAGGGTGAGATGGTGTGATGGAGAGGGAGAGAGGGAGAATGCATGAGAAAGAGGGAGTGAGAGAAAGGGGGAGAGAGGGAGAGGAAAATAAGGAGATGTAGAGAGAGAGAGGAAGAAGGGGAGGAAAAGAAATGGGGAGAAGGGGCAGAGAGAGGGTGAGATAGAGAGAGGGAGAGAGAGAGGGAGGAGAGATGCAGGGGAAGAGGGAGAGAAGGAGAGCAAGAAAGGAAGAGAGGGTGAGAGAGGATTAGAGGGACAGAAAGAGAGGGAGAGTGTGAAAGCAAGAGAAAGGGAGAGAGGGAGGGAGAGGGAGAGGGAGGGAGGGAGGGAGGGAGAGAGAGAGAGAGAGAGAGAGAGAGAGAGAGAGAGAGAAAGAGAGAGAGAGAATTACCAGCTGTGGAAATATTCAATACTTACTCATGTTTATCAGCGATAAGTAATGATTGGGAAAAGGAACAAGTGAAGAAGGTTTGACAAATAACGAAGTGGCAGAGAGTAACCCACCGGTGTCTACAAGTGGATGCTATTTAAATAGAATATTAACATATAAAGCAAGGGAAAAGAAAAGCTTTGCATACTAAGAGACAGGCTAAGAAACAATTGAAAATCTCATTGTATATGGGGCTGAGCTCAATAGAAAAATTGAGTGTATTCCCCAGCCTCCAGCCCACAGCCTGATTCCACATTCCATCAATTTTACCGCATGATCAATATTTGTGAATCCCCAAAGAACTGCAGCTTGTAGGCAATAAGATACAAAATGTAAATGCTCCGGGCTTGTGGGGAAGGGTATATCACCAACAGACACTTTGTAATGATGTCCTAGGAAAGTGCAATGTGATCCTCTGTTGACAGTCACGCTCTCAATGTTCTGCCTGTTAACTACACAGGCTTCTTCACAGAGCACAAAACAGAGAATGCAGAAGATAGAACATGAACACCGATCACAGAACACAGAATATAGAACATAAAATGTAGAACACAAACATGAATAGAACACATAACACAGAGTGGTACAGCACAGCAGAGACCTTTTGGTCCACAACTGATGCACCAGCAATAACTCTCTCTGAGACGTGAAGGTGAGACATCGGCTTTTATTGACTGGAAGAAGGAACAAGCAGTGGTTGACCACCATACTACATCCTGGAGACTGAGAGGCCGGGCTCAGAGCTCTATCTCCTTTATACAGGGGTCTGTGGGAGGAGCCACAGGAGCAGTCAGCAGAAGGCGTGTCCAGACAGGTATATGTACTTTACCACAACAACGTTCTGTCAACCATTAAGATCAATCTAACCCTTCCCACCTACATAGGCCTACGTTGTTCTATCTCCCATCTGCCTTTTCTAGCAGTTTCTAAATGTTCCTAACACATCTGCCTCTACCACACTCCTGGTGCTGTGTTCCACACACCCACCAATCTCTGTGATAGAAACCCATCTCCCCTATAGTTTCCATCAATCACTTTAAGACAATGCCTTTGGTATTAGCCATTTCCACCCTGGGGAAAACCGTCTCTGGCTGATCTCTGCCTCTTGTCATCTTGTACACCTCTATCATTGCCTCTCATCCTCCTTTGCTCCAAAAGGTTCACTCAGTCTTTCGTCATAAGATATGTGCTCTAGTCCAGGCATTTTCCTGGTAAGTCTCCTCTGCATCCTCTCTAAAGCTTTCACGTCCTTCCTATAATGAGGAGACCAGAACTGAACACGATATTCCAAATGGGGTCTAACCAGGGTTTTATAGAGCTGCAAAGCTCTTGAACTCTATCCTCCCACTAATGAAAGCCAACACACCACACAACTTTGCAATGCTTCTTCAAAAAAATTTGTGGACAATGGTGTTTCTACTTCATAATGCCCAGTAACAGGCATTTCGGGCCCAGTGAGCCAATGACTAATTAACCTTGCAATACGGATGTCCCTGGACTCTGGGAGGAAACTGGAGCACCTGGAAGAAACCCATGCAATCACAGAGAGGAAGTACAAACTCCTTACAGATAGCAGCAGAAATTGAACCTGGCACTGGCACTGTAATAGGATTATAAGACCATAAGATCATAAAACATAACAGCAGAATTAAGGCCATTTGTCCCATCGAATCTGCCCTGCCATTTCATCATGGCTGATCCATTTTACCTCTCAGCACCAATCCCCTGCCTTCTCCCTGTGACCCTTCATGCCCTGACCAATTGAGAATCTATCAGCCTCTTCCTTAAATATGCGTAAAGACTTGGCATCCACAGACTCCTGTAATAACAAGTTCCACAGATTCACCACTCCGTGGCTAAAGAACACCTCCATTATAAAAGGACACCTGTCTTTTCTGAGGCTGTGTCCTCTGGTCCTAGACCAGGGGTGGGCAAACTTTTTGACTTGTGGGCCACAAAGGGTTCTAAAATTTGAAAGGGGGGCCGGACCAGGAGCAGATGGACGGAGTGTTTTGGTAATACACCTCATAAGAGAAAATAAAATATCATGGGATATGTAGAAAACATGTGCTTAAATTTCAATTGAAAATGAACAAATGCATTACAACAAAATATCTGTCTTTGAAGTCCCATGGTATTTAGCTATTTATTGAAATGACTTTTAAAACACTGAAAATTAAATGAATAAAATACAGCTTTTTTAAATAGTAACAGCTATTATTTTAAAGCACTGAAAATTCTGTTATCCTTCAAGATATTATCATCATCACTCTCCTCCTGCCTGTATTTATTTCAAAAATGGTAGGAGATGCAGGTCTACTTGTCCTGCTCCTTCTTATTCAATTGTCCCCTGTGCCAAAACTCAACAACGACCAGCACAAGGACAGAACAGTGACAGCGCGCCAGTATGCGGAGCGCGTTATTTGATCTGGAGCGCATTCTTTATTTTGAGAATGTACGTGCACCTGCGCACTACTCATGTCCATCACTTAACAGAAATGACATGTAACATGTAAGGCTTATTGAAAAAAATATTTTCAAATGCATTTTTTACATAACACAACGAAGAAACTTATTTTTAATTTCAGTGGGAACAGTGTTGTTGGTCTCCCTTTTTAGCCAGCGCATCAAAGTCTGGATTTAGTTTTGTTGTGGCGATTCTCAGGATGGATCTGAGGTGTTGGTCAGTTAACTTGGATCTGTGGCTGGCTTTGTTGATGTTCATGACGCTGAACGCCTGTTCACACAAATAGGTCGAGCCGAACAAAGAGTAAAGCACAAATGTGGAGTAATACGCTGCACCTCAACAAAGGTCAATGTGTAGCGGTGTGCTACATGCAGCGCTAAAATTACGACACGGAGTCGGTAACTGCAGTTGAAGAAAAAAACTTTATTCGAAATCCCCAGCCTCACTTTTAAGCCTCCCTCAACGTGCCCCCCGTGGCGCAGAGGCTCCAAAGCTCTGTGCTCGCAAATCCCCGCAGGCTATCTCCCGTAGCCGGAATGCTGGCTAATTGTGAGCCGGTTCGGATGTGCCAGGAAATGTGTCGCCACAAATGTATATAGAGTGCGTCATCTATTGGGAAAACACCAGAACTGCAGGAAAAAACATTAACAAGGTTTATTAATATAATTTCATCAAGTTCTTCGGGCCGGATTAAAAAGCTTAACGGGCCGCATATGGCCCGCGGGCCGTAGTTTGCCCATGCCTGTCCTAGACTCTCCCATCCACAGGAAACATCCTCTCCACATCCATTCTATCAAGGCCTTTCGCCATTCGATAGGTTTCAATTAGGTCACCCCTCATTCTTATGCTAACCACCATGCTACTTTGGCAGCAAGTTCTTGATTCTGCTTTCTCCCGTCTTCTCTGTGTTTAAGCCACTGACCGATGCTGCGCCGTGGCTTCCACCGCTAAAGGTATACAGTAATTTGGTGATTCAATGTATCTGTGGCAAGTAAAGCTAATTTAATCTTTATGGCTGGGCACAGATTTTCCAACCAGTCTGGCCCTAGATGATACCCATTTGGTGTTGGGGCTGAGAAATGCAGTTCCGGGCTGCTATACCAGTCTCACAAGCCTGCATTCACACCTGGCCTAATGTATCGCTGGCATTTTCAATGGCTGATTTAATGAGGTATGAAAATAGGTGGAGGGGCTGGTAGTTTTGAGGAAGTAGAGACACTACAGAAGGACTTAGGCAGATTAAGAGAACGAGCAAAGAAGTGACAGATGGATACAGTGTCAGGACGTGTGTGGTTATGCAGTTTGTTAGAAGAAATAAAGATGAACACTAACTTCTCAATAGAGAGAAAATTAAAAAATCTGAGGTACAAAGGGACTTGGGAGTCCTTGTGTAGGATTCCCTGAAGATTAATTTACAGGTTGAGTTAGTGAAGGTAAATGCAATGTTAGCATTCATTTCAAGAGGATGAGAATATATGAACGGGGATGTGATGCTGAACTTTATAGAGCACCAGTCAGACTGTACTAAGAGTATTGTGAGCACTTTTGTGCTGCTTGTCTAAGAAAAGATGTGCTGGCATTGGAGAGGGTTCAGAGGAGGTTCACGACAATGATTCCAGGTATGAAAGGGTTAACGTACAAGGATCTTTTGAAGGTACTCACTGGAGTTTAGAACAACGAGCGGTGATCACATTCAAACCTGTCAAATATTGAAAGGCCAAAACAGAGTGCATGTGCAGAGGAGGTTCTCTGTACTGGGGGAGTGGAAGAGCAGAGAGCATGGGCTCAGAGGAGAGGGTTGCCTATCCAGAACAGAGGTGAGAGGGAATTCCTTGATTAGTCAGGTCACCAAAGGTTACGGGGAGAAGATAGGAGATGAGTGAGATAATAAATCAACCATAACGCAATGGCAGAACAGACTCATAGAAACACAGAAAACCTACAGCACAATACAGGCCCTTCGGCCCACAAAGTTGTGCCGAACATGTCCCTACCTTAGAAATTACTAGACTTACCCATTGCCCTCTATTTTTCTAAGCTCCACGTACCTACCCAAAAGTCTCTTAAAAGACCCTATCGTACCCACCTCCACCACCGTTGCCGGCAGCTCATTCCTTGCACTGGACTCGATGGGCTGAATGGTCTAATTCTACTCCTTTGTCTTATGGTCAAACACAGACAAATGGGACCAGCTCCGGCTGGCAATGAGAAAGTGATTGCCTGAATGGCCTGCTCTATGCTGTATGACAGAAACCACCACCCTCACATGTCCAGCTCTGACAGACTGATTTATGAGTGTGACGTGTTGCACTTACACAGTGAGTGGTAGGGCGCTGAGGAGTGTGGCAGAACAAAGGCATCTGGGAATACAGGTCCATAACTCATTGACTCATTGATAGGGTAATAAAGAAAGCTTTTGGCACATTGGCCTTCATAAATCAAAGTACTGAGTACAGGAGATGGGATGTTATGTTGAAGTCTTATAAGATGATGGTGAGGCCTAATTTGGAGTATTGGGTGCAGTTTTGGCTCCTAACTACAGGAAAAACAAATAAAATGGAAAAGGTACAGAGAAAATTTACAAGGATGTTGCCAGGACTTGAGGACCTGACTTACAGGGAAAGGATGAATAGGTTAGGACTTCATAAACTCAAGAGATTCTGCAGATGCTGGAAATCCAAAGCAACACACACAAAATGCTGGAGGAACTCAGCAGGTCAGGCAGCATCTAAGGAAATGAATAAATAGTCCACATTTTTGGCCAAGATCCTTCATCAGGACTGTGAAGAAAGGGGGAAGATGCCAGACTAAGATGGTGAGGGGAGAGGAAAGAGGCTAGCTGGAAGAAGATAGCTGAAGACAGGATGGAAGGAGAGGTTAAGGGCTGGAGCAGTTTCCACACATCCATGCTCACCCCATCTTCCCATCACCCTAACGGTGACAGACATCCTTTTGTCCTGATCTACCACCCCATGAGCTTTTGCATCAAATTCATCACCCTCCGCAACAACTGCCATCTCCAAAGAGATGCTGCCACCAAACACATCATTCCCTCCCCGCATTCGATCACTCCCTCAGCGATTTCCTGCTCCATTTATCCCTCCCAGCACTTATACCTGCAAGCGGCTCTACATTGCAAGTGCTACACCTGCCCGTACACATCCTCCCTGACTTACATTCACAGCCACAAACAGCTCTTCCTGGTGAGGCAACACTTCACCTGTGAATCAGCTGGGGTTGTCAATTGCGTCTGGTGTTCCCAATGCAGCCTCCATTACATTAGTGAGACCCAGAGGAAACTGGGCGATCACTTCGTCAAGCACCTCTGCTCCATCCATCAGAAGTGGGACTTCCTGGTAAACCAAACATTTTAATTATGATTCCCATTCCTGGTCAGACGTGTTGATCCATGGCCTTCTCTTGTGTCAAGATGAGCACACTCAGGGTAGAGGAGTAACATCTTATACTCTGTCTGGGTAGAATCCAATTTCGCATTTACCACCCATTCCTTCATACCCCAATCTGACATTTAGCGTCTTCTCACCTGCCTATCGCCTCCCCCTGAGCCCCTGAGAATTCCCGTCACTGTCTGTGAGGAGTGTGTACGTTCTCCCCGTTACTATGTACCGGTCGGTATAATGGGACTACAGTGTCAGTGACCTGGGTTCAATTCCCATCACTGTCTGTGAGGAGTGTGTACGTTCTCCCCGTTACTGTGTACCGGTCGGTATAACGGTATTACGGTGTCAGTGACCCGGGTTCAATTCCCGTCACTGTCTGTGAGGAGTGCATACGTTCTCCCCGTTACTGTGTACCGGTCAGTATAACGGGATTACAGTGTCAGTGACCCGGGTTCAATTCCCGTCACTGTCTGTGAGGAGTGTGTACGTTCTCCCCGTTACTGTGTACCGGTCAGTATAACGGTATTACAGTGTCAGTGACCCGGGTTCAATTCCCGTCACTGTCTGTGAGGAGTGTGTACGTTCTCCCCATTACTGTGTACCGGTCAGTATAATGGGATTACAGTGTCAGTGACCCGGGTTCAATTCCCGTCACCGTCCCTGAGGAGTGTGTACGTTCTCCCCATTACTGTGTACCGGTCAGTATAACGCGATTACATGTCAGTGACCCGGGTTCAATTCCTGTCACTGTCTGTGAGGAGTGCGTACGTTCTCCCAGTTACTGTGTACCGGTCAGTATAACGGGATTACAGTTTCAGTGACCCGGGTTCAATTCCCGTCACTGTCTGTGAGGAGTGTGTATAACCATATAACCATATAACAATCACAGCACGGAAACAGGCCATCTTGGCCCTCCGAGTCCGTGCCGAACCCTTAATCTCACCTAGTCCCACCTACCCGCACTCAGCCCATAACCCTCCACTCCTTTCCTGTCCATATACCTATCCAATTTTACCTTAAATGACACAACTGAACTGGCCTCTACTACTTCTACAGGAAGCTCATTCCACACAGCTATCACTCTTTGAGTAAAGAAATACCCCCTCGTGTTTCCCTTAAACTTCTGCCCCCTAACTCTCAAATCATGTCCTCTAGTTTGAATCTCCCCTACTCTCAATGGAAACAGCCTGTTCACGTCAACTCTATCTATCCCTCTCAAAATTTTAAATACCTCGATCAAATCCCCCCTCAACCTTCTACGCTCCAATGAATAGAGACCTAACTTGTTCAACCTTTCTCTGTAACTTAATTGCTGAAACCCAGGTAACATCCTAGTAAATCGTCTCTGCACTCTCTCTAATTTATTGATATCTTTCCTATAATTCGGTGACCAGAACTGCACACAATATTCCAAATTTGGCCTTACCAATGCCTTGTACAACTTTAGCATTACATCCCAACTTCTGTACTCAATGCTTTGATTTATAAAGGCCAGCGTTCGAAAAGCCCTCTTCACCACCCTATCTACATGAGACTCCACTTTCAGGGAACTATGCACAGTTATTCCTAGATCTCTCTGTTCCTCTGCATTCCTCAATGCCCTACCATTTACTCTGTATGTTCTATTTGGATTATTCCTGCCAAAATGTAGAACCTCACACTTCTCAGCAGTAAACTCCATCTGCCAACGTTCAGCTCATTATTCTAACCGGCATAAATCTCCCTGCAAGCTTTGAAAACCCACCTCATTATCCACAACACCTCCTACCTTAGTATCATCGGCATACTTACTAATCCAATTTACCACCCCATCATCCAGATCATTTATGTATATTACAAACAACATTGGGCCCAAAACAGATCCCTGAGGCACCCCGCTAGTCACCGGCCTCCATCCCGATAAACAATTATCCACCACTACTCTCTGGCATCTCCCATCTAGCCACTGTTGAATCCATTTTATTACTCCAGCATTAATACCTAACGATTGAACCTTGTTAACTAACCTTCCATGTGGAACGTTGTCAAAGGCTTTGCTGAAGTCCATATAGACTACATCCACTACCTAACCCTTGTCAACATTCCTCGTAACTTCTTCAAAAAATTCAATAATGTTTGTCAAACATGACCTTCCACGCACAAATCCATGCTGGCTACATCTAATCAGATCCCGTCTATCCAGATAATTATAAATACTATTTTTAAGAATACTTTCCATTAATTTACCCACCACTGATGTTTAACTGACAGGTCTATAATTGCTAGGCTTCCTTCTAGAACCCTTTTTAAACAATGGAACCACATGAGCAATACGCCAATCCTGCGGCACAATCCCCGTTTCTAATGACATATTAAAGATCTCCGTCAGAGCTCCTGCTATTTCTACACAAACATCTCTCAAGGTCCTGGGGAATATCCTGTCAGGACCCGGAGATTTATCCACTTTAAAATTTCTTAAAAGCGCCAGTACCTCCACCTCTTTAATTGTCATAGGTTCCATAACTTCCTTACTTGTTTCCCACACCTTAGACAATTCAATAGCCTTCTCCTTAGTGAATACCGAAGAGAAGAAATCATTCAAAATCTCTCCCATCTCCTTCGGTTCCACAAATAGCTGACCACCCTGATTCTCTAAGGGGCCAATTTTATCCCTCACTATCCTCCTGCTTTTAATATAACGTTCTCCCTGTTACTGTGTACCGGTCAGTATAACGGGATAACAGTGTCAGTGACCCGGGTTCAATTACCGTCACTGTCTGTGAGGAGTGTGTACGTTCTCCCCATTACTGTGTACCGGTTAGTATAACGGGTTACAGTGTCAGTGACCCGGGTTCAATTCCCGTCACCGTCCCTGAGGAGTGTGTACGTTCTCCCTGTTACTGTGTACCGGTCAGTATAATGGGATTACGGTGTCAGTGACCCGGGTTCAATTCCCGTCCCTGTCTGTGAGGAGTGTGTACGTTCTCCCCATTACTGTGTACCGGTCAGTATAACGGTATTACAGTGTCAGTGACGAGGGTTCAATTCCCATCACTGTGAGAAGTGTGTACGTTCTCCCAGTTACTGTGTACCGGTGGGTATAACGGGATTACAGAGTCAGTGACCCGGGTTCAATTCCCGTCACTGTGAGGAGTGTGTTCATTCTCCCTGTTACTGTGTACCGGTCAGTATAACGGGATTACAGTGTCACTGACCCGGGTTCAATTCCTGTCACTGTCTGTGAGGAGTGTGTACGTTCTCCCCATTACTGTGTACCCATCAGTATAACGGGATTACAGTGTCATTGACCCGGGTTCAATTCCTGTCCCTGTCTGTGAGGAGTGTGTACGTTCTCCCCATTATCGTGTACCGGTCAGAATAACGCGATTACACTGTCAGTGACCCGGGTTCAATTCCCGTCACTGTCTCTGAGGAGTGCGTACGTTCTCCCAGTTACTGCGTACCGGTCAGCATAACAGGATTACAGTGTCAGTGACCCGGGTTCAATTCCCGTCACTGTCTGTGAGCAGTGTTTACGTTCTCCCCGTTACTGTGTACCGGTCAGTATAACGGGATTACAGTGTCAGTGACCCGGGTTCAATTCCCGTCACGGTGAGAAGTGTGTACATTCTCCCAGTTACTGTTTACCGGTCGGTATAACGGGATTACAGTGTCACTGACACGGGTTCAATTCCTGTCACTGTCTGTGAGGAGTGTGTACGTTCTCCCCATTACTATGTACCCGTCAGTATAACAGGATTACAGTGTCAGTGACCCCGGTTCAATTCCCGACACTGTCTGTGAGGAGTGCGCACATTCTCCCTGTTACTGTGTACCGGTCATTATAAAGGGATTACAGTGTCACTGACCCGGGTTCAATTCCCGTCACTGTCTGTGAGGAGTGTGTACGTTCTCCCAGTTACTGTGTACCCGTCAGTATAACGGGATTACAGTATCAGTGACCTGGGTTCAATTCCCGTCACTGTCTGTGAGGAGTGTGTACGTTCTCCCCATTATCGTGTACCGGTCAGTACAACGCGATTACAGTGTCAGTGACCCGGGTTCAATTCCCGTCACTGTCTGTGAGGAGTGCGTACGTTCTCCCAGTTACTGCGTACCGGTCAGCATAACGGGATTACAGTGTCAGTGACCCGGGTTCAATTCCCGTCACTCTCTTTGTGGTGTACGTTCTCCCCGTTACTGTGTACCGGTCAGTATAACGGGATTACAGTGTCAGTGACCCGGGTTCAATTCCCGTCACTGTCTGTGAGGAGTGCGTACGTTCTCCCAGTTACTGCGTACCGGTCAGCATAACGGGATTACAGTGTCAGTGACCCGGGTTCAATTCCCGTCACTGTCTGTGAGCAGCGTTTACGTTCTCCCCGTTACTGTGTACCGGTCAGTATAATGGGATTACAGTGTCACTGACCCGGGTTCAATTCCTGTCACTGTCTGTGAGGAGTGTGTACGTTCTCCCCGTTACAGTGTACCAGTCGGTATAACGGGATTACAGTGTCAGTGACCCGGGTTCAATTGCCGTCACTGTTTGTGTGTCTGTGAGGAGTGCATACATTCTCCCCATTAATGTGTACCGGTCGGTATAACGGTATTACAGTGTCAGTGACCCGGGTTCAGTTCCCGTCACTGTCTGTGAGGAGTGTGTACGTTCTCCCCATTACTGTGTACCGGTCAGTATAACGGGATTACAGTGTCACTGACCCGGGTTCAATTCCCGTCACTGTCTGTGAGGAGTGTGTACGTTCTCCCTATTACTGAGTACCGGTCAGTATAATGGGATTACAGTGTCAGTGACCCGGGTTCAATTCCCGTCACTGTCTGTGAGGAGTGCGTACGTTCTCACCAATACTGTGTACCGGTCAGTATAACGGTATTACAGTGTCAGTGACCCGGGTTCAATTCCCGACACTCTCTGTGAGGAGTGCGTACGTTCTCCCCATTACTGTGTACCGGTTGGTATAACGGTATTAGACTGTCAGTTACCCGGGTTCAATTCCCGTCACTGTCTGTGAGGATTGCGTACGTTCTCCCTGTTACTGTGTACCGGTCAGTATAACGGGATTACACTGTCAGTGACACGGGTTCAATTCCAGTCACTGTCTGTGAAGAGTGTGCACGTTCTCCCCATTACTGTGTACCGGTCGGTATAAAGGGATTACAGTGTCAGTGACCCGGGTTCAATTCCCGTCACTGTCTGTGAGGAGTGCGTACGTTCTCACCAATACTGTGTACCGGTCAGTATAACGGTATTACAGTGTCAGTGACCTGGGTTCAATTCCCGTCACTGTCTGTGAGGAGGGCGTAAGTTCTCCCAGTTACTGTGTACCGGTCGGTATAACGTGATTTCAGTGTCAGTGACCCGGGTTCAATTCCCGTCACTGTCTGTGAGGAGTGCGTACGTTCACCCCGTTACTGTGTACCGGTCGGTATAACGGGATTACATTGTCAGTGACCCGGGTTCAATTCCTGTCACTGTCTGTGAGGACTGCGTACGTTCTCCCTGTTCCTGTGTACCAGTCAGTATAACGGGATTACAGTGTCATTGACCCGGGTTCAATTCCTGTCCCTGTCTGTGAGGAGTGTGTACGTTCTCCCCATTACTGTGTACCGGTCAGTATAACAGGATTACAGTGTCAGTGACCCGGGTTGAATTCCCGTCACTGTCTGTGAGGTGTGTGTACCTTCTCCACATAAGTGTGTACCTTTTAGTATAACGGGTTTACAGTGTCAGTGACCCGGGTTCAATTCCTGTCACTGTCTGTGAGGAGTGTGTACGTTCTCCCCATTACTGTGTACCGGTCAGTATAACGGGATTACAGTGTCAGTGACCCGGGTTCAATTCCTGTCACTGTCTGTGAGGAGTGTGTACGTTCTCCCTGTTACTGTGTACTGGTCAATATAACGGGATTACAGTGTCTCTGACCCGGGTTCAATTCCTGTCACTGTCTGTGAGGAGTGTGTACGTTCTCCCCATTACTGTGTACCGGTCAGTATAACGGTATTACAGTGTCAGTGACCCGGGTTCAATTCCCGTCACTGTCTGTGAGTAGTGTGTACGTTCTCCCCGTTACTGTGTACCGGTCGGTATAACGGGATTACAGTGTCAGTGACCCGGGTTCAATTCCCGTCCCTGTCTGTGAGGAGTGTTTACGTTCTCCCCGTTACTGTGTACCGGTCAGTATAACAGGATTACAGTGTCTCTGACCCGGGTTCAATTCCTGTCACTGTCTGTGAGGAGTGTGTACGTTCTCCCCATTACTGTGTACCGGTCGGTATAACGGGATTACAGTGTCAGTGACCCGGGTTCAATTCCCGTCACTGTCTGTGAGGAGTGCGTACGTTTTCCCCTTACAGTGTACCGGTCGGTATAATGCGATTACAGTGTGAGTGACCCGGGTTCAATTCCCGTCACTGTCTGTGAGGAGTGTGTACGTTTTCCCCGTTACTATGTACCAGTCGGTATAACGGTATTACAGTGTCACTGACGCGGGTTCAATTCCCGTCCCTGTCTGTGAGGAGTCTGTACGTTCTCCCCGTTACTGTGTACCGGTTGGTATAACGGGATTACAGTGTCAGTGACCCGGCTTCAATTCCCGTCACTGTCTGTGAGGAGTCTGTACATTCTCCGAATTGGTGTGTACCAGTCAGTATAAAGGTTATTACAGTGTCAGTGACCCGGGTTCAATTCCCGTCACTGTCTGTGAGGAGTGCGTACGTTCTCACCGATACTGTGTACCGGTCAGTATAACGGTATTACAGTGTCAGTGACCCGGGTTCAATTCCCGTCACTGTCTGTGAGGAGGGCGTAAGTTCTCCCTGTTCCTGTGTACCGGTCAGTATAACGGGATTACAGTGTCATTGACCCGGGTTCAATTCCTGTCCCTGTCTGTGAGGAGTGTGTACGTTCTCCTCATTACTGTGTACCGGTCAGTATAACGGGATTACAGTGTCAGCGACCCGGGTTCAATTCCCATCACTGTCTGTGAGGAATGTGTACTTTCTCCCCATTACTGTGCACCGGTCAGTATAACAGGATTACAGTGTCAGTGACCCGGGTTGAAATCCCGTCACTGTCTGTGAGGTGTGTGTACCTTCTCCACATAAGTGTGTACCTTTTAGTATAACGGGTTTACAGTGTCAGTGACACGGGTTCAATTCCCGTCACAGTCTGTGTGGAGTGTGTACGTTCTCCCCGTTACTGTGTACTGGTTAGTATAACGGGATTACAGTGTCTGTGACCCGGGTTCAATTCGCGTCACTGTCTGTGAGGAGGGCGTAAGTTCTCCCAGTTACTGTGTACCGGTCGGTATAACGGGATTACAGTGTCAGTGACCCGGGTTCAATTCCCATCACTGTCTGTGAGGAGTGCGTACGTTTTCCCCGTTACTATGTACCAGTCGGTATAACGCGATTACAGTGTCAGTGACCTGGGTTCAGTTCCCGTCACTGTCTGTGAGGAGTGCGTACGTTCTCCCAGTTACTGTGTACCGGTCGGTATAACAGGATTACAGTGTCAGTGACCCAGGTTCAATTCCCGTCACTGTCTGTGAGGAGGGCGTACGTTCTCCCCATTACTGTGTACCGGTCTGTATAACGGGATTACAGTGTCAGTGACCCGGGTTCAATTCCCGTCTCTGTCTGTGAGGAGTTCATACGTTCTCCCCGTTACTGTGTACCGGTCGGTATAACGGGATTACAGTGTCAGTGACCCGGGTTCAATTCCCGTCACTCTCTTTGTGGTGTACGTTCTTCCCATTACTGTGTACAAGTTAGTATAACTGGATTACAGTGTCAGTGACCCGGGTTCAATTCCCGTCACTGTCTGTGAGGAGGGCATACGTTCTCACCGTTACTGTGTACCGGTCGATATAAAGGAATTACAGTGTCAGTGACCCGGGTTCAATTCCTGTCACTGTCTGTGAGCAGTGTGTACGTTCTCCCCGTTACTGTGTACCGGTCGGTATAACAGGATTACAGTGTCAGTGACCCGGGTTCAATTCCCGTCACTGTCTTTGCGGGGTGTGTACGTTCTCCCCATTACTGTGTCCCGGTCGGTATAATGGTATTACAGTGTCAGTGACCTGGGTGCAATTCCCGTCACTGTCTGTGAGGAGTGCGTACGTTCTCCCCAGTACTGTGTACCGGTCAGTATAACGGGATTACAGTGTCAGTGACCCGGTTTCAATTCCCGTCACTGTCTGTGTGGAGTGTGTACGTTCTCCCCATTACTGTGTAACCGTCACTATAACGGGATTACAGTGTCAGTGACCTGGGTGCAATTCCCGTCCCTGTCTGTGAGGAGTGTGTACGTTCTCCTCATTACTGTGTACCGGTTAGTATAACGGGATTACAGTGTCACTGACCCGGGTTCAATTCCTGTCACTGTCTGTGAGGAGTGTGTACGTTCTCCCTATTACTGTGTACCGGTCAGTATAATGGGATTACAGTGTCAGTGACCTGGGTTCAATTCCCGTCACTGTCTGTGAGGAGTGTGTACGTTCTCCCCATTACCGTGTACCGGTCAGTATAACGGTAGTACAGTGTCAGTGACCCGGGTTCAATTCACGTCACTCTCTGTGAGGAGTGCGTACGTTCTCCCCATTACTGTGTACCGGTTGGTATAACGGTATTAGACTGTCAGTTACCCGGGTTCAATTCCCGTCACTGTCTGTGAGGATTGCGTACATTCGCCCCATTACTGTGTACCGGTCAGTATAACGGGATTACAGTGTCAGTGACCCGGGTTCAATTCCCGTCCCTGTCTGTGAGGAGTGCGTACGTTCTCCCCATTACTGTGTACCGGTCGGTATAACGGGATTACAGTGTCAGTGACCCGGGTTCAATTCCCGTCACTGTCTGTGAAGAGTGTGCACGTTCTCCCCATTACGGTGTACCGGTCGGTATAACGGGATTACAGTGTCAGTGACCCGGGTTCAATTCCCGTCACTGTCTGTGAGGAGTGTGTACGTTCTCCCCATTACTGTGTACCGGTCGGTATAACGGTATTACAGTGTCAGTGACCTGGGTTCAATTCCCGTCACTGTCTGTGAGGAGTGTGTACGTTCTCCCCATTACTGTGTACCGGTCAGTATAACGGGATTACAGTGTCAGTGACCCGGGTTCAATTCCCGTCACTGTCTGTGAGGAGTGTGTACGTTCTCCCTGTTACTGTGTACCGGTCGGTATAACGGGATTACAGTGTCAGTGACCCGGGTTCAATTCCCGTCACTGTCTGTGAGGAGGGCGTACGTTCTCCCCATTACTGTGTACCGGTCTGTATAACGGGATTACAGTGTCAGTGACCCGGGTTCAATTCCCGTCTCTGTCTGTGAGGAGTTCATACGTTCTCCCCGTTACTGTGTACCGGTCGGTATAACGGGATTACAGTGTCAGTGACCCGGGTTCAATTCCCGTCACTCTCTTTGTGGTGTACGTTCTTCCCATTACTGTGTACAAGTTAGTATAACTGGATTACAGTGTCAGTGACCCGGGTTCAATTCCCGTCACTGTCTGTGAGGAGGGCGTACGTTCTCACCGTTACTGTGTACCGGTCGATATAAAGGAATTACAGTGTCAGTGACCCGGGTTCAATTCCTGTCACTGTCTGTGAGCAGTGTGTACGTTCTCCCCGTTACTGTGTACCGGTCGGTATAACAGGATTACAGTGTCAGTGACCCGGGTTCAATTCCCGTCACTGTCTTTGCGGGGTGTGTACGTTCTCCCCATTACTGTGTCCCGGTCGGTATAATGGTATTACAGTGTCAGTGACCTGGGTGCAGTTCCCGTCACTGTCTGTGAGGAGTGCGTACGTTCTCCCCAGTACTGTGTACCGGTCAGTATAACGGGATTACAGTGTCAGTGACCCGGTTTCAATTCCCGTCCCTGTCTGTGAGGAGTGTGTACGTTCTCCCCATTACTGTGTACGGGTCTGTATGACGGGATTACATGGTCAGTGACCCGGGTTCAATTCCCGACACTGTCTGTGAGGAGTGCGTACGTTCTCCTCATTACTGTGTACCGGTTAGTATAACGGGATTACAGTGTCACTGACCCGGGTTCAATTCCTGTCACTGTCTGTGAGGAGTGTGTACGTTCTCCCTATTACTGTGTACCGGTCAGTATAATGGGATTACAGTGTCAGTGACCTGGGTTCAATTCCCGTCACTGTCTGTGAGGAGTGTGTACGTTCTCCCCATTACCGTGTACCGGTCAGTATAACGGTAGTACAGTGTCAGTGACCCGGGTTCAATTCATGTCACTCTCTGTGAGGAGTGCGTACGTTCTCCCCATTACTGTGTACCGGTTGGTATAACGGTATTAGACTGTCAGTTACCCGGGTTCAATTCCCGTCACTGTCTGTGAGGATTGCGTACATTCGCCCCATTACTGTGTACCGGTCAGTATAACGGGATTACAGTGTCAGTGACCCGGGTTCAATTCCCGTCCCTGTCTGTGAGGAGTGCGTACGTTCTCCCCATTACTGTGTACCGGTCGGTATAACGGGATTACAGTGTCAGTGACCCGGGTTCAATTCCCGTCACTGTCTGTGAAGAGTGTGCACGTTCTCCCCATTACGGTGTACCGGTCGGTATAACGGGATTACAGTGTCAGTGACCCGGGTTCAATTCCCGTCACTGTCTGTGAGGAGTGTGTACGTTCTCCCCATTACTGTGTACCGGTCGGTATAACGGTATTACAGTGTCAGTGACCTGGGTTCAATTCCCGTCACTGTCTGTGAGGAGTGTGTACGTTCTCCCCATTACTGTGTACCGGTCAGTATAACGGGATTACAGTGTCAGTGACCCGGGTTCAATTCCCGTCACTGTCTGTGAGGAGTGTGTACGTTCTCCCTGTTACTGTGTACCGGTCGGTATAACGGGATTACAGTGTCAGTGACCCGGGTTCAATTCCCGTCACTGTCTGTGAGGAGTGTGTACGTTCTCCCCATTACTGTGTACCGGTCGGTATAACGGGATTACACTGTCAGTGACCTGGGTTCAATTCCCGTTACTGTGAGGAGTGTGTACGTTCTCCCCATTACTGTGTACCGGTCGGTATAATGGTATTACAGTGTCTGTGACCAGGGTTCAATTCCCGTCGCTGTCTGTGAAGAGTGTGTACGTTCTCCCTGTTACTGTGTACCGGTCAGTATAACAGGATTACAGTGTCTCTGACCCGGGTTCAATTCCTGTCACTGTCTGTGAGGAGTATGTACGTTCTCCCATTACTGTGTACCGGTCAGTATAACGGGATTACAGTGTCAGTGACCCGGGTTCAATTCCCGTCACTGTCTGTGAGGAGTGCGTACGTTTTCCCCGTTACAGTGTACCGGTCGGTATAATGCGATTACAGTGTGAGTGACCCGGGTTCAATTCCCGTCACTGTCTGTGAGGAGTGTGTACGTTTTCCCCGTTACTATGTACCAGTCGGTATAACGGTATTACAGTGTCACTGACGCGGGTTCAATTCCCGTCCCTGTCTGTGAGGAGTCTGTACGTTCTCCCCGTTACTGTGTACCGGTTGGTATAACGGGATTACAGTGTCAGTGACCCGGCTTCAATTCCCGTCACTGTCTGTGAGGAGTCTGTACATTCTCCGAATTGGTGTGTACCAGTCAGTATAAAGGTATTACTGTGTCAGTGACCCGGGTTCAATTCCCGTCACTGTCTGTGAGGAGTGCGTACGTTCTCACCGATACTGTGTACCGGTCAGTATAACGGTATTACAGTGTCAGTGACCCGGGTTCAATTCCCGTCACTGTCTGTGAGGAGGGCGTAAGTTCTCCCTGTTCCTGTGTACCGGTCAGTATAACGGGATTACAGTGTTCATTGACCCGGGTTCAATTCCTGTCGCTGTCTGTGAGGAGTGTGTACGTTCTCCTCATTACTGTGTACCGGTCAGTATAACGGGATTACAGTGTCAGCGACCCGGGTTCAATTCCCATCACTGTCTGTGAGGAATGTGTACTTTCTCCCCATTACTGTGCACCGGTCAGTATAACAGGATTACAGTGTCAGTGACCCGGGTTCAATTCCCGTCACTGTCTGTGAGGAGTGTGTACGTTTTCCCCGTTACTATGTACCAGTCGGTATAACGGTATTACAGTGTCACTGACGCGGGTTCAATTCCCGTCCCTGTCTGTGAGGAGTCTGTACGTTCTCCCCGTTACTGTGTACCGGTTGGTATAACGGGATTACAGTGTCAGTGACCCGGCTTCAATTCCCGTCACTGTCTGTGAGGAGTCTGTACATTCTCCGAATTGGTGTGTACCAGTCAGTATAAAGGTATTACAGTGTCAGTGACCCGGGTTCAATTCCCGTCACTGTCTGTGAGGAGTGCGTACGTTCTCACCGATACTGTGTACCGGTCAGTATAACGGTATTACAGTGTCAGTGACCCGGGTTCAATTCCCGTCACTGTCTGTGAGGAGGGCATAAGTTCTCCCTGTTCCTGTGTACCGGTCAGTATAACGGGATTACAGTGTTCATTGACCCGGGTTCAATTCCTGTCGCTGTCTGTGAGGAGTGTGTACGTTCTCCTCATTACTGTGTACCGGTCAGTATAACGGGATTACAGTGTCAGCGACCCGGGTTCAATTCCCATCACTGTCTGTGAGGAATGTGTACTTTCTCCCCATTACTGTGCACCGGTCAGTATAACAGGATTACAGTGTCAGTGACCCGGGTTGAATTCCCGTCACTGTCTGTGAGGTGTGTGTACCTTCTCCACATAAGTGTGTACCTTTTAGTATAACGGGTTTACAGTGTCAGTGACCCGGGTTCAATTCCCGTCACTGTCTGTGTGGAGTGTGTACGTTCTCCCCGTTACTGTGTACTGGTTAGTATAACGGGATTACAGTGTCTGTGACCCGGGTTCAATTCGCGTCACTGTCTGTGAGGAGGGCGTAAGTTCTCCCAGTTACTGTGTACCGGTCGGTATAACGGGATTACAGTGTCAGTGACCCGGGTTCAATTCCCATCACTGTCTGTGAGGAGTGCGTACGTTTTCCCCGTTACTATGTACCAGTCGGTATAACGCGATTACAGTGTCAGTGACCTGGGTTCAGTTCCCGTCACTGTCTGTGAGAATTGTGTACGTTCTCCCCATTACTGTGTACCGGTCAGTATAATGGGATTACAGTGTCAGTGACCCGGGTTCAATTCCCGTCACTGCCTGTGAGGAGTGTGTACGTCCTCCCCATTACTGTGTACCGGTTAGTATAACGGGATTACAGTGTCAGTGACCCGGGTTCAATTCCCGTCACTGTCTGTGAGGAGTGCGTACGTTCTCCCCATTACTGTGCACCGGTCTGTATAACGCGACTACAGTGTCAGTGACCCGGGTTCAATTCCTGTCACTGTCTGTGAAGAGTGTGTTTTTTCTCCCTGTTACTGTGTACCGGTCAGTATAACGGGATTACAGTGTCAGTGACCCGGGTTCAATTCCCGTCACTGTCTGTGAGGAGTGCGTACGTTCTCACTGATACTGTGTACCGGTCGGTATAACGGGATTACAGTGTCAAGTGACCCGGGTTCAATTCCCGTCACTGTCTGTGAGGAGTGTGTACGTTCTCCACATTACTGTGTACCGGTCGGTATAATGGTATTACAGTGTCAGTGACCCGGGTTCAATTCCCGTCACTGTCTGTGAGGAGTGTGTACGTTCTCCCCGTTACTGTGTACCGGTCAGTATAACAGGATTACAGTGTCTCTGACCCGGGTTCAATTCCTGTCACTGTCTGTGAGGAGTGTGTACGTTCTCCCATTACTGTGTACCGGTCGGTATAACGGGATTACAGTGTCAGTGACCCTGGTTCAATTCCCGTCACTGTCTGTGAGGAGTGCGTACGTTTTCCCCGTTACAGTGTACCGGTCGGTATAATGCGATTACAGTGTGAGTGATCCGGGTTCAATTCCCGTCACTGTCTGTGAGGAGTGTGTACGTTTTCCCCGTTACTATGTACCAGTCGGTATAACGGTATTACAGTGTCACTGACGCGGGTTCAATTCCCGTCCCTGTCTGTGAGGAGTCTGTACGTTCTCCCCGTTACTGTGTACCGGTTGGTATAACGGGATTACAGTGTCAGTGACCCGGCTTCAATTCCCGTCACTGTCTGTGAGGAGTCTGTACATTCTCCGAATTGGTGTGTACCAGTCAGTATAAAGGTATTACAGTGTCAGTGACCCGGGTTCAATTCCCGTCACTGTCTGTGAGGAGTGCGTACGTTCTCACCGATACTGTGTACCGGTCAGTATAACGGTATTACAGTGTCAGTGACCCGGGTTCAATTCCCGTCACTGTCTGTGAGGAGGGCGTAAGTTCTCCCTGTTCCTGTGTACCGGTCAGTATAACGGGATTACAGTGTCATTGACCCGGGTTCAATTCCTGTCCCTGTCTGTGAGGAGTGTGTACGTTCTCCTCATTACTGTGTACCGGTCAGTATAACGGGATTACAGTGTCAGCGACCCGGGTTCAATTCCCGTCACTGTCTGTGAGGAGGGTGTACCTTCTCCCCGTTACTGTGTACCGGTCAGTATAACAGGATTACAGTGTCAGTGACCCGGGTTGAATTCCCGTCACTGTCTGTGAGGTGTGTGTACGTTCTCCCCGTTACTGTGTACCGGTTAGTATAACGGTAGTACAGTGTCAGTGACCCGGGTTCAATTCCCGTCACTGTCTGTGAGGAGTGTGTACGTTCTCCCCGTTACTCTGTACCGGTCGGTATAACGGAATTACAGTGTCAGTGCCCCGGGTTCAATTCCCGTCAGTGCCTGTGAGGAGTGCGTACGTTCTCCCCATTACTGTGTACCGGTCAGTATAATGGGATTACAGTGTCACTGACCCCGGTTCAATTCCCAACACTGTCTGTGAGGAGTCTGTACGTTCTCCCCGTTACTGTGTACCGGTTGGTATAACGGGATTACAGTGTCAGTGACCCGGCTTCAATTCCCGTCACTGTCTGTGAGGAGTCTGTACATTCTCCGAATTGGTGTGTACCGGTCAGTATAACAGTATTACAGTGTCAGCGACCCGGGTTCAATTCCCATCACTGTCTGTGAGGAAAGTGTACTTTCTCCCCATTACTGTGCACCGGTCAGTATAACAGGATTACAGTGTCAGTGACCCGGGTTGAATTCCCGTCACTATCTGTGTGGAGTGTGTACGTTCTCCCCGTTACTGTGTACTGGTTAGTATAACAGGATTACATTGTCAGTGACCCGGGTTCAATTCCCGTCACCGTCTGTGAGGAGTGTGTACGTTCTCCCCGTTACTGTGTACCGGTTAGTATAACGGTAGTACAGTGTCAGTGACCCGGGTTCAATTCCCGTCACTGTCTGTGAGGAGTGTGTACGTTCTCCCCGTTACTCTGTACCGGTCGGTATAACGGAATTACAGTGTCAGTGCCCCGGGTTCAATTCCCGTCACTGCCTGTGAGGAGTGCGTACGTTCTCCCCATTACTGTGTACCGGTCAGTATAATGGGATTACAGTGTCACTGACCCCGGTTCAATTCCCGACACTGTCTGTGAGGAGTCTGTACGTTCTCCCCGTTACTGTGTACCGGTTGGTATAACGGGATTACAGTGTCAGTGACCCGGCTTCAATTCCCGTCACTGTCTGTGAGGAGTCTGTACATTCTCCGAATTGGTGTGTACCAGTCAGTATAAAGGTATTACAGTGTCAGTGACCCGGGTTCAATTCCCGTCACTGTCTGTGAGGAGTGCGTACGTTCTCACCGATACTGTGTACCGGTCAGTATAACGGTATTACAGTGTCAGTGACCCGGGTTCAATTCCCGTCACTGTCTGTGAGGAGGGCGTAAGTTCTCCCTGTTCCTGTGTACCGGTCAGTATAACGGGATTACAGTGTCATTGACCCGGGTTCAATTCCTGTCCCTGTCTGTGAGGAGTGTGTACGTTCTCCCCGTTATTGTGTACCGGTCGGTATAACGGGATTACAGTGTCTGTGACCAGGGTTCAATTCCTGTCCCTGTCTGTGAGGAGTGTGTACGTTCTCCTCATTACTGTGTACCGGTCAGTATAACGGGATTACAGTGTCAGCGACCCAGGTTCAATTCCCGTCACTGTCTGTGAGGAGTGTGTACCTTCTCCCCGTTACTGTGTACCGGTCAGTATAACAGGATTACAGTGTCAGTGACCCGGGTTGAATTCCCGTCACTGTCTGTGAGGAGTCTGTACATTCTCCGAATTGGTGTGTACCAGTCAGTATAAAGATATTACAGTGTCAGTGACCCGGGTTCAATTCCCGTCACTGTCTGTGAGGAGTGCGTACGTTCTCACCGATACTGTGTACCGGTCAGTATAACGGTATTACAGTGTCAGTGACCCGGGTTCAATTCCCGTCACTGTCTGTGAGGAGGGCATAAGTTCTCCCTGTTCCTGTGTACCGGTCAGTATAACGGGATTACAGTGTTCATTGACCCGGGTTCAATTCCTGTCGCTGTCTGTGAGGAGTGTGTACGTTCTCCTCATTACTGTGTACCGGTCAGTATAACGGGATTACAGTGTCAGCGACCCGGGTTCAATTCCCATCACTGTCTGTGAGGAATGTGTACTTTCTCCCCATTACTGTGCACCGGTCAGTATAACAGGATTACAGTGTCAGTGACCCGGGTTGAATTCCCGTCACTGTCTGTGAGGTGTGTGTACCTTCTCCACATAAGTGTGTACCTTTTAGTATAACGGGTTTACAGTGTCAGTGACCCGGGTTCAATTCCCGTCACTGTCTGTGTGGAGTGTGTACGTTCTCCCCGTTACTGTGTACTGGTTAGTATAACGGGATTACAGTGTCTGTGACCCGGGTTGAATTCGCGTCACTGTCTGTGAGGAGGGCGTAAGTTCTCCCAGTTACTGTGTACCGGTCGGTATAACGGGATTACAGTGTCAGTGACCCGGGTTCAATTCCCATCACTGTCTGTGAGGAGTGCGTACGTTTTCCCCGTTACTATGTACCAGTCGGTATAACGCGATTACAGTGTCAGTGACCTGGGTTCAGTTCCCGTCACTGTCTGTGAGAATTGTGTACGTTCTCCCCATTACTGTGTACCGGTCAGTATAATGGGATTACAGTGTCAGTGACCCGGGTTCAATTCCCGTCACTGCCTGTGAGGAGTGTGTACGTCCTCCCCATTACTGTGTACCGGTCAGTATAATGGGATTACAGTGTCAGTGACCCGGGTTCAATTCCCGTCACTGCCTGTGAGGAGTGCGTACGTTCTCCCCATTACTGTGCACCGGTCTGTATAACGCGACTACAGTGTCAGTGACCCGGGTTCAATTCCTGTCACTGTCTGTGAAGAGTGTGTTTTTTCTCCCTGTTACTGTGTACCGGTCAGTATAACGGGATTACAGTGTCAGTGACCCGGGTTCAATTCCCGTCACTGTCTGTGAGGAGTGCGTACGTTCTCACTGATACTGTGTACCGGTCGGTATAACGGGATTACAGTGTCAAGTGACCCGGGTTCAATTCCCGTCACTGTCTGTGAGGAGTGTGTACGTTCTCCACATTACTGTGTACCGGTCGGTATAATGGTATTACAGTGTCAGTGACCCGGGTTCAATTCCCGTCACTGTCTGTGTGGAGTGCGTATGTTCTCCCTGTTACTGTGTACCGGTCAGTATAACGGTAGTACAGTGTCAGTGACCCGGGTTCAATTCCCGTCAATGTCTGTGAGGAGTGTGTACGTTCTCCCCATTACTGTGTACCGGTTAGTATAACGGGATTACAGTGTCATTGACCCGGGTTCAATTCCCGTCACTGTCTGTGAGGAGTGTGTACGTTCTCCCCATTACTGTGTACCGGTCAGTATAACGGGATTACAGTGTCAGTGACCCGGGTTCAATTCCCGTCACTGTCTGTGAGGAGTGTGTACGTTCTCCCCGTTACTGTGTACCGGTCAGTATAACAGGATTACAGTGTCTCTGACCCGGGTTCAATTCCTGTCACTGTCTGTGAGGAGTGTGTACGTTCTCCCATTACAGTGTACCGGTCGGTATAACGGGATTACAGTGTCAGTGACCCGGGTTCAATTCCCGTCACTGTCTGTGAGGAGTGCGTACGTTTTCCCCGTTACAGTGTACCGGTCGGTATAATGCGATTACAGTGTGAGTGATCCGGGTTCAATTCCCGTCACTGTCTGTGAGGAGTGTGTACGTTTTCCCCGTTACTATGTACCAGTCGGTATAACGGTATTACAGTGTCACTGACGCGGGTTCAATTCCCGTCCCTGTCTGTGAGGAGTCTGTACGTTCTCCCCGTTACTGTGTACCGGTTGGTATAACGGGATTACAGTGTCAGTGACCCGGCTTCAATTCCCGTCACTGTCTGTGAGGAGTCTGTACATTCTCCGAATTGGTGTGTACCAGTCAGTATAAAGGTATTACAGTGTCAGTGACCCAGGTTCAATTCCCGTCACTGTCTGTGAGGAGTGCGTACGTTCTCACCGATACTGTGTACCGGTCAGTATAACGGTATTACAGTGTCAGTGACCCGGGTTCAATTCCCGTCACTGTCTGTGAGGAGGGCGTAAGTTCTCCCTGTTCCTGTGTACCGGTCAGTATAACGGGATTACAGTGTCAGCGACCCGGGTTCAATTCCCGTCACTGTCTGTGAGGAGTGTGTACCTTCTCCCCGTTACTGTGTACCGGTCAGTATAACAGGATTACAGTGTCAGTGACCCGGGTTGAATTCCCGTCACTGTCTGTGAGGAATGTGTACCTTCTCCCCGTTACTGTGTACCGGTCAGTATAACAGTATTACAGTGTCAGCGACCCGGGTTCAATTCCCATCACTGTCTGTGAGGAATGTGTACTTTCTCCCCATTACTGTGCACCGGTCAGTATAACAGGATTACAGTGTCAGTGACCCGGGTTGAATTCCCGTCACTGTCTGTGTGGAGTGTGTACGTTCTCCCCGTTACTGTGTACTGGTTAGTATAACAGGATTACATTGTCAGTGACCCGGGTTCAATTCCCGTCACCGTCTGTGAGGAGTGTGTACGTTCTCCCCGTTACTGTGTACCGGTTAGTATAACGGTAGTACAGTGTCAGTGACCCGGGTTCAATTCCCGTCACTGTCTGTGAGGAGTGTGTACGTTCTCCCCGTTACTCTGTACCGGTCGGTATAACGGAATTACAGTGTCAGTGCCCCGGGTTCAATTCCCGTCACTGCCTGTGAGGAGTGCGTACGTTCTCCCCATTACTGTGTACCGGTCAGTATAATGGGATTACAGTGTCACTGACCCCGGTTCAATTCCCAACACTGTCTGTGAGGAGTCTGTACGTTCTCCCCGTTACTGTGTACCGGTTGGTATAACGGGATTACAGTGTCAGTGACCCGGCTTCAATTCCCGTCACTGTCTGTCAGGAGTCTGTACATTCTCCGAATTGGTGTGTACCAGTCAGTATAAAGGTATTACAGTGTCAGTGACCCGGGTTCAATTCCCGTCACTGTCTGTGAGGAGTGCGTACGTTCTCACCGATACTGTGTACCGGTCAGTATAACGGTATTACAGTGTCAGTGACCCGGGTTCAATTCCCGTCACTGTCTGTGAGGAGGGCGTAAGTTCTCCCTGTTCCTGTGTACCGGTCAGTATAACGGGATTACAGTGTCATTGACCCGGGTTCAATTCCTGTCCCTGTCTGTGAGGAGTGTGTACGTTCTCCCCGTTATTGTGTACCGGTCGGTATAACGGGATTACAGTGTCTGTGACCAGGGTTCAATTCCTGTCCCTGTCTGTGAGGAGTGTGTACGTTCTCCTCATTACTGTGTACCGGTCAGTATAACGGGATTACAGTGTCAGCGACCCAGGTTCAATTCCCGTCACTGTCTGTGAGGAGTGTGTACCTTCTCCCCGTTACTGTGTACCGGTCAGTATAACAGGATTACAGTGTCAGTGACCCGGGTTGAATTCCCGTCACTGTCTGTGAGGAATGTGTACCTTCTCCCCGTTACTGTGTACCGGTCAGTATAACAGTATTACAGTGTCAGCGACCCGGGTTCAATTCCCATCACTGTCTGTGAGGAATGTGTACTTTCTCCCCATTACTGTGCACCGGTCAGTATAACAGGATTACAGTGTCAGTGACCCGGGTTGAATTCCCGTCACTGTCTGTGTGGAGTGTGTACGTTCTCCCCGTTACTGTGTACTGGTTAGTATAACAGGATTACATTGTCAGTGACCCGGGTTCAATTCCCGTCACCGTCTGTGAGGAGTGTGTACGTTCTCCCCGTTACTGTGTACCGGTTAGTATAACGGTAGTACAGTGTCAGTGACCCGGGTTCAATTCCCGTCACTGTCTGTGAGGAGTGTGTACGTTCTCCCCGTTACTCTGTACCGGTCGGAATAACGGAATTACAGTGTCAGTGCCCCGGGTTCAATTCCCGTCACTGCCTGTGAGGAGTGCGTACGTTCTCCCCATTACTGCGTACCGGTCAGTATAATGGGATTACAGTGTCACTGACCCCGGTTCAATTCCCGACACTGTCTGTGAGGAGTGTGTACGTTCTCCCCATTACTGTGTACCGGTCAGTATAACGGGATTACAGTGTCATTGACCCGGGTTCAATTCCCGTCACTGTTTGTGTGGAGAGTGTACGTTCTCCCCGTTACTGTGTACCGGTCAGTATAACGGTATTACAGTGTCAGTGACCCGGGTTCAATTCCCGTCACTGTCTGTGAGGAGGGCGTAAGTTCTCCCTGTTCCTGTGTACCGGTCAGTATAACGGGATTACAGTGTCATTGACCCGGGTTCAATTCCTGTCCCTGTCTGTGAGGAGTGTGTACGTTCTCCCCGTTATTGTGTACCGGTCGGTATAACGGGATTACAGTGTCTGTGACCAGGGTTCAATTCCTGTCCCTGTCTGTGAGGAGTGTGTACGTTCTCCTCATTACTGTGTACCGGTCAGTATAACGGGATTACAGTGTCAGCGACCCAGGTTCAATTCCCGTCACTGTCTGTGAGGAGTGTGTACCTTCTCCCCGTTACTGTGTACCGGTCAGTATAACAGGATTACAGTGTCAGTGACCCGGGTTGAATTCCCGTCACTGTCTGTGAGGAATGTGTACCTTCTCCCCGTTACTGTGTACCGGTTGGTATAACGGGATTACAGTGTCAGTGACCCGGCTTCAATTCCCGTCACTGTCTGTGAGGAGTCTGTACATTCTCCGAATTGGTGTGTACCATTCAGTATAAAGGTATTACAGTGTCAGTGACCCGGGTTCAATTCCCGTCACTGTCTGTGAGGAGTGCGTACGTTCTCACCGATACTGTGTACCGGTCAGTATAACGGTATTACAGTGTCAGTGACCCGGGTTCAATTCCTGTCACTGTCTGTGAGGAGGGCATAAGTTCTCCCTGTTCCTGTGTACCGGTCAGTATAACGGGATTACAGTGTTCATTGACCCGGGTTCAATTCCTGTCGCTGTCTGTGAGGAGTGTGTACGTTCTCCTCATTACTGTGTACCGGTCAGTATAACGGGATTACAGTGTCAGCGACACGGGTTCAATTCCCATCACTGTCTGTGAGGAATGTGTACTTTCTCCCCATTACTGTGCACCGGTCAGTATAACAGGATTACAGTGTCAGTGACCCGGGTTGAATTCCCGTCACTGTCTGTGAGGTGTGTGTACCTTCTCCACATAAGTGTGTACCTTTTAGTATAACGGGTTTACAGTGTCAGTGACCCGGGTTCAATTCCCGTCACTGTCTGTGTGGAGTGTGTACGTTCTCCCCGTTACTGTGTACTGGTTAGTATAACGGGATTACAGTGTCTGTGACCCGGGTTCAATTCGCGTCACTGTCTGTGAGGAGGGCGTAAGTTCTCCCAGTTACTGTGTACCGGTCGGTATAACGGGATTACAGTGTCAGTGACCCGGGTTCAATTCCCATCACTGTCTGTGAGGAGTGCGTACGTTTTCCCCGTTACTATGTACCAGTCGGTATAACGCGATTACAGTGTCAGTGACCTGGGTTCAGTTCCCGTCACTGTCTGTGAGAATTGTGTACGTTCTCCCCATTACTGTGTACCGGTCAGTATAATGGGATTACAGTGTCAGTGACCCGGGTTCAATTCCCGTCACTGCCTGTGAGGAGTGTGTACGTCCTCCCCATTACTGTGTACCGGTTAGTATAACGGGATTACAGTGTCAGTGACCCGGGTTCAATTCCCGTCACTGTCTGTGAGGAGTGCGTACGTTCTCCCCATTACTGTGCACCGGTCTGTATAACGCGACTACAGTGTCAGTGACCCGGGTTCAATTCCTGTCACTGTCTGTGAAGAGTGTGTTTTTTCTCCCTGTTACTGTGTACCGGTCAGTATAACGGGATTACAGTGTCAGTGACCCGGGTTCAATTCCCGTCACTGTCTGTGAGGAGTGCGTACGTTCTCACTGATACTGTGTACCGGTCGGTATAACGGGATTACAGTGTCAAGTGACCCGGGTTCAATTCCCGTCACTGTCTGTGTGGAGTGCGTATGTTCTCCCTGTTACTGTGTACCGGTCAGTATAACGGTAGTACAGTGTCAGTGACCCGGGTTCAATTCCCGTCAATGTCTGTGAGGAGTGTGTACGTTCTCCCCATTACTGTGTACCGGTTAGTATAACGGGATTACAGTGTCATTGACCCGGGTTCAATTCCCGTCACTGTCTGTGAGGAGTGTGTACGTTCTCCCCATTACTGTGTACCGGTCAGTATAACGGGATTACAGTGTCAGTGACCCGGGTTCAATTCCCGTCACTGTCTGTGAGGAGTGTGTACGTTCTCCCCGTTACTGTGTACCGGTCAGTATAACAGGATTACAGTGTCTCTGACCCGGGTTCAATTCCTGTCACTGTCTGTGAGGAGTGTGTACGTTCTCCCATTACTGTGTACCGGTCGGTATAACGGGATTACAGTGTCAGTGACCCGGGTTCAATTCCCGTCACTGTCTGTGAGGAGTGCGTACGTTTTCCCCGTTACAGTGTACCGGTCGGTATAATGCGATTACAGTGTGAGTGATCCGGGTTCAATTCCCGTCACTGTCTGTGAGGAGTGTGTACGTTTTCCCCGTTACTATGTACCAGTCGGTATAACGGTATTACAGTGTCACTGACGCGGGTTCAATTCCCGTCCCTGTCTGTGAGGAATCTGTACGTTCTCCCCGTTACTGTGTACCGGTTGGTATAACGGGATTACAGTGTCAGTGACCCGGCTTCAATTCCCGTCACTGTCTGTGAGGAGTCTGTACATTCTCCGAATTGGTGTGTACCAGTCAGTATAAAGGTATTACAGTGTCAGTGACCCAGGTTCAATTCCCGTCACTGTCTGTGAGGAGTGCGTACGTTCTCCCCGATACTGTGTACCGGTCAGTATAACGGTATTACAGTGTCAGTGACCCGGGTTCAATTCCCGTCACTGTCTGTGAGGAGGGCGTAAGTTCTCCCTGTTCCTGTGTACCGGTCAGTATAACGGGATTACAGTGTCAGCGACCCGGGTTCAATTCCCGTCACTGTCTGTGAGGAGTGTGTACCTTCTCCCCGTTACTGTGTACCGGTCAGTATAACAGGATTACAGTGTCAGTGACCCGGGTTGAATTCCCGTCACTGTCTGTGAGGAATGTGTACCTTCTCCCCGTTACTGTGTACCGGTCAGTATAACAGTATTACAGTGTCAGCGACCCGGGTTCAATTCCCATCACTGTCTGTGAGGAATGTGTACTTTCTCCCCATTACTGTGCACCGGTCAGTATAACAGGATTACAGTGTCAGTGACCCGGGTTGAATTCCCGTCACTGTCTGTGTGGAGTGTGTACGTTCTCCCCGTTACTGTGTACTGGTTAGTATAACAGGATTACATTGTCAGTGACCCGGGTTCAATTCCCGTCACCGTCTGTGAGGAGTGTGTACGTTCTCCCCGTTACTGTGTACCGGTTAGTATAACGGTAGTACAGTGTCAGTGACCCGGGTTCAATTCCCGTCACTGTCTGTGAGGAGTGTGTACGTTTTCCCCGTTACTCTGTACCGGTCGGTATAACGGAATTACAGTGTCAGTGCCCCGGGTTCAATTCCCGTCACTGCCTGTGAGGAGTGCGTACGTTCTCCCCATTACTGTGTACCGGTCAGTATAATGGGATTACAGTGTCACTGACCCCGGTTCAATTCCCGACACTGTCTGTGAGGAGTCTGTACGTTCTCCCCGTTACTGTGTACCGGTTGGTATAACGGGATTACAGTGTCAGTGACCCGGCTTCAATTCCCGTCACTGTCTGTGAGGAGTCTGTACATTCTCCGAATTGGTGTGTACCAGTCAGTATAAAGGTATTACAGTGTCAGTGACCCGGGTTCAATTCCCGTCACTGTCTGTGAGGAGTGCGTACGTTCTCACCGATACTGTGTACCGGTCAGTATAACGGTATTACAGTGTCAGTGACCCGGGTTCAATTCCCGTCACTGTCTGTGAGGAGGGCGTAAGTTCTCCCTGTTCCTGTGTACCGGTCAGTATAACGGGATTACAGTGTCATTGACCCGGGTTCAATTCCTGTCCCTGTCTGTGAGGAGTGTGTACGTTCTCCCCGTTATTGTGTACCGGTCGGTATAACGGGATTACAGTGTCTGTGACCAGGGTTCAATTCCTGTCCCTGTCTGTGAGGAGTGTGTACGTTCTCCTCATTACTGTGTACCGGTCAGTATAACGGGATTACAGTGTCAGCGACCCAGGTTCAATTCCCGTCACTGTCTGTGAGGAGTGTGTACCTTCTCCCCGTTACTGTGTACCGGTCAGTATAACAGGATTACAGTGTCAGTGACCCGGGTTGAATTCCCGTCACTGTCTGTGAGGAATGTGTACCTTCTCCCCGTTACTGTGTACCGGTCAGTATAACAGTATTACAGTGTCAGCGACCCGGGTTCAATTCCCATCACTGTCTGTGAGGAATGTGTACTTTCTCCCCATTACTGTGCACCGGTCAGTATAACAGGATTACAGTGTCAGTGACCCGGGTTGAATTCCCGTCACTGTCTGTGTGGAGTGTGTACGTTCTCCCCGTTACTGTGTACTGGTTAGTATAACAGGATTACATTGTCAGTGACCCGGGTTCAATTCCCGTCACCGTCTGTGAGGAGTGTGTACGTTCTCCCCGTTACTGTGTAACGGTTAGTATAACGGTAGTACAGTGTCAGTGACCCGGGTTCAATTCCCGTCACTGTCTGTGAGGAGTGTGTACGTTCTCCCCGTTACTCTGTACCGGTCGGTATAACGGAATTACAGTGTCAGTGCCCCGGGTTCAATTCCCGTCACTGCCTGTGAGGAGTGCGTACGTTCTCCCCATTACTGCGTACCGGTCAGTATAATGGGATTACAGTGTCACTGACCCCGGTTCAATTCCCGACACTCTCTGTGAGGAGTGTGTACGTTCTCCCCATTACTGTGTACCGGTCAGTATAACGGGATTACAGTGTCATTGACCCGGGTTCAATTCCCGTCACTGTTTGTGTGGAGTGTGTACGTTCTCCCCGTTACTGTTTACCGGTCAGTATAACGGTATTACAGTGTCAGTGACCCGGGTTCAATTCCCGTCACTGTCTGTGAAGAGTGTGTACGTTCTCCCCGTTACTGTGTACCGGTCAGTATAACAGGATTACAGTGTCAGTGACCCGGGTTCAATTCCTGTCACTGTCTGTGAGGAGTGTGTACGTTCTCCCTGTTACTGTGTACCGGTCGGTATAACGGGATTACCGTGTCAGTCACCCGGGTTCAATTCCCATCACTGTCTGTGAGGAGTGTGTACGTTCTCACCATTACTGTGTACCGGTCAGTATAACGGGTTTACAGTGTCAGTGACCCGGGTTCAATTCCCGTCACTGTCTGTGAGGACTGTGTACGTTCTCCACATTACTGTGTACCGGTCAGTATAACGGTATTACAGTGTCAGTGACCCGGGTTCAATTCCCGTCACTGTCTGTGAGTAGTGTGTACGTTCTCCCCATTACTGTGTACCGGTCAGTATAACGGTATTACAGTGTCAGTGACCCGGGTTCAATTCCCGTCACTGTCTGTGAGTAGTGTGTACCTTCTCCCCGTTACTGTGTACCGGTCAGTATAACGGGATTACAGTGTCAGTGACCCGGGTTCAATTCCCGTCACTGTCTGTGAGTAGTGTGTACGTTCTCCCCGTTACTGTGTACCGGTCAGTATAACGGGATTACAGTGTCAGTGACCCGGGTTCAATTCCCGTCACTGTCTGTGAGTAGTGTGTACGTTCTCCCCGTTACTGTGTACCGGTCAGTATAACAGGATTACAGTGTCTCTGACCCGGGTTCAATTCCTGTCACTGTCTGTGAGGAGTGTGTACGTTCTCCCCATTACTGTGTACCGGTCGGTATAACGGGATTACAGTGTCAGTGACCCGGGTTCAATTCCCGTCACTGTCTGTGAGGAGTGCGTACGTTTTACCCTTACAGTGTACCGGTCGGTATAATGCGATTACAGTGTGAGTGACCCGGGTTCAATTCCCATCACTGTCTGTGAGCAGTGTGTACGTTTTCCCCGTTACTATGTACCAGTCGGTATAACGGTATTACAGTGTCACTGACGCGGGTTCAATTCCCGTCCCTGTCTGTGAGGAGTCTGTACGTTCTCCCCGTTACTGTGTACCGGTTGGTATAACGGGATTACAGTGTCAGTGACCCGGCTTCAATTCCCGTCACTGTCTGTGAGGAGTCTGTACATTCTCCGAATTGGTGTGTACCAGTCAGTATAAAGGTATTACAGTGTCAGTGACCCGGGTTCAATTCCCGTCACTGTCTGTGAGAAGTGTGTACGTTCTCCCAGTTACTGTGTACCGGTCAGTATAACGGGATTACAGTGTCATTGACCCGGGTTCAATTCCTGTCACTGTCTGTGAGGAGTGTGTACGTTCTCCACATTACTGTGTACCGGTCAGTATAACGGGATTACAGAGTCAGTGACCCGGGTTCAATTCCCGTCACTGTCTGTGAGGAGTGTGTACGTTCTCCCCATTACTGTGTACCGGTCAGTATAACGGGATTACAGTGTCAGTGACCCGGGTTCAATTCCCGTCACTGTCTGTGAGGAGTGTGTACGTTCTCCCCGTTACTGTGTACCGGTCAGTATAACAGGATTACAGTGTCTCTGACCCGGGTTCAATTCCTGTCACTGTCTGTGAGGAGTGTGTACGTTCTCCCATTACTGTGTACCGGTCGGTATAACGGGATTACAGTGTCAGTGACCCGGGTTCAATTCCCGTCACTGTCTGTGAGGAGTGCGTACGTTTTCCCCGTTACAGTGTACCGGTCGGTATAATGCGATTACAGTGTGAGTGATCCGGGTTCAATTCCCGTCACTGTCTGTGAGGAGTGTGTACGTTTTCCCCGTTACTATGTACCAGTCGGTATAACGGTATTACAGTGTCACTGACGCGGGTTCAATTCCCGTCCCTGTCTGTGAGGAATCTGTACGTTCTCCCCGTTACTGTGTACCGGTTGGTATAACGGGATTACAGTGTCAGTGACCCGGCTTCAATTCCCGTCACTGTCTGTGAGGAGTCTGTACATTCTCCGAATTGGTGTGTACCAGTCAGTATAAAGGTATTACAGTGTCAGTGACCCAGGTTCAATTCCCGTCACTGTCTGTGAGGAGTGCGTACGTTCTCCCCGATACTGTGTACCGGTCAGTATAACGGTATTACAGTGTCAGTGACCCGGGTTCAATTCCCGTCACTGTCTGTGAGGAGGGCGTAAGTTCTCCCTGTTCCTGTGTACCGGTCAGTATAACGGGATTACAGTGTCAGCGACCCGGGTTCAATTCCCGTCACTGTCTGTGAGGAGTGTGTACCTTCTCCCCGTTACTGTGTACCGGTCAGTATAACAGGATTACAGTGTCAGTGACCCGGGTTGAATTCCCGTCACTGTCTGTGAGGAATGTGTACCTTCTCCCCGTTACTGTGTACCGGTCAGTATAACAGTATTACAGTGTCAGCGACCCGGGTTCAATTCCCGTCACTGTCTGTGAGGAATGTGTACCTTCTCCCCGTTACTGTGTACCGGTCAGTATAACAGTATTACAGTGTCAGCGACCCGGGTTCAATTCCCATCACTGTCTGTGAGGAATGTGTACTTTCTCCCCATTACTGTGCACCGGTCAGTATAACAGGATTACAGTGTCAGTGACCCGGGTTGAATTCCCGTCACTGTCTGTGTGGAGTGTGTACGTTCTCCCCGTTACTGTGTACTGGTTAGTATAACAGGATTACATTGTCAGTGACCCGGGTTCAATTCCCGTCACCGTCTGTGAGGAGTGTGTACGTTCTCCCCGTTACTGTGTACCGGTTAGTATAACGGTAGTACAGTGTCAGTGACCCGGGTTCAATTCCCGTCACTGTCTGTGAGGAGTGTGTACGTTCTCCCCGTTACTCTGTACCGGTCGGTATAACGGAATTACAGTGTCAGTGCCCCGGGTTCAATTCCCGTCACTGCCTGTGAGGAGTGCGTACGTTCTCCCCATTACTGCGTACCGGTCAGTATAATGGGATTACAGTGTCACTGACCCCGGTTCAATTCCCGACACTCTCTGTGAGGAGTGTGTACGTTCTCCCCATTACTGTGTACCGGTCAGTATAACGGGATTACAGTGTCATTGACCCGGGTTCAATTCCCGTCACTGTTTGTGTGGAGTGTGTACGTTCTCCCCGTTACTGTTTACCGGTCAGTATAACGGTATTACAGTGTCAGTGACCCGGGTTCAATTCCCGTCACTGTCTGTGAAGAGTGTGTACGTTCTCCCCGTTACTGTGTACCGGTCAGTATAACAGGATTACAGTGTCAGTGACCCGGGTTCAATTCCTGTCACTGTCTGTGAGGAGTGTGTACGTTCTCCCTGTTACTGTGTACCGGTCGGTATAACGGGATTACCGTGTCAGTCACCCGGGTTCAATTCCCATCACTGTCTGTGAGGAGTGTGTACGTTCTCACCATTACTGTGTACCGGTCAGTATAACGGGTTTACAGTGTCAGTGACCCGGGTTCAATTCCCGTCACTGTCTGTGAGGACTGTGTACGTTCTCCACATTACTGTGTACCGGTCAGTATAACGGTATTACAGTGTCAGTGACCCGGGTTCAATTCCCGTCACTGTCTGTGAGTAGCGTGTACGTTCTCCCCATTACTGTGTACCGGTCAGTATAACGGTATTACAGTGTCAGTGACCCGGGTTCAATTCCCGTCACTGTCTGTGAGTAGTGTGTACCTTCTCCCCGTTACTGTGTACCGGTCAGTATAACGGGATTACAGTGTCAGTGACCCGGGTTCAATTCCCGTCACTGTCTGTGAGTAGTGTGTACGTTCTCCCCGTTACTGTGTACCGGTCAGTATAACGGGATTACAGTGTCAGTGACCCGGGTTCAATTCCCGTCACTGTCTGTGAGTAGTGTGTACGTTCTCCCCGTTACTGTGTACCGGTCAGTATAACAGGATTACAGTGTCTCTGACCCGGGTTCAATTCCTGTCACTGTCTGTGAGGAGTGTGTACGTTCTCCCCATTACTGTGTACCGGTCGGTATAACGGGATTACAGTGTCAGTGACCCGGGTTCAATTCCCGTCACTGTCTGTGAGGAGTGCGTACGTTTTACCCTTACAGTGTACCGGTCGGTATAATGCGATTACAGTGTGAGTGACCCGGGTTCAATTCCCGTCACTGTCTGTGAGGAGTGTGTACGTTTTCCCCGTTACTATGTACCAGTCGGTATAACGGTATTACAGTGTCACTGACGCGGGTTCAATTCCCGTCCCTGTCTGTGAGGAGTCTGTACGTTCTCCCCGTTACTGTGTACCGGTTGGTATAACGGGATTACAGTGTCAGTGACCCGGCTTCAATTCCCGTCACTGTCTGTGAGGAGTCTGTACATTCTCCGAATTGGTGTGTACCAGTCAGTATAAAGGTATTACAGTGTCAGTGACCCGGGTTCAATTCCCGTCACTGTCTGTGAGAAGTGTGTACGTTCTCCCAGTTACTGTGTACCGGTCAGTATAACGGGATTACAGTGTCATTGACCCGGGTTCAATTCCTGTCACTGTCTGTGAGGAGTGTGTACGTTCTCCACATTACTGTGTACCGGTCAGTATAACGGGATTACAGAGTCAGTGACCCGGGTTCAATTCCCGTCACTGTCTGTGAGGAGTGTGTACGTTCTCCCCATTACTGTGTACCGGTCAGTATAACGGGATTACAGTGTCAGTGACCCGGGTTCAATTCCCGTCACTGTCTGTGAGGAGTGTGTACGTTCTCCCCGTTACTGTGTACCGGTCAGTATAACAGGATTACAGTGTCTCTGACCCGGGTTCAATTCCTGTCACTGTCTGTGAGGAGTGTGTACGTTCTCCCATTACTGTGTACCGGTCGGTATAACGGGATTACAGTGTCAGTGACCCGGGTTCAATTCCCGTCACTGTCTGTGAGGAGTGCGTACGTTTTCCCCGTTACAGTGTACCGGTCGGTATAATGCGATTACAGTGTGAGTGATCCGGGTTCAATTCCCGTCACTGTCTGTGAGGAGTGTGTACGTTTTCCCCGTTACTATGTACCAGTCGGTATAACGGTATTACAGTGTCACTGACGCGGGTTCAATTCCCGTCCCTGTCTGTGAGGAATCTGTACGTTCTCCCCGTTACTGTGTACCGGTTGGTATAACGGGATTACAGTGTCAGTGACCCGGCTTCAATTCCCGTCACTGTCTGTGAGGAGTCTGTACATTCTCCGAATTGGTGTGTACCAGTCAGTATAAAGGTATTACAGTGTCAGTGACCCAGGTTCAATTCCCGTCACTGTCTGTGAGGAGTGCGTACGTTCTCCCCGATACTGTGTACCGGTCAGTATAACGGTATTACAGTGTCAGTGACCCGGGTTCAATTCCCGTCACTGTCTGTGAGGAGGGCGTAAGTTCTCCCTGTTCCTGTGTACCGGTCAGTATAACGGGATTACAGTGTCAGCGACCCGGGTTCAATTCCCGTCACTGTCTGTGAGGAGTGTGTACCTTCTCCCCGTTACTGTGTACCGGTCAGTATAACAGGATTACAGTGTCAGTGACCCGGGTTGAATTCCCGTCACTGTCTGTGAGGAATGTGTACCTTCTCCCCGTTACTGTGTACCGGTCAGTATAACAGTATTACAGTGTCAGCGACCCGGGTTCAATTCCCGTCACTGTCTGTGAGGAATGTGTACCTTCTCCCCGTTACTGTGTACCGGTCAGTATAACAGTATTACAGTGTCAGCGACCCGGGTTCAATTCCCATCACTGTCTGTGAGGAATGTGTACTTTCTCCCCATTACTGTGCACCGGTCAGTATAACAGGATTACAGTGTCAGTGACCCGGGTTGAATTCCCGTCACTGTCTGTGTGGAGTGTGTACGTTCTCCCCGTTACTGTGTACTGGTTAGTATAACAGGATTACATTGTCAGTGACCCGGGTTCAATTCCCGTCACCGTCTGTGAGGAGTGTGTACGTTCTCCCCGTTACTGTGTACCGGTTAGTATAACGGTAGTACAGTGTCAGTGACCCGGGTTCAATTCCCGTCACTGTCTGTGAGGAGTGTGTACGTTCTCCCCGTTACTCTGTACCGGTCGGTATAACGGAATTACAGTGTCAGTGCCCCGGGTTCAATTCCCGTCACTGCCTGTGAGGAGTGCGTACGTTCTCCCCATTACTGCGTACCGGTCAGTATAATGGGATTACAGTGTCACTGACCCCGGTTCAATTCCCGACACTCTCTGTGAGGAGTGTGTACGTTCTCCCCATTACTGTGTACCGGTCAGTATAACGGGATTACAGTGTCATTGACCCGGGTTCAATTCCCGTCACTGTTTGTGTGGAGTGTGTACGTTCTCCCCGTTACTGTTTACCGGTCAGTATAACGGTATTACAGTGTCAGTGACCCGGGTTCAATTCCCGTCACTGTCTGTGAAGAGTGTGTACGTTCTCCCCGTTACTGTGTACCGGTCAGTATAACAGGATTACAGTGTCAGTGACCCGGGTTCAATTCCTGTCACTGTCTGTGAGGAGTGTGTACGTTCTCCCTGTTACTGTGTACCGGTCGGTATAACGGGATTACCGTGTCAGTCACCCGGGTTCAATTCCCATCACTGTCTGTGAGGAGTGTGTACGTTCTCACCATTACTGTGTACCGGTCAGTATAACGGGTTTACAGTGTCAGTGACCCGGGTTCAATTCCCGTCACTGTCTGTGAGGACTGTGTACGTTCTCCACATTACTGTGTACCGGTCAGTATAACGGTATTACAGTGTCAGTGACCCGGGTTCAATTCCCGTCACTGTCTGTGAGTAGTGTGTACGTTCTCCCCATTACTGTGTACCGGTCAGTATAACGGTATTACAGTGTCAGTGACCCGGGTTCAATTCCCGTCACTGTCTGTGAGTAGTGTGTACCTTCTCCCCGTTACTGTGTACCGGTCAGTATAACGGGATTACAGTGTCAGTGACCCGGGTTCAATTCCCGTCACTGTCTGTGAGTAGTGTGTACGTTCTCCCCGTTACTGTGTACCGGTCAGTATAACGGGATTACAGTGTCAGTGACCCGGGTTCAATTCCCGTCACTGTCTGTGAGTAGTGTGTACGTTCTCCCCGTTACTGTGTACCGGTCAGTATAACAGGATTACAGTGTCTCTGACCCGGGTTCAATTCCTGTCACTGTCTGTGAGGAGTGTGTACGTTCTCCCCATTACTGTGTACCGGTCGGTATAACGGGATTACAGTGTCAGTGACCCGGGTTCAATTCCCGTCACTGTCTGTGAGGAGTGCGTACGTTTTACCCTTACAGTGTACCGGTCGGTATAATGCGATTACAGTGTGAGTGACCCGGGTTCAATTCCCGTCACTGTCTGTGAGGAGTGTGTACGTTTTCCCCGTTACTATGTACCAGTCGGTATAACGGTATTACAGTGTCACTGACGCGGGTTCAATTCCCGTCCCTGTCTGTGAGGAGTCTGTACGTTCTCCCCGTTACTGTGTACCGGTTGGTATAACGGGATTACAGTGTCAGTGACCCGGCTTCAATTCCCGTCACTGTCTGTGAGGAGTCTGTACATTCTCCGAATTGGTGTGTACCAGTCAGTATAAAGGTATTACAGTGTCAGTGACCCGGGTTCAATTCCCGTCACTGTCTGTGAGAAGTGTGTACGTTCTCCCAGTTACTGTGTACCGGTCAGTATAACGGGATTACAGTGTCATTGACCCGGGTTCAATTCCTGTCACTGTCTGTGAGGAGTGTGTACGTTCTCCACATTACTGTGTACCGGTCAGTATAACGGGATTACAGAGTCAGTGACCCGGGTTCAATTCCCGTCACTGTCTGTGAGGAGTGTGTACGTTCTCCCCATTACTGTGTACCGGTCAGTATAACGGGATTACAGTGTCAGTGACCCGGGTTCAATTCCCGTCACTGTCTGTGAGGAGTGTGTACGTTCTCCCCGTTACTGTGTACCGGTCAGTATAACAGGATTACAGTGTCTCTGACCCGGGTTCAATTCCTGTCACTGTCTGTGAGGAGTGTGTACGTTCTCCCATTACTGTGTACCGGTCGGTATAACGGGATTACAGTGTCAGTGACCCGGGTTCAATTCCCGTCACTGTCTGTGAGGAGTGCGTACGTTTTCCCCGTTACAGTGTACCGGTCGGTATAATGCGATTACAGTGTGAGTGATCCGGGTTCAATTCCCGTCACTGTCTGTGAGGAGTGTGTACGTTTTCCCCGTTACTATGTACCAGTCGGTATAACGGTATTACAGTGTCACTGACGCGGGTTCAATTCCCGTCCCTGTCTGTGAGGAATCTGTACGTTCTCCCCGTTACTGTGTACCGGTTGGTATAACGGGATTACAGTGTCAGTGACCCGGCTTCAATTCCCGTCACTGTCTGTGAGGAGTCTGTACATTCTCCGAATTGGTGTGTACCAGTCAGTATAAAGGTATTACAGTGTCAGTGACCCAGGTTCAATTCCCGTCACTGTCTGTGAGGAGTGCGTACGTTCTCCCCGATACTGTGTACCGGTCAGTATAACGGTATTACAGTGTCAGTGACCCGGGTTCAATTCCCGTCACTGTCTGTGAGGAGGGCGTAAGTTCTCCCTGTTCCTGTGTACCGGTCAGTATAACGGGATTACAGTGTCAGCGACCCGGGTTCAATTCCCGTCACTGTCTGTGAGGAGTGTGTACCTTCTCCCCGTTACTGTGTACCGGTCAGTATAACAGGATTACAGTGTCAGTGACCCGGGTTGAATTCCCGTCACTGTCTGTGAGGAATGTGTACCTTCTCCCCGTTACTGTGTACCGGTCAGTATAACAGTATTACAGTGTCAGCGACCCGGGTTCAATTCCCATCACTGTCTGTGAGGAATGTGTACTTTCTCCCCATTACTGTGCACCGGTCAGTATAACAGGATTACAGTGTCAGTGACCCGGGTTGAATTCCCGTCACTGTCTGTGTGGAGTGTGTACGTTCTCCCCGTTACTGTGTACTGGTTAGTATAACAGGATTACATTGTCAGTGACCCGGGTTCAATTCCCGTCACCGTCTGTGAGGAGTGTGTACGTTCTCCCCGTTACTGTGTACCGGTTAGTATAACGGTAGTACAGTGTCAGTGACCCGGGTTCAATTCCCGTCACTGTCTGTGAGGAGTGTGTACGTTTTCCCCGTTACTCTGTACCGGTCGGTATAACGGAATTACAGTGTCAGTGCCCCGGGTTCAATTCCCGTCACTGCCTGTGAGGAGTGCGTACGTTCTCCCCATTACTGTGTACCGGTCAGTATAATGGGATTACAGTGTCACTGACCCCGGTTCAATTCCCGACACTGTCTGTGAGGAGTCTGTACGTTCTCCCCGTTACTGTGTACCGGTTGGTATAACGGGATTACAGTGTCAGTGACCCGTCTTCAATTCCCGTCACTGTCTGTGAGGAGTCTGTACATTCTCCGAATTGGTGTGTACCAGTCAGTATAAAGGTATTACAGTGTCAGTGACCCGGGTTCAATTCCCGTCACTGTCTGTGAGGAGTGCGTACGTTCTCACCGATACTGTGTACCGGTCAGTATAACGGTATTACAGTGTCAGTGACCCGGGTTCAATTCCCGTCACTGTCTGTGAGGAGGGCGTAAGTTCTCCCTGTTCCTGTGTACCGGTCAGTATAACGGGATTACAGTGTCATTGACCCGGGTTCAATTCCTGTCCCTGTCTGTGAGGAGTGTGTACGTTCTCCCCGTTATTGTGTACCGGTCGGTATAACGGGATTACACTGTCTGTGACCAGGGTTCAATTCCTGTCCCTGTCTGTGAGGAGTGTGTACGTTCTCCTCATTACTGTGTACCGGTCAGTATAACGGGATTACAGTGTCAGCGACCCAGGTTCAATTCCCGTCACTGTCTGTGAGGAGTGTGTACCTTCTCCCCGTTACTGTGTACCGGTCAGTATAACAGGATTACAGTGTCAGTGACCCGGGTTGAATTCCCGTCACTGTCTGTGAGGAATGTGTACCTTCTCCCCGTTACTGTGTACCGGTCAGTATAACAGTATTACAGTGTCAGCGACCCGGGTTCAATTCCCATCACTGTCTGTGAGGAATGTGTACTTTCTCCCCATTACTGTGCACCGGTCAGTATAACAGGATTACAGTGTCAGTGACCCGGGTTGAATTCCCGTCACTGTCTGTGTGGAGTGTGTACGTTCTCCCCGTTACTGTGTACTGGTTAGTATAACAGGATTACATTGTCAGTGACCCGGGTTCAATTCCCGTCACCGTCTGTGAGGAGTGTGTACGTTCTCCCCGTTACTGTGTACCGGTTAGTATAACGGTAGTACAGTGTCAGTGACCCGGGTTCAATTCCCGTCACTGTCTGTGAGGAGTGTGTACGTTCTCCCCGTTACTCTGTACCGGTCGGTATAACGGAATTACAGTGTCAGTGCCCCGGGTTCAATTCCCGTCACTGCCTGTGAGGAGTGCGTACGTTCTCCCCATTACTGCGTACCGGTCAGTATAATGGGATTACAGTGTCACTGACCCCGGTTCAATTCCCGACACTCTCTGTGAGGAGTGTGTACGTTCTCCCCATTACTGTGTACCGGTCAGTATAACGGGATTACAGTGTCATTGACCCGGGTTCAATTCCCGTCACTGTTTGTGTGGAGTGTGTACGTTCTCCCCGTTACTGTTTACCGGTCAGTATAACGGTATTACAGTGTCAGTGACCCGGGTTCAATTCCCGTCACTGTCTGTGAAGAGTGTGTACGTTCTCCCCGTTACTGTGTACCGGTCAGTATAACAGGATTACTGTGTCAGTGACCCGGGTTCAATTCCTGTCACTGTCTGTGAGGAGTGTGTACGTTCTCCCTGTTACTGTGTACCGGTCGGTATAACGGGATTACCGTGTCAGTCACCCGGGTTCAATTCCCATCACTGTCTGTGAGGAGTGTGTACGTTCTCACCATTACTGTGTACCGGTCAGTATAACGGGTTTACAGTGTCAGTGACCCGGGTTCAATTCCCGTCACTGTCTGTGAGGACTGTGTACGTTCTCCACATTACTGTGTACCGGTCAGTATAACGGTATTACAGTGTCAGTGACCCGGGTTCAATTCCCGTCACTGTCTGTGAGTAGTGTGTACGTTCTCCCCATTACTGTGTACCGGTCAGTATAACGGTATTACAGTGTCAGTGACCCGGGTTCAATTCCCGTCACTGTCTGTGAGTAGTGTGTACCTTCTCCCCGTTACTGTGTACCGGTCAGTATAACGGGATTACAGTGTCAGTGACCCGGGTTCAATTCCCGTCACTGTCTGTGAGTAGTGTGTACGTTCTCCCCGTTACTGTGTACCGGTCAGTATAACGGGATTACAGTGTCAGTGACCCGGGTTCAATTCCCGTCACTGTCTGTGAGTAGTGTGTACGTTCTCCCCGTTACTGTGTACCGGTCAGTATAACAGGATTACAGTGTCTCTGACCCGGGTTCAATTCCTGTCACTGTCTGTGAGGAGTGTGTACGTTCTCCCCATTACTGTGTACCGGTCGGTAT